>NC_138304.1:89267500-89560000 GCF_965601325.2 Salmo salar | reverse complement strand
TTCTTCTCTCTCTCGCTCCCTCTCAATTTCTTTCATATTCTGGAATGATGTCTCTTTCTCCCTCTTCCTATATTCTATTTTCCTTCCTCCATCCTCCTTGCTTTCAGTTTCATCCATCCATCCATCCATCCATCCATCCATCCATCCATCCATGGGAAACATATGTTAACATTGCCAAAGCAAGTGAGGTAGATAATAAACAATAAAAATGAACAGTAAAAATGTAACATAAAGACATTACAAATGTCATATTATGTATATATACAGTGTTGTAACGATGTACAAATAGTTCATGTACAAAAGGGAAAATAAATAAGCATAAATATGGTTGTATTTACAATGGTGTTTGTTCTTCACTGGTTTCCCTTTTCTTGTAGCAACAGGTCACAAATCTTGCTGCTGTGATATTTCACACTGTGTTATTTCACCCAGTAGATATGGGAGTTTATCAAAATTGGGTTTGTTTTCGAATTCTTTGTGGATCTGTGTAATCTGAGGGAAATATGTGTCTCTAATATGGTCATACATTGGGCAGGAGGTTAGGAAGTGCAGCTCAGTTTCCACCTCATTTTGTGGGCAGTGTGCACATAGCCTGTGTTCTCTTGAGAGCCAGGTCTGCCTACGACGGCCTTTCTCAATAGCAAGGCTATGCTCACTGAGTCTGTACATAGTCAAAGCTTTCCTTAAGTTTGGGTCAGTCACAGTGGTCAGGTATTCTGCCACTGTGTACTCTCTGTTTAGGGCCAAATAGCATTCTAGTTTGCTCTGTTTTATTGTTAATTACTTGACACATTGGAAATAATTATCTTTTTGTTTTCTCATGATTTGATTGGGTCTAATTGTGTTGCTGTCCGATCTATTGATCTATAGATAGATGGTTGTCGATCGATCGGGGAAGTGGTGCTCTGCTGTTGTCGAGTATAGTGTGTACCTGCCTGTAACTCAGGACCTGCTCTTCTGCATCAATGGCCTCGGCTTTGACACAGTTCACAGTCAAGTGAACACAAGGTTAAAAACTATCTTGATTCAAAACAATGACTGGAAAGGGGGTCAGATTTATCTGTGGAGAACAACAAAGGTAGTGACTGTGATTGACGTTCACCATGTACACTACGTGTAAATTTGTTCATTTAAAGGCCTATAGCCGATGTTTACTTGACCAAAAGGCACGGACAGGCTGGTAGGCACCTCTGTTTCAAGTGCCGGCACTAATTTGCAAACCAATTCTATATGTAGAAACGGGCGAAAATGACATCTGTCTGTTTCCCACTGGCGGTCCCTATAACACACCGCACAGATAGCAAGCGAACAGACGGCAAACGGATGGCCCCCTACTGTACCGACTGACTTTTAATGCGCTGTGTTTTCTCCATAACATAGCACCTGCATTCAGTATGTTGTTGTGATGAATGAGTGGTCTTTAAACCCCCATCCTCTAATTTTAGTTTGATTTGAATTCCCTCTGCTGAGAGCCCTCAAGCAAAGTGATGTGACTAGTGTAGGGTGAAGTGGCCCGTAGACGCTGATCTGGAGTCCGTTTAGCGCTTTCTCCTCTAACGGTTAAGGTTATGATTGGTGGAGGGGAAGCTGATCCTAGATCTGTACATAGGGGAAACTTCAACAGAGTTGGTTCAGGGCTGTGAAGATGCACTGCTTGTGGCTGTGATTGGACCCAGAGGAGCTGCTGCGAGCGTTGTAGTGAGCACTGTCAGAGATCTGTTTGCCGCTCTGCTCGCACACCGAGAGACAGTTCTGTAATGGCTGACTGAATTACAATTCAGGGAAACGAGAGCGAGAATGGTAGAGGGAGGGAACGGGAGGGACTCCTGGTGTCTGTGTTTAGTCACGACTCAGCCTGACTGACCTGTTTTTCCTCAGACTCTACGTAACGCAGGAATTACACACACACACACACACACAGAATGACTCACTGTGCCACCTAGACACCCAAAGCCCCCCTGCTTAACAGTAACACACACCCAGACATTGTGGGGTGTGCTGTCTGAAAACGCCCGGCCGGCCTGGTGACAAATGCCAAGTGGAGGTTTTAATATGTGGTCCTGTGGCGTCTGAGGCACTTGGAAAAAAACAGGAATCAGCCACTAGGCTATAGCTGCTAAGAAGATGGCCCAGACAGACATGGCAGCTCTGCTTCTAGCTCCTAAGCAACTTTGCAGTATTACATTATTAGCCCAGAAAGTTTTTTTGTGTTATTACATAGACTACTGTTCAAAAGTTTTAGAACACCTACTCATTCAAGAGCTACCCGCCCCCACCCCACCTTGTCACAACACAACTGATTGGCTAAAATGCATTAACAAGGAAAGATATTCCACAAATGAACTTTTAAGAATGGTGTCCTGTCATATTTCTCCGGGAGGGATAGACAAGCATCGCTGAGCTGAGCAGGTTGCTGAATGGGCTGGTGTGCTGACTTGTTGGGTAGACTGGCTCTAGAATATCTTCCGCTGTTGAGACGTTGTAGACTGTGGACAACCTCTTCCATGGCCGTCCCCAGTTGAGCCAGCTGATCATGGTGTTGACGAAGAAGGTCACCTTGTTCATTGATCGTCTGGGAGATGTCCGGTTGTCCTCCTCGCCCAGACCTCTTCTAAATATCGTGCTGACCGCCGGATCATTCCATCCACTGGAAGCTGCTACTGTCCGGAAGGTAAGCACATACTCAGCAGCCGTCTGGTTCCCAGGGATTGTCCCTTGGCTGCGTCCTGCGGCTGGAGCCACGCTGTCAGGGAGGGGGTACTGTCACATGTGCTCCCTCTCCTGCCTCTTGGTCACCAGGCTGCTCATTATGGCGCACCCCTGTCACCATCGTTACGCGCACCTGCGCGTCATCAGACTCACCTGGACTCCATCACGTCCCTGATTACCTGTCACTCCCTTTGGTTTCTTCTGCAGGTGTCATTGTTTCTGTTTCATGTCTGTTTGTGTCTCTTGTTTTGTATTATGTTGCATTTTATTTATTAAAACACTCACTCCCTGAACTCGCTTCCCGACTCTCAGCACATATCGTCACAGTGGACTTCTAGTCCGACTGGAGGCGTGCACACCATCCACTGCTTCCAAATATATTACTCGCAAATGTTCCGTTTTTAAACATTTCTTTTTAACCTTTTATTTAACTAGGCTAGTCAGTTAAGAACAAATTCTTATTTACAATGACTGGCCTACTGAGGAACAGTAGTTTAACTGCCTTGTTCAGGGGCAGAACGACAGATTTTTACCTTGTCAGCTCGGGGATTCGACCCAGCAACCTTTCGGTTACTTGCCCAACGCTCTAACCACTAGGCCAGCGGTCACCAAGCTTTTCTGAGTCAAAATGCATGCCGAGATCTACCGCTCAGATTTTTTATTAATATGACTTAAAAAATGTAAGCCTATGCAACATTAACCAATTAACAACAGTACTGTAGCAATGAGGTTTGTGCAGTAGGCTATAGGCCCAATACATTACCACTGCACACTGGCTTTGCTTAAATTTACCTGCCAATGCATTGTTGTTCAGGCCATTTAAAAAAATATATCTTTCAAAATGTGAGGTAGGCTATATGATCACACCGGTAATAGAGCCATTGTTGTATTACTTGTGAGGCACAGCTGAGTGAACATATATTTTAAATAATTAGCTTTTTATTTTACTGGGCTGATGGTGCCTGCATCTGATGGTCAGTCTCAGTGGAGGGAGAGAGCAGCAGACTGAGGGTCTGTCTCTCAACATCGCTCCGCTCTCCCTTTCCTCCACTGACACTGACCAAAAAGAGACACCGTCTTCCACCTGATGGCGAAACTCGTGTCGCACCGCATTATTTCTGCCGCATGCGAAAATCCATGTTATTACTCCTATGAACAGAGAAAGTGAAATATTCCTTGCTATTAAAAAAGACCCAAGCCGCTAATAATAACAACAACGCAAGCCTATAGATACACTTTCCTACTCATTCATTACTGCTGCACTGCTTGTTGTAGCTGTCACGTCCTGACCAGTAAAAGGGGTTATTTGTTATTCTAGTTTGGTCAGGGCGTGGCAAGGGGTGTTTGTTTTGTGTGGTTGGGGTGTTTTTTGGTTTATGTTCTACATTTTCTATTTCTATGTGTTTATCTAGTTTTTCTATGTTGGGGTTTTGGTAGGACCTCCAATTAGAGGCAGCTGGTTGTCGTTGCCTCTAATTGGAGGCCATATTTAGTTGGGGTTTGTGTCACTTGTGTGGGTGGTTGTTTCCTGTATAGTCTGTGCACCTTACGGGACTGTTTTTGTCGTTTGTTTTGTTTAAGTGTTTTTTCCTTCAATAAATAAGATGATCAATATACCCGCTGCATTTTGGTCCACTCCTTACAACGGACGTTACAGAACCACCCACCAAGGGAGGACCAAGCAGCGGAGGAAGGAGCAGCAGGAGAGCTACTTGGAGTCGTGGACATGGGAGGAAATATTAGGTGGAAAGGGACCCTGGAGGCAGGCTGGGGAGTACCGGCGACCGAAGGAGGAACTGGAGGCAGCAAAGGCAGAACGACGGAGGTATGAGGCATTATATCCTCCATTTCAGATGGAGAGGAGGCAGCCCCCAAAAATGTTTTGGGGGGGGGGCACACGGGTAGTTTGCCTGGGCCAGGGGTAAGCCCTAAGCCAACTTCCCGTGCTTATTATGGGGAGCGTTTGGCGTGGAGAGCACCGTGCTATGCGGAAGTGCGCACGGTCTCGCCCATCCGCAAGCACAGTCCGGTGCGGTCGATACCAGCCCCCCGCAAGTGCCGTGCTAGAGTAGGCATCCAGCCAGGAAGGAGTATGCCTGCTCAGCACATCTGGCCACCAGTACGTCTCCTAGGCCCAGGCTACCCTGCGCCTGCTCTACGCACGGCAGCCATCATTCCTCAGCACAGCCCAGTTCGCCCTGTGCCAGCACTCCACCCGTGTCGGGCTACAGTGACAACTCAGCCAGGACGGGTTGTGCAGGCCGTGCGCTCCAGACCTCCAGTGCGTCTTCAAGACCCAGTGTATCCTGTTCCTGCTCCTCGCACTAGCCCTGTGGTGTGTGTTACTGTTCTGGCGCCTCCAAAGCCAGCCCCACACATCAGGCCTTCAGTGCGCAGTCCCAGTCCAGAGCTTCCGGCGACAGTTCCCCGTCCAGAGCTTCCGGCGACGTCCCACAGTCCGGAGCCTGCAGAGACGTCCCACAGTCTGGAGCCTGTAGAGAAGTCCCACCTCAGCCCGAGGTCTCCAGCGACGCACCTCAGCCCGAGGTCTCCAGCGACGCACCTCAGCCCGAGGTCTCCAGCGACGCACCTCAGCCCGAGGTCTCCAGCGACGCACCTCAGCCCGAGGTCTCCAGCGACGCACCTCAGCCCGAGGTCTCCAGCAGTGGTCTACAACCTTGAGCCTTCAGCGGGGGTGGGCAGGTTAGAATGGGGACCGGAGCCAGAGCCACCTCCGTAGTTGGAGGATTGGGGGGGGGGGGTGTAGCACGGGAGCCGTCGTTGACGGTGGCCACCCTCCCTTCGCTCCCTTTTAGTTTGGGGTTTATTTTTGTGGGGTTTTTGTTTTGAGGTGCATTTGGGGTCTGCACCTTTGGGGGGGCCTACTGTCACGTCCTGACCAGTAAAAGGGGTTATTTGTTATTGTAGTTTGGTCAGGGCGTGGCAGGGGGTGTTTGTTTTGTGTGGTTCGGGTGTTTTTTGGTTTATGTTCTACATTTTCTATTTCTGTGTTTGTCTAGTTTTTATTATTTCTATGTTGGGGTTTTGGTAGGACCTCCAATTAGAGGCAGCTGGTTGTCGTTGCCTCTAATTGGAGGCCATATTTAGTTGGGGTTTGTGTCACTTGTGTTTTGTGGGTGGTTGTTTCCTGTATAGTCTGTGCACCTTACGGGACTGTTTTCGTCGTTTGTTTTGTTTGTGCCTTCAATAAATAAGATGATCAATATACCTGCTGCATTTTGGTCCACTCCTTACGACGGACGTTACAGTAGCGCTGAGTGGAAGTAGGACGAACACACGTTTTATGGGTTATAAGTGTTGAATACAAAGTGTTGACAGTGCTGAGTAAGAACTTAAACACGAACTCACTCAAAAACAGCAGCTCTTTGCTGTATTTGTTGACGACGTCTCTCTCTAGTCATGGTTTTGAAATCTCAGGGTTACTCAACCCTGCACATTAGAGGTTGATGCCTTTTGTACATAGACATGGAATCACTGGTCACTTCAATAATGTTTACATACTGCTTTACTCATGCCATATAATTGAAGTCGGAAGTTTACATACACCTTAGTCAAATACATTTAAACTCAGTTTTTCACAATTCCTGACAGTTAATCCTAGTAAAAATTCCCTGTCTTAGGTCAGTCAGGATCACCACTTCATTTTAAGAATGTGAAATGTCAGAATAATGGTCGAGAGAATGATTTATTTCTTCACATTCCCAGTGGGTCAGAAGTTTACAAACACTCAGTTAGTATTTGGTAACATTGCCTTTAAATTGTTTAACTTGGATCAAACGTTTCGGGTAGCCTTCCACAAGCTTCCCACAATAAGTTGGGTGAATTTTGACCCATTCCTCCTGACAGAGCTGGTTTAACTCAGTCAGGTTTGTAGGCCTCCTTGCTCGCACACGCTTTTCCAGTTCTGCCCACACATTTTCTATGGGCTTGAGGTCAGGGCTTTGTGATGGCCACTCCAATACCTTGACTTTGTTGTCCTTAAGCCATTTTGCCACAACTTTGGAAGTATGCTTGGGGTCCTTGTCCATTTGGAAGACCCATTTGTGACCAAGCTTTAACTTCCTGACTGATGTCTTGAGATGTTGCTTCAATATATCCACATCATTTTCCGTCCTCATGATGCCATCTATTTTGTGAAGGGCACTAGTTCCTCCTGCAGCAAAGCCCCCCGCACAACATGAAAAGTCCCCCCATAGCTGCCACCCCCGTGCTTTACAGTTGGGATGGTGTTCTTCGGCTTGCAAGCCTCACCCTTTTTCCTCCAAACATAACAATGGTCATTATGGCCAAACAGTTCTATTTTGTTTCATCAGACCAGAGGACATTTCTCCAAAAAGTATGATCTTTGTCCCCATGTGCAGTTGCAAAGCGTAGTCTGGCTTTTTTTATGGCGGTTTTGGAGCAGTGGCTTCTTCCTTGCTGAGCGGCCTTTCAGGTTATGTCGATATAGGTCTCGTTTTACTGTGGATATAGATACTTTTGTACCTGTTTCCTCCAGCATCTTCACACGGTCCTTTGCTGTTGTTCTGGGATTGATTTGCACTTTTCGCACCAAAGTACGTTCATCTCTAGGAGACAGAACGCGTCTCCTTCCTGAGCGGTATGACGGCTGCGTGGTCCCATGGTGTTTATACTTATGTACTATTGTTTGTACAAATGAACGTGGCACCTTCAGGCGTTTGGAAATTGCTCCCAAGGATGAACCAGACTTGTGGAGGTCTACAATTATTTTTCTGAGGTCGGCTGATTTCTTTTGATTTTCCCATGATGTCAAGCAAAGAGGCACTGAGTTTGAAGGTAGGCCTTGAAATACATCCACAGGTACACCTCCAATTGATTCAAATTATGTCAGTTAGCCTATCAGAAGCTTCTAAAGCCATGACATCATTTTCTGGAATTTTCCCAGCTGTTTAACCTCTATGGGCAAGCGTCCCACCTACTCAACAGCCAGTGTAATCCCGTGGCGCGTTATTCAAATACCTTAGAAATGTAAAACCTTCAATTTTTAAAAAGTATGACTATTTTACACCATTTTAAAGATAAGACTCTCGTTAATCTAACCACACTGTCCGACTTCAAAAAGGCTTTACAACGAAAGCAAAACATTAGATTATGTCAGCAGAGTACCCAGCCAGAAATAATCAGACACCCATTTTTCAAGCTAGCATATAATGTCACATAAACCCAAACCACAGCTAAATGTAACACTAACCTTTGATGATCTTCATCAGATGACAACCCTAGGACATTATGTTACACAATACATGCATGTTTTGTTCAATGAAGTTCATTTTTATATCAAAAACCAGCTTTTTACATTAGCATGTGACTAGCATGTGACTAGCATTCCCACCGAACACTGCCGGTGAATTTACTAAATTACTCACGATAAACGTTCACAAAAAGCATAACAATTATTTTAAGAATTATAGATACAGAACTCCTCTATGCACTCGATATGTCCGATTTTAAAATAGCTTTTCGGTGAAAGCACATTTTGCAATATTCTCAGTAGATAGCCCGGCATCACAGGGCTAGCTATTTAGACACCCAGCAAGTTTAGCACTCATCAAAGTCAGATTTACTATAAGAAAAATTGTATTACCTTTGCTGTCTTCGTCAGAATGCACTCCCAGGACTTCTACTTCAATAACAAATGTTGGTTTGGTCCAAAATAATCCATCATTGTTCGTGTGTTCAAGACACTATCCGAAAGGGTAAATAAGGGTGGCGAGCATGGCGCAATTCGTGACCCAAAAAATATTCCATTACCGTACTTCGAAGCATGTCAACCGCTGTTTAAAATCAATTTTTATGCCATTTTTCTCATAAAAAAGCGATAATATTCCGACCGGGAATCTGCGTTTAGGTAAACAGACAAAAGAAAAGAAAGCATTCGGTCGAGTCGGGCACGCGCCTAAGCCCATAGTACTCTGAGCGGCCACTTGCCAAAAGCGATAAAGTGTTTCAGCCAGAGCCTGCCTCGATATCGTTCAGCTTTTTCCCGGGCTCTGAGAGCCTATGGGAGCCGTAGGAAGTGTCACGTTATTGCACAGATCCTCAGTCTTCAATAAAAAGAGCCAAGATGAAACACTACTTCTCAGACAGGCCACTTCCTGCATGAAATCTTCTCAGGTTTTGGCCTGCCATATGAGTTCTGTTATACTCACAGACACCATTCAAACAGTTTTAGAAACTTTAGGGTGTTTTCTATCCAAAGCCAATAATTATATGCATATTCTAGTTACTGGGCAGGAGTAGTAACCAGATTAAATCGGGTACGTTTTTTATCCGGCTGTGTCAATACTGCCCCCCAGCCCTAACAGGTTAAAGGCACAGTCAACTTAGTGTATGTAAACTTCTGACGCACTGGAATTGTGATATAGTGATGTCTGTTAACAATTGTTGGAAAAATTACTTGTCATGCACAAAGTAGATGTCCTAACCGACTTGCCAAAACTATAGTTTGTTAACAAGAAATTTGTGGAGTGGTTGAAAAATGAGTTTTAATAATGACTCCAATCTAAGTGAATGTACATTTCCAACTTCAACTGTATGTACATGCTGTATTCTACTGTATTTTAGTCAGTGCCATTCCGACATTGATCATCCTAGTATTTATATATTTCTTAATTCCATTCTTTTACTTTTAGATATTACTGCGCTGTTGGAGCTAGGAACACAAGCATTTAGCTACAGTGGGGGGAAAAAGTATTTGATTCCCTGCTGATTTTGTACGTTTGCCCACTGACAAAGAAAGGATCTGTCACGGTTATCGTCGGTGAAGGAGGACCAAAATGCAGCAGGACTGTGTTTGTTCATTTTGAACATTTATTAAATCAAACTGAACACCAAAAACAACAAACAAGAGAACGAACGATCCACAGACAGTCTGACAAGGCTAAACACAGAACAATCTCCCACAAATACAAGACAAAACACACCCAACTAATATAGGACTTCCAATCAAAGGCAACACCAAACAGCTGCCTTCAATTGGAAGTCCACCCCAATTAACTCAACATAGAAACACACTCACTAGACTACACATAGAAATACATAAACATAGACCATAACTCAAAACCCGGAAATAATAAATCAAACGCCCTCCTAACTAACACACCACCCTGAACCACATAAAACAAATACCCTCTGCCACGTCCTGACCAAACTACAATACCATTTAACCCTTTTTACTGGCCAGGACGTGACAGGATCAGTCTATAATTTTAATGGTAGGTTTATTTGAACAGGGAGAGACAGAATAACAACAAAAATATCCAGAAAAACGCTTGTCAGAAATGTTATAAATTTATTTGCATTTTAATGAGGGAAATAAGTATTTGACCCCCTCTCAATCAGAAAGATTTCTGGCTCCCAGGTGTCTTTGATACAGGTAATGAGCTGAGATTAGGAGCACACTCTTAAAGGAAGTGCTCCTAACCGCAGCTTGTTACCTGTAAAAAAGACACCTGTCCACAGAAGCAATCAATCAATCAGATTCCAAACTCTCCACCATGGCCAAGACCAAAGAGCTCTCCAAGGATGTCAGGGACAAGATTGTAGACCTACACAAGGCTGGAATCGGCTACAAGACCATCTCCAAGCAGCTTGGTGAGAAGGTGACAACAGTTGGTACGATTATTCGCAAATGGAAGAAACACAATGGACTGAAACACAAAAGAACTGTCAATATCCCTCGGCCTGGGGCTCCATGCAAGATCTCACCTCGTGGAGTTGCAATGATCATGGGAACGGTGAGGAATCAGCCCAGAACTAGTCCCGTTTGGCTCAGTTGGTAGAGCATGGTGTTTGCAATGCCAGGGTTGTGGGTTCGATTCCCACGGGGGACCAGTATGGGAAGAAATGTATGAAATGTATGCATTCGCTACTGAAAGTCGCTCTGGATAAGAGCGTTTGCTAAATGACTAAAATGTAAATGTAGAACTACACGGGAGGATCTTGTCAATGATCTCAAGGCAGCTGGGACCATAGTAACCAAAAAAACAATTGGTAACACACTATGCTGTGAAGGACTGAAATCCTGCAGTGCCTGCAAGGTCCCCCTATTCAAGAATACATATACATGCCTGTCTGAAGTTTGCCAATGAACATCTGAATGGCTCAGAGGACAACTGGTGAAAGTATTGTGGTCAGATGAGACCGAAATGGAGCTCTTTGACATCAACTCAACTCGCTGTGTTTGGAGGAGGAGGAATGCTGCCTATGACCCCAAGAACACCATCCCCACCGTCAAACATGGAGGTGGAAACATTATGCTTTGGGGGTGTTTTTCTGCTAAGAGGACAGGACAACTTCACCGCATCAAAGGGACGATGGACGGGGCCATGTACCATCAAATCTTGGGTGAGAACCTCCTTCCCTCAGCCAGGGCATTAAAAATGGGTCGTGGATGGGTATTCCAGCATGACAATGACCCAAAACACACGGCCAAGGCAACAAAGGAGTGGCTCAAGAAGAAGCACATTAAGGTCCTGGAGTGGCCTAGCCAGTCTCCAGACCTTAATCCCATAGAAAATCTGTGGAGGGAGCTGAAGGTTGGAGTTGCCAAACGTCAGCCTCGACACCTTAATGACTTGGAGAAGATCTGCAAAGAGGAGTGGGACAAAATCCCTCCTGAGATGTGTGCAAACCTGGTGGCCAACTACAAGAAACGTCTGACCTCTGTTTGCCAACAAGGGTTTTGCCACCAAGTACTAAGTCATGTTTTGCAGAGGGGTCAAATACTTATTTCCCTCATTTAAAATGCAAATCATTTTATAACATTTTTGACATGGGTTTTTCTGGATTTTTTTGTTGTTATTCTGTCTCTCACTGTTCAAATAAACCTATAAAAATTATAGACTGATCATTTCTTTGTAAGTGGACAAACGTACAAAATCAGCAGGGGATCAAATACTTTTTCCCCCCACTGTACACCTGCAATATTTTTTTTTTTATCCTCCTAAAAATATGAACCCTTAGCGTAGTGTAATATCAGTCACATTAGGATGTTTTGGGTGGAAGGAGTAGATTGGCCTAGACTGTGGTAGATTTTTTTTTCTCACCTTGACTGCTGGGATGCAGTGTCAGAAGTGAAAGGAGAAATTAGGTTAAGTGGATCCTTGCTGTAAATTAGTGGTTTCTAAAAACTCACTCCTGTTTGTTGAAGCCATTAACACCCACAAAACAGGGGTGCGTATAAGTGATCTTTCTCCTGAAGTGTGCACTTGTTCACTTCCCTTTATGGATTTAAAAGGAAATGACTGATATATGGAAACTCCCTCTAGCCCATGTCAACACCAATCCAATACTTTTACATTTGTGGGGATCAGTGAACGAGTGCACACTTCAGGAGGAAGGAGAGATGATTTGGACACGCCCATTGTCTGTGACCTGCTGTGAGGGAGGCGATCTCCATAATGGGCCTTCGCTTTGGGACACAACATCGGGAGTGTGTGCATTGGTTGGACTCCCAGCGTTGTGCATCGTTCTGGTGGTTTGCAACGGAAAATAACCATACCACAGTATAGCCGGCTTCACACAAAAAAAAAGTTTCCTGTCAACAAAAGCATATATATATATATATATATCTATATATATATCACCAGAATGATGCACAACTCGGGGATACCACAGTAGGCAACCAAGCTGAGCCAGCCCAGACACACTGGTCCTAGGGCCTGTCTCCTGTCCTTTCTCCCTTCCTTGTGTGTGCCACAGTAGAACCAGGGTCTGGTTCATTGATTGTGAGAATGGGGGAGGATGGAAATCATGATGAGTACATTTCCTCTCAATAATACAGAGCTGATCAGAGAGCGAAGCAGAGCATTGTACTCCAGACACTAGCACTCTATCATTAGGTTGGGGTAGAGATGTATCTTATGCCCAGAGTTTACCCCTCATATCAACCAGCAACAGGTTCCTTAACACAGAAGGACAATGAAATAACCCACCAACTAATATTGTCTGTGTCTTGTGAAGTGTGTCCTGTACACTGAGTATACCAGACATTAGGAACACCTTCCTAATGTTGAGTTGCACCCCCACTTTTGCCCTCAGAACTGCTTCAATTTGGACTCTACAAGGTGTCGAAACCGTTCAACAGGGATGCTGGCCCATGCTGACTCCAAAGCTTTCCACAGTTGTCAAGTTGGCTGGGTGGTGGACCATTCTTGAATAAAAAGAAAATGTGTCTGACCATTCACCCTCTGAATGGCACACATACACAATGTCTCAAGGCTTAAAAATCCTTCTTTAATCTGTCCCTTCATCTACACTGATTTGAAGTGGAATTTAACAAGTGACATCAATAAGGGATCATAGCTTCACCTGGTCAGTCCATATCATGGAAAGAGCAGGTGTTCCTAATGTTTTGTACATTCGGTGTATGTTGTGTATAGGCTAAGTGAAGTGTCTTGTGATTTATTTTATTTTGATTTATTAGGGTCAGGCACCAATATCGACAGCTAGTCTTACTGGGGTCCGATGTGATATGTATGTCTGGAACAAAGGTTGCCAAGCAAATTTACCTATGGGACGATAAAGGATTCATTCATTAATATCCCATACTTTGTGAAATCACGATGTAATGCAGCAGGTGACGTTGGTATTGAGAATTCCAAAACCATATGGAATGAAATTGCAAAAGCTGCTTAATTTTGATTGGATGTTGCATGCCATTGAAATAGTGCTTTAGTTCCTTCATGTATCAGCACAGTTGCTTGAGATGTCACTTGCAACAAAAATTGTGTGAAAGTTGCTTTGTTGCCTAACCATAACCATTAGGTGGGTAAATGCGAAATAAAACTGACTGAAGATCAGTGTTTGGGGCCATCATTACTTTGATCATGTATTCATTCATGATGGCTAATGTTTTCCACCATGGGTTGCTTGCTGACCTACTCAGTTTCCCATGGAGGAAGGGTTGTGTTCATGTGTTAAGGACATGGACATACCATGCCTGGAGTTTTGCTCCAGTTCTGTGTGCTGTTGATCGATGACAGATATCTCTTTTGTTGCCCTCGTGATGACAGCCAGCGGAGGCCCAGCCAGCGGAGACCCAGCCAGCGGAGGCCCAGCCTCGGTCGGGAAAGGTTGCACTCAAAGGTCAGGGATCAAGTTATGTAAATGTCGGACGAGGGAATTCAGGAGCCATGTTGAGGCAATGAAAATCAAAGCCCCCCCACTCCCCCAACTGGTAAATACGACTCAAAATGCTAACCCCTAATATGTGACTGGCTGCATAAAGAGTTTGTGGTGTAGTTCACTTCAGGGTCGTGTTCAGGAGGGCACACCGTAGCGGAACATTTTGCAACAGAAAGGGAAAATGTGTGTTCATAATGGATAAATTCAGGTAGTCCTATTCTACCTCCAGTTTCAAAACGTTCTCTCCCCTCTGAACACGACCCAGCCAAGTCACACTCTGTACATGGAGCTCCCAGGTCGGTTGTAAACCTTCACACGTATGCTGACGTTTCAGGCCTATAGACGTGACGCTGGTTTGAAATGGCAGAGGCCACCTGCATTCCTCTAGGTGGATGTGTGAAATATTGCTGCTAATGACATCTGGGAGGGGGGGTGGTATTGACGCCTTCTGAAGCACTGACTTCTGGGAAAGGGTTCTCAGCTACTGCTCCACTGCTTCTTCTGTTTGGGCACCTCCGGTTGCGACCTTTAACCCCTAGTGGAATGGTGCTGCTGCTTTGAAGTTGGCTGCAACATCTTCATGAATGTATAGTATATTCTCACCCCATTGCTGTATTGTGTTACCCTGCTACCATGACAACAGTGTTACAATGTGAAGCTTGTTGTAGCAGGCCTATTTCATGCATTTGAAGTTTCATTGTTACTCTTATTGGAACGATTGGTGTGCTGTGATTCTTGTTTTGGTAGTCTGTGTTGAAAGGTTACAGTAGGACATTTTGTTAGGTATGTTGATGAAAATGGATTTGTTGCAAATAATTTCACCCTCCATATCAGTATCAATTTCCATGCCAATAATTTTTATTTCCTAATTTTGTATGGCCTGCCTTCTTAATTTTCAAATGGCAGTGGTCAGTGGATGGCTCAAAATTCATGAAGCACGTCTTTGATTTCAAAACACACAGCCTCCCTCCCCAACTCTCCCATGTTATGTCATACTGTGCAGCCCTCGGTTCTCTGTACCCACTGGCCTAAATGCATCAGAAAGCAGCTGGCAGGTTTATTTTTAGTTACGTTTCAGTCGAGAGAGCATCAGGTCCCCACTCAGGGAAATCGCTTCACTGAAGTGCCTGGTGTCAAAACAGCCCTGTTGGACATGCAGGTTACACACTGAGACAAACACACTGAGACACATACACGGACAAAACTCACACATAAACACACACACAGACCACATTCAGTCACAACCGTCACCCCGCCGCATGATGCTACACTCACTTGACCTCTCATATCGTGTCTCCACAACGATTAAACCATAATTCTTTGAAGAGGTCACCGCCATAATAATAAACGCCAGAATTTTAAGGAGACCACCATCTTGGCACAGTGAAATGACTTGGCATTTCCCGAGTGGCGCAGCGGTCTAAGGCACTGCATCACTACAGACCCTGGTTTGATCCCGGGCTGTATCACAACCGGCCATGATCGGGAGTCCCATAGGGCGGCGCACAATTGGCCCAGTGTCGTCTGGGTTAGGGGAGGGTTTGGCCAGGGTAGGCCGTCATTGGAAATAAGAATTTGTTCTTAACTGTCATGCCTAGTTAAATATATTTGTTAATTTTTTTATTTTTTTTCAAAATAGCAACTTGACCTATCTGATTATCCACGTTTGAGTCTCCTCAAACTTTTGAGAACCGAGCCTGAACTGAGGCAGGCCCCTCTATGACCACTGCCAAGGTGCAGAAATAAATATCTCAAAATTCCAAGGGGACACATTGCAACAACGTGACATGGGTGCAGAGTGCACGGGCACTAGGGATGCATCTGCACATGAAACCCCCAATGTTGATCCGGGGTGGACTGTTGGGCCCGGTGGGGTTGGCGGTGGCATCTTGAGGATGGATAGCAAATGGGCTCTCATCCCAAACCTTGTTGGTCCTGAAAGGTGTGCAGTCGACCCTCCACTCCCTGGTTTCCAGTTTATTTTTAAGTGCCATCATACCCAGGACCCAGATGCCCACAGCTGCTCGAAAAATTGTCAGTGTAAAAAAGAGCTGGGTAATTGTTCTGAAGAGACAGCCACTCCATATTACAATGGCGTATAGCCATCCCACTGGGCACAGACGTCAATTCAACATCTATTCCACATTGGTTCAACGTCATTTCATTGAAATGACGTGGAAACAAAGTTGATTCAACCAGTGTGTGCTCAGTGGGATGGGAGCTCAATGGAGGGGGGGGCATTTCCATCAAAAAGGACCCATGAGCACCAACGTGAAGTTCATAAGAGCATTTCAAATTGGGTGTCAAATGAAAGGCTATTAAAAACAAAATGTTTTAAGTGAGAAGTAGGCATTGGTCTGAAGCTGAAAAAAAGGAAATTCTTGAAGAATTAACAAGTAATGGTAGACCATACTGTTATGTTCAGCAACCTCTCTCTCTCTCTCGCAGTACATTGTAATGCACACTACTGCACTGTACTCTACACTACTGCACTGTATGAGAGACTCTACCCTACTGTACTCTACACTACTGCACTGTATGAAACTCTACTGTACTCTACACTATTGCACTGTATGAAACTCTATCCTACTGTACCCTACTGTACTGTACTCCACCCTACTTTACTGTACTGAACTATACTGCACTGTACTGAACTCTACTGTACTGAACTCTACCCTACCCTACTGTGCTGAACTGTACCCTACTCAGCTGCACTGTACTGAACACTACCCTATTCTACTGCACTGTACTGAACTCTACTGCACTGTACTGAACTCTACTGTGCTGTACTGTACCCTACTCAGCTGCACTGTACTGAACTCTACCCTATTTTACTGTATTGAACTCTACTCTACTGCACTGTACTGAACTCTACTGCACTGTACTCTACCCTACTCAGTTGCACTGTACTGAACTCTACCCTACTCTACTGCACTGTACTGAACGCTACCCTACTTTACTGTACTGAACTATACTCTACTGCACCGTACTGAACTCTACTGCACTGTACTGAACTCTACCCTACCCTACTGCACTGAACTCTACTGTACTGAACTCTACCCTGCTATACTGTACTCTACCTTACTCTACTGCACTGTACTGAACTCTACCCTACTCAGCTGCACTATACTGAACTCTACCCTACTCTACTGTGCTGTACTGTACTGAACTCTACTCTACTGCACTGTACTGAACTCTACCCTACTCAGCTGCACTGTACTGAACTCTACTGCACTGTACTGAACTCTACCCTACTCTACTGTACTGAACTCTACCCTACTCTACTGTACTGAACTCTACCCTACTCTACTCTACTGTACTGAACTCTACCCTACTCTACTGCACTCTACTGAACTCTACCCTACTCTACTGAACTCTACCCTACTCAACTGCACTGTACTGAACTCTACCCTACTTTACTGTACTGAACTATACTCTACTGCACTGAACTCTACCCTACTCTACTGCACTGTACTGAACTCTACCCTACTCTACTGCACTGAACTCTACTGTACTGAACTCTACCCTGCTATACTGTACTCTACCCTACTCTACTGCACTGTACTGAACTCTACCCTACTCAGCTGCACTATACTGAACTCTACCCTACTGTGCTGTACTGTACTGAACTCTACTCTACTGCACTGTACTGAACTCTACCCTACTCAGCTGCACTGTACTGAACTCTACCCTACTCTACTGAACTCTACCCTACTCTACTGTACTGAACTCTACCCTACTCTACTGCACTCTACTGAACTCTACCCTACTCTACTGAACTCTACCCTACTCTACTCTACTGTACTGAACTCTACCCTACTCTACTGCACTCTACTGTACTCTACACTACTGCACTGTATGAAACTCTACCCTACTGTACCCTACTGTACTGTACTCTACCCTACTTTACTGTACTGAACTATACTCTACTGCACTGAACTCTACCCTACTCTACTGCACTGTACTGAACTCTACTCTACTGCACTGTACTGAACTCTACCCTACTCTACTGCACTGTACTGAACTCTACCCTACTCTACTGTACTGAACTCTACCCTACTCGACTGCACTGAACTCTACCCTACTCAACTGCACTGTACTGAACTCTACCCTACTTTACTGTACTGAACTATACTCTACTGCACTGAACTCTACCCTACTTTACTGTACTGAACTCTACCCTACTCTACTGCACTGTACTGAATTCTACCCTACTCAGTTGCACTATACTGAACTCTACCCTACTCAGCTGCACTATACTGAACTCTACCCTACTCTACTGCACTGTACTGAACTCTACCCTACTCTACTGTTCTGTGCTGTACTGTACTGCACTGTACTTTACTGTGTCTACTGTGCTGTGCTGTGATGTCCAAACTTGTGAAATATGGAATTGCCCTTCGTGTGTCAACCATAGTAATAGAATGAAAACAAAGTCATTCTAGTTTAGTGGTGTCAAAAGTCCTAGTTCCATTAGATCGGATGCTTACATTTTTCCAGTCAGTTCACGTGTTGTGTATGTGTGCATCCATCAACCTTGTACCTCCTAAGATTTACTGATCTCAACACCCCCGCCTCTCACTTTCTCTCCTGTTGATTGCATGTGACCCTTGAGTCTAACCGGCACAAACACACAGCACAGCACCACACAATTAAGCTCCACCATAGCTCCCACTTGTACTGACTTCTGGGAATTGGACCCTCCTCAGGGACCTCAGCCTGTAATTGTGTGTTTCTGTTTGTTTAACTGCTGAGTCAATGCCCTGTGCTGCTAACCCACCTAGAATCTGTTTGTCACTTCACTTTAAGATTATGGGGTAGGACTTTACTGTTTTCTCAAGCATGATTATCAGGGTGGTATAGAATAGGTTTGCAATTTACTTGCCATTTAGTTGCCTGGGCATGCAAGGCAGGTAGAGGCTAGACAAAAGAGCTGTATGGCTATTGTTTAGAAAGGGGAGCTCAGGGGAAAGGGAGACCTGCTGGACAGACAAGGCAATGAAAGCAAGATTGTGCCAAAAAGACATGGTCGCCCTGTTTCTAGCACCTAGCCAACTTGACAGTATTAAAATAAAATGTAAAAAATGTATTACATTATTAACTACAGCCGCAAATAACTTTTGGATATTAGATCGGCGGTCATTTAACAGCATTTCCACCAGAAATTCAACTTCCCTGAGTTGGATCCTTTGTTTGAACTCTAGACCCGCTACAATTTGCATACAGCCCCAACAGATCCACTGAGGACTCGATCGCTATCGCACTGCACACTGCCCTCTCCCATCTGGACAAGAGAAATACATACACTGCCCTCTCCCATCTGGACAAGAGAAATACATACACTGACCTCTCCCATCTGGACAAGAGAAATACATACACTGCCCTCTCCCATCTGGACAAGAGGAATACATACACTGCACACTGCCCTCTCCCATCTGGACAAGAGGAATACATACACTGCACACTGCCCTCTCCCATCTGGACAAGAGGAATACATACACTGCACACTGCCCTCTCCCATCTGGACAAGAGAAATACATACACTGCACACTGCCCTCTCCCATCTGGACAAGATAAATATATATACTGCACACTGTCCTCTCCCATCTGGACAAGAGAAATACATACACTGCACACTGCCCTCTCTCATCTGGACAAGAGAAATACATATACTGCACACTGCCCTCTCCCATCTGGACAAGATAAATACATACACTGCACACTGCCCTCTCCCATCTGGACAAGATAAATATATATACTGCACACTGTCCTCTCCCATCTGGACAAGAGAAATACATACACTGCCCTCTCCCATCTGGACAAGAGAAATACATACACTGCCCTCTCCCATCTGGACAAGAGAAATACATACACTGCCCTCTCCCATCTGGACAAGAGAAATACATACACTGCCCTCTCCCATCTGGACAAGAGAAATACATACACTGCCCTCTCCCATCTGGACAAGAGAAATACATACACTGCCCTCTCCCATCTGGACAAGAGAAATACATACACTGCCCTCTCCCATCTGGACAAGAGAAATACATACACTGCACACTGCCCTCTCCCATCTGGACAAGAGGAATACATACACTGCACACTGCCCTCTCCCATCTGGACAAGATAAATACATACACTGCACACTGCCCTCTCCCATCTGGACAAGAGGAATACATACACTGCACACTGCCCTCTCCCATCTGGACAGGAGAAATACATACACTGCACACTGCCCTCTCCCATCTGGACAGGAGAAATACATACACTGCCCTCTCCCATCTGGACAGGAGAAATACATACACTGCACACTGCCCTCTCCCATCTGGACAGGAGAAATACATACACTGCCCTCTCCCATCTGGACAGGAGAAATACATACACTGACCTCTCCCATCTGGACAAGAGAAATACATACACTGACCTCTCCCATCTGGACAAGAGAAATACATACACTGCCCTCTCCCATCTGGACAAGAGGAATACATACACTGCACACTGCCCTCTCCCATCTGGACAAGAGAAATACATACACTGCACACTGTCTTCTCCCATCTGGACAAGAGAAATACATACACTGCACACTGCCCTCTCCCATCTGGACAAGAGAAATACATACACTGCCCTCTCCCATCTGGACAAGAGAAATACATACACTGCCCTCTCCCATCCCATCTGGACAAGAGAAATACATACACTGCTCTCTCCCATCTGGACAAGAGAAATACATACGCTGCCCTCTCCCATCTGGACAAGAGAAATATACTGCTCAAAAAAATAAAGGGAACACTTAAACAACACATCCTAGATCTGAATGAAATAAATAATCTTATTAAATACTTTTTTCTTTACATAGTTGAATGTGCTGACAACAAAATCACACTAAAATAATCAATGGAAATCCAATTTATCAACCCATGGAGGTCTGGATTTGGAGTCACACTCAAAATTTAAGTTGAAAACCACACTACAGGCTGATACAACTTTGATGTAATGTCCTTAAAACAAGTCAAAATGAGGCTCAGTAGTGTGTGTGGCCTCCACGTGCTTGTATGACCTCCCTACAATGCCTGGGCATGCTCCTGATGAGGTGGCGGATGGTCTCCTGAGGGATCTCCTTCCAGACCTGGACTAAAGCATCCGCCAACTCCTGGACAGTCTGTGGTGCAATGTGGCGTTGGTGGATGGAGCGAGACATGATGTCCCAGATGTGCTCAATTGGATTTAGGTCTGGGGAACGGGCGGGCCAGTCCATAGCATCAATGCCTTCCTCTTGCAGGAACTGCTGACACACTCCAGCCACATGAGGTCTAGCATTGTCTTGTATTAGGAGGAACCCAGGGCCAACCGCACCAGCATACGGTCTCACAAGGGGTCTGAGGATCTCATCTCGGTACCTAATGGCAGTCAGGCTACCTCTGGCGAGCACATGGAGGGCTGTGTGGCCCCCCAAAGAAATGCCACCCCACACCATGACTGACCCACCGCCAAACCGGTCATGCTGGAGGATGTTGCAGGCAGCAGAACGTTCTCCACGGCGTCTCCAGACTCTGTCACATCTGTCACATGTGCTCAGTGTGAACCTGCTTTCATCTGTGAAGAGCACAGGGCGCCAGTGGCGAATTTGCCAATCTTGGTGTTCTCTGGCAAATGCCAAACGTCCTGCACGGTGTTGGGCTGTAAGCACAACCCCCACCTGTGGACGTCGGGCCCTCATACCACCCTCATGGAGTCTGTTTCTGACCGTTTGAGCAGACACATGCACATTTGTGGCCTGCTGGAGGTCATTTTGCCGGGCTCTGGCAGTGCTTCTCCTGCTCCTCCTTGCACAAAGGCGGAGGTAGCGGTCCTGCTGCTGGGTTGTTGCCCTCCTACGGCCTCCTCCACGTCTCCTGATGTACTGGCCTGTCTCCTGGTAGCGCCTCCATGCTCTGGACACTACGCTGACAGACACAGCAAACCTTCTTGCCACAGCTCGCATTGATGTGCCATCCTGGATGAGCTGCACTACCTGAGCCACTTGTGTGGGTTGTAGACTCCGTCCCATGCTACCACTAGAGTGAAAGCACCGCCAGCATTCAAAAGTGACCAAAACATCAGCCAGGAAGCATAGGAACTGAGAAGTGGTCTGTGGTCCCCACCTGCAGAACCACTCCTTTATTGGGGGTGTCTTGCTAATTGCCTATAATTTACACCTGTTGTCTATTCCATTTGCACAACAGCATGTGAAATGTATTGTCAATCAGTGTTGCTTCCTAAGTGGACAGTTTGATTTCACAGAAGTGTGATTGACTTGGAGTTACATTGTGTTGTTTAAGTGTTCCCTTTATTTTTTTGAGCAGTGTACATACAGTGAGCTCCAATAGTATTGGGACAGTGAAATTTAGTTTGTCTCTTTACTCCAGCACTTTGGATTTGAAATTATACCATGACTATGAGGTTAAAATGCAGACTGTCAGTTTTAATTTGAAGGTATTATTTGAGGGTATTCGTCCATATTGGTTGAACCGTTTAGAAATTATATAACTTTTTGTACATAGTCTCCCCCCATTTTAGGGTACCAAAGGTATTGGGACAAATTAACTTATATGTGTATTAAAGTGGAACAGACAGTGTTTTAACTACTTTGCAAATGTGAAACAGACAATCATCTGTCAAAAATATCAAATTCCTAGTTTATGCTACAAAACCAACTTTATAAGAGATGTAAAAAATTGGTTCTATTTGACTCAACATTCCATGAGGTACACTAAGGCATGTTGGCAGAATAGATGGATGCAGTTCAATGCATGATTAATATAATTCACCAATACATTTCTTGGTAGTCCAAAACATATTGCTATCAGGTTGTAAATCACAGCTGGCGTGGTACATTGTTTGCTACCGCCATTCAGGATGCACTGTTTCAGTTTCAATGATTAAATAGCTTGGACAAAAACTGATGAATGTAACTAAGGCTGGGAATGTCAATACAATCAAACTAGTAAGGACAATGATCACAAGTCAGTCATAACGTGGTTAATATGCTACCGTATCTATTTATGTAGCAAGCTAAAAACACAGAGCGTAACGTTAGCTAGCTAGCTAACTAGATTGCTGCTAGGAGGACGTTATGTCATTGTAGGAGTGGGTGAGTGACTGACTTTTTCCCCCGTATCGTTTTTTGGCGGCTACACAGCTAGAGATGCACGTGTCATTTGTTTAGCTAGCAATAAATGTGAATCGCTTTGTTAGCTAGCTAGCTAGGCAAAAAAAGTAATTGTTAGTCACGAACACTCTGTAAAACATGTAAACAGCCTGACCAGCTCTGCTAAGACGAGTAAAGTGGGCAGAATGAGGTGCTCTCTCATTTGTTTCTGGAATTAGCAAGCTAGCCAACTTTAGCCAGTTAGCTTGGGTGCTTGATTGGGACATCACAGGCTGCATTTATCAGCACATTTTTTTTTTTTTTGATCCAATTGGTAGTTAGTCTTGTCCCATCGCTGCAACTCCCATACGGACTCTGGAGAGGCAAAGGTCGAGAGCCATGAGTCCTCTGAAACACGACAATCTGCACTGCTTCTTGATACACTGCTTGCTTAACCCGGAAGCCAGCCGCACCAATGTGTCTGAGGAAACACTGTACAGCTGTCGACCGTACAGCTGGCGCCCAAGCGCCCGGCCGCCACAAGGAGTCACTAGAACGCGATGGGAAAAGGACATCCCAGCCGGCAAAACTCTCCCCTAACCCTGACGACGCTGGGCCAATTGTGCGCCGCCTCATGGGTCTCCTGGTCGCGGCCGGCTGCGACACAGCAGGGAACAAACCCAGATCTGTAGTGATGCCTCTAGCACTGCAATGCAGTGCCTTAGACCGCTGCACCACCCTATCAGTGAAATTTTGACGGCCAACTAGCTGAGAAAGTTTGAGAGGGTTTATCTAATGTTCCTTCATTAGATTTGAGCTCATCTTGCTCTGGCTGGCATTAGTTGTTGATCTTGTTGATGTGCATATAGGGAAAGAGAGCCTACCTTTTTCTGGTTGTTTGATCAATAGGACTGTAAAGTTCCCAAATGTAAGCGGACTCCCATGGTATTTAGCTACATATTTGCAGAAATCCATTCAAGTGTATTTTGTGGCTTTTGCTGAATGTGTTCTAATGATCTAAAGTCGTGCTGTTGCAACTGCCTGTAAACACAGTCCAGTTCAAAGTGAATGATGGCAGGCCCTTGTAGCAAATTGCATTGTTTGCATATAGTCATACTGTACCTCTGACTGGCTATGGTGTACTGGTCTGCGTAGACTCCAGTCCTGCACAAGACAGATGTTTTTATTAAGTTTTATTTACTGCAGTGTCTATTAATTGTCCAAATGCACGGCCGCTTTCCCATTCTGTATTTCTATAGAGGTTTTACAAATGCCTTAGTATACGTAATTCTCAAACATGCTAAGAATTTATGAAAACGTGAAAATAACCATATCTAAGTGCTCACTTGTCAGAAAAAGTAAAAAAAAATAAAGTGTCATTATTCCTGGGGGTGTATATGAACATATTTTAATAAGATTTAATATTGCTAAAATGCTGTCAGTTCCATTTTAAAGTAGTAAGTTAAGTAGCAAAAAGCAAATGCATCCAACAAATTTCTTGCCTTGCGTGCTATGAATATGGGACCGAAAATGTAACTTTTTACTACTTTAATACACATATAAGTGAATTGGTCCCAATACTTTTGGTCACCAAAAATGGGGCGACTATGCACTTTCTAAACAGTTCATTCGATATGGATAAAAAATGTCCCTCAAAACAAAGCTGACAGTCTCCACTTTCAACTCATTGTCATTGTATCATTTCAAACCCAAAGTGACAAAAAATGTGCCACTGTCCCAATACTTTTGGAGCTCACTGTATGTAAGAATGTTGTTCATCGACTACAGCTCAGCCTTCAACACCATAGTGCCCCCCAAGCTCATCACTAAGCTCTGGACCCTGGGTCTGAACCCCACCTTGTGCAACTGGGTCCTGGACTTCTTGATAGGTCGACCCTAAGGTGGTGAAGGTGGGCAGCAACACCTCCGCTACACTGATCCTCAACCTGGAGGCTTCACAGGGGTGTGTGCTCAGCCTCCTCCTGTACTCCCTGTTCACCCATACGTGGCCACACACGTCTCCAACTCAATCATCAAGTTTGCCAAGGACACAACAGTGGTAGGTCTGATTACCAACAACGACGAGACAGCCTACAGGAAAGGAGGTGAGGGCCCTGGCAGAGTCATGCCAGGAAAATAACTTCTCCGTCAATGTTAACAAAACAAAGGAGCTGATCATGGATTTCAGGAGACAGCAGAGTGAGCATGCCCCCATCCACATTGACAGGGCCGCAGTGGAGAGGGTGAAAAGCTTCAAGATCCTCGGCGTGCAAATCACTGACAACCTGAAATGGTCCATCCACACAGATGGTGTGGTGAAGATGGTGCAACAGTGCCTATTCAACCTCAGGAGGCTGAAGAAATTTGGCTTAGCCCCTAAGACCCTCACTAACTTCTACATATACACCATTGACAGCATCCTGTCAGACTGTATCACCGCCTGGTTCGCAGGGCTCTCCAGAGGGTGGTGCAGTCAGCCCAATGCATCACCAGGGGCACACTGCCTGCTCTCCAGGACATTTACAGCACCCGGTGTCACAGGAAGGCCAAGAAGATCATCAAGGACCTCAGCCACCCGAGCCAGGACCTGTTCACCCCACTACCAGCCAGAAGGCAGAGACTGTACAGGTGCATCAAAGCTGGGACTGCAAGACAGAAGCTGTTTCTCAATCTTCAGGCCTTCAGATAAATAGTCACCGCTAGGTGGCCTCCGCCCAGTACCATCTGTTGGTCACAGATACCTTAAATATAAAATGGGCCTCACAATAGGCCTCAGGATCTCATCACAGTATTTCTGTGTATTGAAATTGCCATCGATAAAATGCAATTGTGTTCATTGTCCATAGTTTATGCCTGCCCATACCATAACCCCACCGCCACCATGGGGCACTTTGTCCACAACGTTGACAACGGCAAACCGCTCGCCCACACGACACCATACACGTGGTCGCGGTTGTGAGGCCAGTTGGACGTACTTCCACATTCTCTAAAACAACATTGGAGGCGGCTTATGGTAGAGAAATTAACATCTATCTGGCAACAGCTCTGGTGGACATTCCTGCAGTCAGCATTCCAATTGCACGGCTCCCTCAACTAGAATAATCTGTGGCATTGTTGTGTGACAAAACTGCACATTTTAGAGTGGCCTTTTATTGTCCCCAGCCCAAGGTGCACCTGTGTAATGATCATGCTGTTTAATCAGCTTCTTGATATGCCACCCCTGTCAGGTCGATGGGTTATCTTGGCAAAGGAGAAATGCTCACTAACAGATGTAAACAAATTTGTGCACAACATTTGAGGTATATAAGCTTTTTTATTTCAACTCATGAAACATGGGATCAACACTTTACATGTTGCGTTTATATTTTTCTTCATTGTATATTTATATTCTAGACTGACGTTGCTCGTGCTGACATTTCTTGATTTATTAAAAAAAAATTGGCATCTGTGTGTATTGTTTTGTGTTGTTCTGTATTACTGCACTGTTGGAGCCAGAAACATAAGCAGTAATTAAATAATCCTTTAGGAGTTCTTCAAATTGAAACTGTGGGGAACCCCTATAAATTCTTCGAAGAAGAACCCCTTTTAATGGATCCTCAAACCTTTTGAAGAACCTTTTGGGGTTAATTTTTGAACCCCCCCCCCCCCCCTCCTATTAATAATAATACATATAACAATAACACAATATTTTAGTTGTTAGTGTTTATAATGATTTTAGTGGCAAAGCAGAATACAAAAATCGAAATAGGAGGTTAACTCCCAGCAGAGCCCCAAGTCCAATGGGTATATTCTCTGCCGTGTTGATGTTAATGTGTTGATGTTCTCTGTATCCATAGCCAGAATGATTTTGCAGTGCATGGTGATCAAACAGGTTTCCTGTTATATTCATCAGAGGTGTAGGAATGGTCTGTGAATCTAAAAAAAATATGTACAGATGATTAAGAAAACATGCACACGACAGTGTTTATACCTTGGTTTTTGTGGTAAATGTGAATGAAAAAAAACGGTTTTCATAATGGTTTTCATACACATGCCTTGTCCATAACGTAGAGGTCTATGGGATTTTCATTGAAGAGGTAAGGGGGGAGGGTAATACAAGTGGTCTGCATAACACACCAATACCAATTGACATACCTTTGTATGCCTCCTCGTCTGTATCTGCACCCAATACAGCTAGCCTTCGACATATTCTTATAGCATACATGTTCTTACCTCTTTGTTGCTTGATATCCAATGAATTGTGTACATTTCCTGTTTGAGAAAGATTTTCACAAATATTAAAAGATAGATGGTATCATCATAAAACAATATATATTTAGATCATACAAGGGACAAACCTTTCTTTAATTAAATTGAGGAGATCATAAACATTTTCAGTTAAGTGCCTGCACCTGCTGTCCTAACTGTCCAAATGTTTCTGTTGGGCAGTTAGGTTCCTGCAAGAACCCCCACCAACTCAGGAGGTTCCTCGATGAACCCGACCTCCTATGGGGTTCTTGGAAGAACCTTTTGGGGGCAATTTTCAGTACCAAGAACCATAAGGTTCTTCAAAGAACTTTGAGGATCTTAGAAGAACCCTTGTTGAACAGCACCAGCTGTTCTGGATGACTGTGTGATAACGCTCTCGGTAGCCGATGTGAGCAAGACCTTTAAACAGGTGAACTTTCACAAAGCTACGGGGCCAGACTGATTACCAGGACATATACTCAAAGCATGCGCGGACCAACTGGCAAGTGTCTTCACTGACATTTTCAACCTCTCCCTGACCGAGTCTGTAATATCTACATGTTTCAAGCAGACCACCATAGTCCCTGTGCCCAAGGAAGCAAAGGTAACCTGCCTAAATGATTACCGCCCCATAGCACTCACGTCGGTAGCAATGAAGTTCTTTGAAAAGCTGGTCATGGCTCACATCAATAGCATCTTCCCGGATACCCTAGACCCACTCCAATTCGCATACCACCCCAACAGATCCACAGATGACACAATCTCAATCGCACGCCACACTGCCCTTTCCCACCTGGACAAAAGGAACACCTACGTGAGAATGCTATTCATTGACTACAGCTCAGCGTTCAACAACCTAGTGCCCACAAAGCTCATCACTAAGCTAAGGACCCTAGGACTAAACACCTACCTCTGCAACTGGATCCTGGACCTCCTGATGGGCCGCCCCCAGGTGGTAAGGGTAGGCAACAACACATCTGCCACGCTGATCATCAACACTGGGGCCCCTCACGAGTGTGTACTTAGTCCCCTCCTGTAATCCCTGTTCACCCACGACTGCGTGGCCAAACACGACTCCAACACCATCATTAAGTTTGCTGACGACACAACAGTGGTAGGCCTGATCACCGACAACGAGGAGACAGCCTATAGGGAGGAGGTCAGAGAACTGGCAGTGTGGTGCTAGGACAACAACCTCTGCCTCAATGTGAGCAAGACAAAGGAGATGATCATGGACTACAGGATAAGGCGGGCTGAACAGGCCCCCATTAACATCGACGGGGCTGTAGTGGAGCGGGTCGAGAGTTTTCAAGTTCCTTGGTGTCCACATCACCAAGACAGTCACAAAAGGGCACGACAAAACCTTTTCCCCCTCAGGAGACTGAAAAGATTTGGCATGGGTCACTAGATCCTCAAAATGTTCTACAGCTGCACCATCGAGAGCATCCTGACCGGTTGAATCACTGCCTGGTATGGCAACTGCTCGACATCTGACCGTAAGGCGCTACAGTTGGTAGTGTGTATGGCCCAGTACATCACTGAGGCCAAGCTTCCTGCTATCCAGGACCTATATAATAGGCGGTGTCAGAGGAAAGCCCATAAAATTGTCAGAGACTCCAGTCAACCAAGTCATAGACTGTACCCTCTGCTACCACATGGCAAGCGGTACCGGAGCGCCAAGTCTAGGACCAAAAGGCTCCTTAATCGCTTCTACCCCCAAGCCATAAGACTGCCGGACTATTTACATTGACCCCCCCACAATGCATAGTCGCTGCTACAATGCATAGTCACTTCATCCCATACCTATCCTTACATATGTACAAATGACCTCAACTACCCTGTACCACGCACACTGACTAGCCTTGTTTATTGTGTTACTTTTTATGATTTTTTACTTTAGTTTATTTGGCTAATATTCTCTTAACTCTTTAACTGCATTGTTGGTTAAGGGCTTGTAAGTAAGCATTTCACGGTACTTATTGTATTCAGCGCATGTGACAAATACAATTTGATTTGAACCCCTAATTTTTAGTGTGGGGACCTGAGCCTTTATTCATTTTAATAAATTAATAAAGTTTCAAGAATATCTTTACACAAAATATGATAAATGTATGGAACATTGGCACAAATATTTCCATTGCTGTGGAGTAAGGGGAGCAATTCTCCTCAATTTCACTCTCCTAATCTCAATTTAAAGAACCCGGGCGATTTGAATGGGTAAACTACATTGTAGGATAAATATTGGGGATAAATGAAAGATTTAGTGGAAGACGGTTGTACACTTCCCTGACAATGTTTATTTATTCCTGCAAGTGAGAGAAACTTTTGGCGGGTTCAGCAGCATTTACTGAGATGAGAACTGAAGAATGAATATGGGTGGGATGGACCGTTGTGGGCGGCTCTCTCTCCACTCGTAAGAGCAGAGGCTCTGTCTGCTTTGCTGTGATATGAGCGGCAGACCCGACCGAGTGTAGCCGAGTAGGCTACGTGCCATAAATAAATCAAGTCTTAACTGTCTCAACCGAGTCAGAGAAAAGGGTATTTGGTGTCGGCTGTTTACCTCCTGTTATTCTCTTTGGAACAACGGAACAGGCTGAATTATTCCGCGCAGGGTGCTAGCTGCGTAAGGTAGGCTAAAGCAGTACAGGGAGGGGCGAGAGAGCGGTAGAGACGGGCGCATAAACTCATTTGGCCACGTCTGTTCTCTCATAACCAGCGTGCGCCTATTCCTCAAACGTTGTGTCGGGTTTATTACCCACCCTACAAGCTGAAAGCCGTTCTGCAAGAGATGTTTGGTCTGTCTTTGTCGTAGTGTTTACTCATAATTAAAGGAGCGGTCAGAGGATTCGATGTACGTGGACCAGTGCCATATGTTTAGATAAATATATGGATCTGATGTGGATAGAATGTTTTCTTCACACCGGCAGTTTTAAATCGTCGGATTGAACCGAGGTGCGTCTGCGCGGCTGGGGGTTTACCGTCGGTCAGTGTCTGTCAAACAGCGGCTCACTGGAGGGCAGTCTTATTGGCTTATTATGGCACTGATTGATTTTGAGGTTATAACGTTTATCTGTATTAGTGTGTGTCAGTGTAATGTTCCACAATTCTTCAATATTGTAGACTAGTCTAATAATGATATTATTGAATCTGGAGCAGGACTAATGTGGGCAATTGTAAACAATTCATGAAATCGTATTTTTATTGAACACGTATTGTATGTAGGTAGTAAAGCAGATAAACTCAGTACTCTGTGAAAATGTTCTCATAATTGGTATGTTTTTATTGTTATTTTGACCCTTAGAGAATCATTTCCAGCGTATCTAATGTAGCAAATTGGTTGGGGAAATGAAAACAGTGATGGAAGGTGAATTGAATGCCTTTTTGTTGCTCATTTAATAAACAAACCATTATTTTATGTTGCACACCATCTTGAATCATAATTTACATACAGGGCTGGCCCTAGCCTTTTGGGGGCCCTAAGCTAGATTTGGTTGCAGCCCCCCCACTTCACAGGCAAAAAAATGTGTGGCCCCCCTCTTGATGATGGAGAGAAAAATGTCAGTTTTAAAGTTAATTTCCTTTTCACACATTTTGCCTTGGGGAGTAGAGAAAATGTTGTAGATTTAAAGCAAGCAGGCGAAGAGAAGTTTAGCAATTTTATAACACATGCAATACAAGTCTACTCATTTTGCCATTGGATGGAGAGACATTTTTGCAGTTTTTAAAACAAATTTCCTGCAATTCCACACATTTTGTCAAGACTTATGCCATCCCACTGGGCAAAAACTGGTTGAATCAACGTTGTTTCCACGTCATTTCAGCAACAAAATAGTCAATATGATGAATTTGAATCAACACGAAAAACTGATTGGATTTGCAAAAAGTCATCAATGTAAAAGAAGTTAGTCTTTTTTTCACCCAACTTTCAACCTAAATCCAATGACTTGATTTTTGTTGTTGAATTCACATTAGTTGACAACTCAACCAAATGTAAATAGATGTTGAACTGACGTCTGTGCCCAGTGGGATGTTAATGATATCTGAGTGAGAGTGACAAACAAAATAAATTGGTGCCCCTGGGGACATATCCTGCCTGCCCGGTCGGTATTCGGCCATGATTACTACAAGTTTAGATAGCTGGCTAGACTAATTTACCAATCTAAGAATTGTTAGCTGACATGGTTAATTGAGTGACTTTCAGTAGCTATGAAATATGCGCATTTTCCCACCAGTGGTGTGTTTCCACCAAACTGACTTGTTGCGGAACTCTACAGATAGTTGGTAACAAAAAACTGTTGCGTTAAATAGCATATGTGGTCTTGGCACGTGTGCTCTAGCCAACAGCTCACAGATACAGTGCGGCTAGGCTAGTCTACATGATGACATTATTATGGATAAGGACAATCATATATTTTTGTTGTCAAACGGCAGTCAAGCATTGATCATCATGTCACCAGAATAAGATCACTCTACATTTATTGGACAGGAGCGTCAAGCTCAACCCTGTGCACTTTCAGCACCCTGGGAAGTTCATCACAATTGATTTAATCTGTAGCTCAACAAACTTCATGGTTTCCCGTGTCTTTGTCGGAGGACCACACACCATATCATCGCGTGAGTCCAAGTTTACTTCGATGTGATGGTTATTATATCACGATTTGCGCATAAAGGAATTTACACCTCCGTTTCTCGCATAATACATTTTACAGACACAAAAAGATCCCACCATGTCAAATGAACAAATGATCTGTTGGCATTTATAAAATTATGGCGAAACTTCCTGTTTCCCTCACAGCTGTCGTGATAATTTTTGACCCCTTGACTTTTTCCACATTTTGTTAGGTTACAGCCTTATTCTAAAATGTATTAAAAGTATTTTTTTATGCGTCAATCTACACACAATACCCCATAATGACAAAGCAATGTATTCAGACCCTTTACTCAGTACTTTGTTGAAGCACCTTACAGCAATTACAGCCTTGAGTCTTCTTGGGTATGACACTACAAGTTTGGCACACCTGTATTTGGGGACTATCTCCCATTCTTCTCTGCAGATCCTCAAGCTCTGTCAGGTTGGATGGGGAGCGTTGCTGCACAACTATTTTCAGATCTCTCCAGAAATGTTCGATCGGGTGCAAGTCCAGGCTCTGGCTGGGCCACTCAAGGACATTCAGAGACTTGTCCTGAAGCCACTCCTGTGTTGTCTTGGCTGTGTGCTTTGGGTTGTTGTCCTTGTTGGAAGGGGAACCTTCACCCCAGTCTGATGTCCTGAGCGCTCTGGAGCAGGTTTTCATAAAGGATCTCTCTGTACTATGGTGCCAGGTTTCCTCCAGACGTGACGCTTGGCATTTAGGCCAAAGAGTTCAGTCTTGGTTTCATCAGACCAGGGAATCAATCGGGGGAGAAGGGCCTTGGTCAGGGAGGTGACCAAGAACCCGATGGTCACTCTGACAGAGCTCCAGAGTGTCCCATCTCCACAGAGGAAATCTTCCAGAAGGACAACCATCTCCGTAGCACTCTACCAATCAGGCCTTTATGGAAGAGTGGCCAGACAGAAGCCACTCTTCAGTAAAAGGCACATGACAGCCTGCTTGGAGTTTGCCAAAAGGGATCTAAAGACTCTCAGACCATGAGAAACAAGATTCTCTGGTCTGATGAAACCAATGCCAAGCGTCACTTCTGGAGGAAACCTGGCACCATCCCTACGGTGAAGCATGGTCGTGGCAGCATCATGCTGTGGGGATGTTCTTTAGCGGCAGGGACTGGGAGACTAGTCAGGATTGAGAGAAGATGAACGGCGCAAAGTACAGAGAGATACTTGATGAAAACCTACTCCAGACCTCTCAGGACCTCAGACTGGGGCGAAGGTTCTCCTTCCAACAGGACAACGACCCTAAGCGCACAGCCAAGACAACGCGGGAATGCCTAAGGGACAAGTCTCTGAATGTCCTTGAGTAGCCCAGCCAGAGCCCGGATTTGAACCCGATCAAACATCTCTGAAGAGACCTGAAAATAGCTGTGCAGTGATGCTCCCCATCAACTTGACAGAGCTTGAGAGGATCTGCAGAGGAGAATGGAAGGAACTCTCTAAATACAGGTGTGCCAAGCTTCTAGCGTCATACCCAAGAAGACTGAAGGCTGTAATCGCTGCCAAAGGTGCTTCAACAAAGTACTAAGTAAGGGGTCTGAATACTTACATAAATGTGATATTTCCGTTTTTGTAAAAAAAATAAAAAATAAGGCCTGATTCACGCAGTCTCCTCTGAAAAGTTGATGTTGAGATGTGTCTGTTAAGTTAGCATTTATTTGGGCAGTAATTTCTGAGGCAGGTAACTCGAATGAACTTTCCTGTGGTGGTCCTCATGAGAGACAGCTTCGTCATAGCACCTGAGTAAAGTGTCGGATATTTACGTAAATGTGATATTTCATAAAAAATATATATTTTTTATAAATTTAACCAAAATTCCAAAAACCTGTTTTTGCTTTGTCATTATAGGGTGTGTAAATTGATGAGGGTAATAAAAAATAAAAAAAATACATTTTCGAATAAGGATGTAGCGTAACAAAATGTGGAAAAAGTCAAGGGGTCTGAATAATTACCGTGTGTGTGTGTGTGTGTGTGTGTGTGTGTGTGTGTGTGTGTGTACAAAAAATGTTATTTCAGCTCATGAAACATGGGACCAACACTTTACATGTTGCGTTTATATTTTTGTTCTGTGTGTGTGTGTGTGTGTGTGTGTGTGTGTGTGTGTGTGTGTGTGTGTACTGTATATATACCAGTCAAAAGTTGACACACCTACTCATTCCATGGTTTTTCTATATTTTTACTATTTTATACATTATAGAATAATAGTAAAGAACTTCAAGAACTTTGAAAGTTTCTTCAAGTGCAGTCGCAAAAACCTTCAAGCACTATGATGAAACTGGCTCTCATGAGGACCGCAATAGGAAAGGAAGACCCAGAGTTTTACCTTTGCTGCAGAGGATAAGTTCATTAGAGTTACCAGCCTCAGAAATTGCAGCACAAATAAATGCTTCACAGAGTTCAAGTAACAGACATATCACAACATCAACTGTTCAGAGGAGACTGCGTGAGTCAGGCCTTCATGGTCAAATTGCTGCAAAGAAACCACTGCTAAAGACATCAATAATAAGAAGAGACTTGTTTGGGCCAAGAAACACAAGTAATGGACGTTAGACCAGTGGAAATCTATCCTTTGGTATGATGAGTCCAAATTTTAGATTTTTAGTTCTAACCGCCGTGGCTTTGTGAGAAGCAGAGTAGGTGAACGGATGATCTCCACACGTGTGGTTCCCACCATGAAGCATGGAGGAGGTGTGATGGTGCTGTGCTGGTGACACTGTGTGTGATTTATTTTGAAATCAAGGCACACTTAACCAGCATGGCTACCACAGCATTCTGCAGTGATACGCCATCCTATCTGGTTTGCGCTTAGTGGGACTATCATTTGTTTTTCAACAGGACAATGACCCAACACACCTCCAGGCTGTATATATCCAGCTATCCATCTATCTCTATCGCTCTCTCCTATCTATCTATTTATTAATGAATTAATTATTATTATTAAAATATATTTTATCTCCATTATTTTTGGGTTCAGGGGCCCCCGGCCTAATCAACCGCTGATGTTGCTTATGCTTGGAGCCGACCCTGTTTACATAGTGCCAGTCATGTGGGAGGGGAGAGACGAGAGGGGGAGAGACGAGAGGGAGAAAGAGAGGGAAATATCCTTGTGTAGTCTGTTCTCAAGTCAGCCCTTCCCGAGGATGCAGCCAGTGTTTTGTGTTTGTTTTTCAGATTTATCTTGCTTGCGGTTAACTCTCTCTTCTGTCTTTCTTTGCCTCCCCCCCCTTTCCTCCCCTTTGGCTCCACACAGTTTTACACCCTTGGTCGCTGTGCTTTTGATGGCGTTCTTGCAGAGGACTGGAGACTACTGCCACGCTCAACATCCCAGAGCATAGGCTGATCCAGGGGAGGATGCCCACTGCTCTGCCTTCTCTGCCTAATAACCTGCACTGATCCCTGGGTACCAACGCATCGAGGGCTCCCTGCCTCCCAGGACTCTCCACACCCTAGGTCTGTCGCTCTAAGACCCTCTCTCAGGAACCCTAATGGGGTGATTGGACTAACTATTCCACTACTCTTCAGTGAAAGCCCCAAGACCTCATCTAAACCAACCACAGTGAGCCTGCCAAGGATCGACCAACCTGAGGACAGACTTGCATTTTTGAATCTTCTTAAAGGAGGGACAGGACTGAGAACGTCTGCAGGGTTAAAGGCGACAGGAGTTTAGCCCACCAGCAACCGTGGCCACCGTGGACGACCAGTTTGTGGTCCCCTTGCATCCCTGTCCGTGTTGCGTTCACCCCCCCAGCTGGGTAAGGGTTGTCAACATGGCCCGTATGAACCGTCCGGCGCCGGCCGAGGTGTGCTACAAGAACATGCGGCTGCTCATCACGCACAACCCCACCAACTCCACCCTCAGCAGCTTCATCGAGGTGAGGACCACTCTATCCCCGCTCGTTTAGTCCTGCTAATATTTATTTCCTCATGATTCTCTCTCCATACATCCCACTCTTTCTCTCTAGTTCTTTTCTCCCATTTCTCTTTCCCTCTCATACTCCCTATTTTTTCCCTCTCTCCATGTCATTATTCTCTCTCCTTGGCTTTGTTTCCACTAACACATCTTCTTGACACAGGGCCTTGGAGAAATCTTAAGAAAGGTGTTTCTATGACACTGAGAAAAAAGCACAGACTATAGAGAGGGTCTGATGATGATAAACGGTGCACTTCAACAATGCCTCAGTTTCCATGGCGATGTGTTCTGCTGCCACGTCAGTCGCGTGGCACGGGCAGTGCCGCGCGGTTAGACAATAGCAGAGCTAAGGCTGCCCTTCTCAGGGCAAGTGGCCCACATGTGGTTCTATCTTAAAGAGTGCCACAATGCCACGGACAGGCAGTCAAATGGGCAGACAGTCAAACGGGCAGACAGTCAAACGGGCAGACAGTCAAACGGGCAGGCAGGCAGACGGACCGTCGCAGGCAGGCAGGCGGACGGACCGTCGCAGGCAGGCAGGCGGACGGACCGTCGCAGGCAGGCAGGCGGACGGACCGTCGCAGGCAGACAGAACCCTTAACGTAACTAAATCAGCCTGTTGTACTACTATGAGCATGGGTCCATGCACGTGTATAGGCTATATATTTGTGCACACATGTCCCCGCCCCCCAAAACACACACACACATACACATACACACACACACACACACACACACACACACACCACACACACACACACACACACACACAGTGTTATTTTTCAATGGAACTCCTTCCCTCCTTCCTCCCCGTAGGACCTTAAGAAGTACGGAGCCACAACGGTAGTGAGAGTGTGTGAGGTCACCTATGATAAGGCTCCATTGGAGAAGGATGGCATCACCGTGGTGGTGAGTACAGACTAGTGTCACGTCCCTCACACTTCATTGTGACGTGGACACACACACACACACACACACACACACACACACACACACACACACACACACACACACACTGTGAAGAGAAGAGCAGGGTAGAGCGGAGTGTTTCGGTCATGGACAGGACTTCCAGTACTGATTCCAGGGGTTTCAGTTGGGTATGGTAGGGTATTGTCATTGGTTGCACTGATTGCGCGATTTGTCTACATAACCTGGTTCAAGCATTCATGACATTACCCTGAAGAAGACACAGTGAGGTGTTTTACCCAATAAATGACTGGGAGTTTACACATATGGAGTGTGTGACTCTCTTTGCTTTTATGGTAGGGTATGGTAGTTGCCATACCCTAGCTCAAAACCCCACATTTTAAGTAGGCACATTTTTGAGGGGGACTGAATTATTTCCAATCCCGATTTTAAAATTAAACCGCTCTTTATAATATTAAATGGCTGGCTTTAAGACCATGTCAGCCTGCGCACCTTTTCTGTCACTTTTAGAAGGCAGGGAGCAGAGACGGGGCCATTTTCTTTGCTGGTCAGCTGTTTAGCTAGACCGCTGTGCCACTCGGGCTCCTGAGTGGCACAGCGGTCTAAGGCACTGCATCTCAGTGCAAGAGTTGTCACTGCAGTCCCTGGTTCGAATCCAGGCTGCATCACATCCGGACGTGATTGGGAGTCCCATAGGGTGGCGCACAATTGGCCCAGCGTTGTCCGGGTCTGGCCGTCGTTGTAAATAATCTGTTCTTAACTGACTTGCCTAGTTAAATAAAGGCTACATTATGCAGTGCGCCGATTGCTTTGAATTTGATTTTGGCATTTAAACTCAACACTGCTTCAATATTCGCAGAATGTTTCCCTTCCCTGGCGAATAATGCAGACATGCAAATGCAGAAATTAGCTGGTATTCATCTCTGAATGCAACGCAATGAGACAGTGTTGGTGGGAAGCGCAGGACACAGACCGTGTCAGAGCGGTTCCACAAGGATGGCTTCATATAGCCTATAGCAGGGGGTCGGCAACCTTTTTTCATGTGGAGTGCCAATTTACCATTTCTAAAGATCTGTGTGCCAGTTATGATTTTCATATACACATTGTAGGCTACCTAACTGTGACCCCAAAAATGTGTAACCGCACACAAATGGAATAATTTTATAGCTGGCTACTATACGGAGGTGCTGTCCATTCAGTGCCATGCCACAGCGCTCCAGTATAGACAGGTTAGCTGACAACGTCACAAAAATGATGTGAACGCTTCAATGGGTCAGAAGGCAGTGTGTTGTTGTGACTCTGGATGGCCAGATAGCTAGCAACAATGACAAACTGCCATGTGAGGAATCGTAGGTGGCTCGTTTGTTAGTTTTATCTTGTTCTTGATACCATGTCTTGTTTTGAGGTGTTTTGACTGATGTCATCTCAATGCCAGTTTGGCAGAAACGTATGTATGTTAGTAGGGTTGCAAAGGGTCGGAAACTTTCCGGTAAATATCCAGAATTTCTCCAGAAATTTTCCATGGGAAGTTAAGCCTGGGAATTTGGGGAATTTTGCCTAAATTCATCAAAAAAGTTAGTTTATAACAGTGAACCTTTTTTGTGGGATACAGATAAGGCAATTCTAGATCTTCTGGCATATTTTGGTGAAACTATCACCAATTCAATGGAATTGCAACCCTCTGCATGCACGGTGCATTCTTCCATCATATGTACAGCTGATTCTCAAGATCTTGCACACTAATGAGATGCTATTGTGCCCGTGCTACTTCACTGTCTGAGCCAAGGACTACATGCTTTCTGGTAAGTTTTGATTACAATACTGAGTTGGATGAATATATTTTATGACATACATGATTTTTTGTTAACTAGTAAATAGTAGCCTACAGCAAAGTGTGTTTAAATCATTTCTGACTTAACATTTTCTGCTAGTTAGTTTTTGCTACCATGTGGGTTTTAGCTTGCTTGAGCCTGCTAACTGAGGAGTGTTAATTCACCTGTTTCCATACATGTTTCATTTTAATCTTGTTTAATTGTTTAACTGCTTAACTCTTTATCTTTACATGGAATTGTATTTGTTGTTTAAAAAAAAAAGAATCTAATCTTTACAGGAAAATGCCACGAGCACTATATGATGTGTGAAGACATTTCACTGCAGCTAATGTAGAAGGAAAAGCTGTGTACATTTTGCAAATACTGTGCCAAATCATATGTGACGAATGCAACAAAGATGCAGAATCATCTGGCCAAGTGCATAAAGTTCCCTCAGTGCTCACAACAAGCAACCTCTGACAAAAGTCCCTCTACTTCTATTCGAGGTTAAAATGATGAATCAGACACCTTATCGATAGCAACAGCTCATGGTCCTTCTGGAATCAGAAGTTTTTGTTGACTCAATGGAGGAACGTAGTCAGAGAAATGCTGATGAATGTCTTGCTTGTATACAACTGGTTCACCTTTGATGCTCACAGGCAATGTGTATTGGAAGAGATTTCTGAATGTTCTTCACCCAGCATACACCCCTCCAACCAGACATGCTTTATCTACTAATTTGCTGGATGCAGAGTTCAACAGAGTTCAAGTGAAGGTCAAGCAAATCATAGAGAAAGCAGACTGTATTGCAATCATCTCTGATGGGTGGTCTAATGTTCGTGGGCAAGGAATAATTAACTACATCTCCACCCCTCAACCAGTATTCTACAAGAGCACAGACTCAAGGTACACCAGACACACTGGTCTCTACATTGCAGATGAGCTGAAAGCAGTCCTCAATGACCTTGGACCACAGAAGGTATTTGCACTGGTGACAGACAATGCTGCGAACATGAAGGCTGCTTGGTCTAAAGTGGAGGAGTCCTACCCTCACATCATTGAAATAAAACGTACAAGACCGATATCACCCCGAATTAAAGAGAGAACAAAGAGTTCGATTGAAGAGAGGACAGAAGGTAAATTGACAACCTGTAGTGGAGAACACGGTAAGTCATCATAGGCAAATGCAAATATTGGCTGTGCTGCTCATGCATTGAATCTGCTCCTCAAGGACATCATGGCACTGAAAACAATGGATACACTCTACAAGAGAGCTAAGGAAATGGTTAGGTATGTGAAGGGTCATCGAGTTATAGCAGCAAACTACCTCACCAAGCAAAGTGAGAAGAATAAGAGCGCCACATTGAAGCTGCCCAGCAACACCCGTTGGGGTAATGTTGTCATCATGTTTGACAGTCTCCTGGAGGGGAAGGAGTCTCTCCAAGAAATGTCCATATCTCAGTCTGCCGATATGGACAGCCCCATCATCAGGATCCTCCTGGATGATGTATTTTGGGAGAGAGTGGTAAGCAGCCTGAAACTCCTGAAACCTATAGCAGTAGCCATTGCATGGATTGAGGGAGACAATGCCATCCTGTCTGATGTTCAGATTCTGCTTTCAGATGTAAGAGAAGAAATCCGTACTGCCCTGCCCACTTCACTGTTGCTCCAAGCAGAGGAAACTGCAGTTCTGAAATACATCAAAAAGGGTGAAGACTTCTGCCTGAAGCCCATATACACCGCAGCATACATGTTGGACCCCAAGTATGCTGGCAAGAGCATCCTGTCTGGTGCAGAGATCAACAAGGCCTATGGTGTCATCACTACTGTGTCTCGACACCTTGGCCTGGATGAGGGCAAGGTTCTTGGCAGTCTGGTGAAGTACACTTCCAAGCAAGGGCTTTGGGATGGAGATGCAATATGGCAGTTGTGCCAACATATCTCATCAACCACCTGGTGGAAGGGACTTTGTGGATCTGAGGCTCTTTCCCCTGTTGCCTCCATCATCCTCCAAATCCCACCAACATCAGCCGCCTCAGAACGCAACTGGTCCTTGTTTGGGAACACACACACTAAAGCACGCAACAGGCTGAAAAATTGGTGGCCATCAGGGAAAATTTGAGGCTTTTTGAGCCTGACAACGAGCCTTCCTCAACAAGGTTGGAAAGTGACATTGAAGATGAGGCCTCAGAGTCTGATGTTCAAGAGGTGGAAATTGAGGAGGTCCAGGGAGCCGACATGGAAGCCTGAGAGGAAGACAACCAAAGCTTTAGTTTCTAGACTATCATTTTACATATGTACTGTATGTTGAAAACGTTTTTGGGAGATATTGGGGATCATTCAATATTACCTTTTGTTGTTCAGTGAAATCATCCCATGTGAAGAGTCAACTCATTTAATTAAAGTTCAATTTGTAACTAAATTATTATATATATTTTTTTATTGAAGGATTTTAATCATTTGCAATTATGTGTACTTATCATAAGGTAAAACGTTTATATTTTTGTCTCTATATGATATGGTAAATATATCCAATGAAAAAACATCTACATTTAAATGGTATTAATATTCATTTGCATATTTCTGTTAATTCCCTTATATTCCTGTTAATTCCCACAAAGTTTCCACATCTGAATATTCCCCAAAATGTGCAACCCTATATGTTAGACAACAAGTGCTCATTGTGCAAATCTATTTGTTTTCATTGAAAACACTGTTGTCTGTGCCCAATAATGTTTGTACCATGTTTTGTGTGGCTACCATGTTGTGCTGCTACCATGTTGTTGTTATGTTGTGTTGCTACCATGTTGTTGTCATGTGTTGCTGCCTTGCTATGTTGATGTCTTAGGTCTCTCTTTATGTAGTGTAGTCGCTCTTGTCGTGATGTGTGTTTTGTCCTATATTTATATTTATTTCATTGTTTATTTTTAATCCCAGCCCCTGTCCCCGCAGGAGGCTTTTTGGTAGGTCCGTCATTGTAAATAAGAATTTGTTCTTAACTGACTTGCCTAGTTAAATAAATGTTAAATAAATAATAATGTAAAATAAATATAGTTGACATGTTGTCAACATTCTAAACCAACTCCATAGTTGCACACGTCGGTTTAGTTGCTAAACAACCTATCTGTGCAAAGACGCTGTCCATTTAGCAGTGCTGAATCATCGGCGCCGCCATAATGTGTACGATTTCCTTTCATATTTCATGATTTTCGTCATTCTTTGGTCGAGTTTGTTTGACGCCACTGACTATTTCCACTAAGGCCATGACCGTGTAGGGATGGAGGAGGCAGAGTGTTATCAAACAGACGGTTCTGTGTTCAGAGGAGGGCAATGGGGTTGGGGGCCAGTTCCTGGAAGAGCATGCCCGGTCCTTATATGCTCGTAAACAAACACACATCAATACTGATTTACACCCAACAACCTGAACGCAGCCAAAACCCTTTCAAAGACTCATCTGGGTCACTCCTAAACAAACACACGCACATAACTCAGACCAGTATCTGTAACTGAACTTGAAGACACGTGTTTCTGATTACCAGTACATCAACGTTCGTTTGTTGCCATGGCAGCTGCAGAGCCTGGTTACCCCGCGCGGCCTCCTCTATTAAATTTGTTCCTTTTTCTATTTTCTCTCTTTCACTCTCTTTAATCTCTCTCTTTCACTCTATATTTCTCTCTCTCTTTCTCTCAGTGAATAGTGTGGTTATGAAAGGAGAGATTTACAGGGTATGCTGTTACGTAAGCACAAGACCATGGACTGCTATTTATGTGAAGGCCGTACTTAGCTTTCTGCCAGAGCACTGGAAAACATTGAGGATCATGGCAATTGGTACTAGCTCTCCAGAGTCTTGAAAAACAGAAGTGAGTGCATGGGAGGGAGTTGCCTACCTCTCCCCTCCCCTTCCTCTGTCTCCGTAGTGATATAGGGGAATTCTGGAGAGATCTAGTTTAAAGGCTTGTACACGATCAAGCCATCAGCTTGGGGTCAATTCCATTTAAATTCCAGTCAATTCAGAAAAGTAAACCCAATTCCACATTTTCCTTATTGAAAATCGTTTAGGATAATTGGAATTGGACTTTCAGTATACTTATTGAATTTACTGGAATTAAATTGGAATTGACCCCAATCCTGCTGTCCAGTGACTCAAAATATCAACAACCCTGAAGCTATAGGACCAGACAGACGCATAGAGCTGTACTCTGTTAACATAGCCCTGGGAGGATGATGGTTATTATTAATGGCTGCTTCAACTTTCGAATAACTGTTGTCATGTCAAATGGGGGATGTTTGTGGCGCTTTTCAGCTGAAGACATGTAAACTGGACGGGGATATCACCGTTAACTAGGAATTGATTGGAAATCTGTAGTGATTTGTTTATCCGGCGTCTCCTCTCCACTGTCGCTCTGATGCAGTGAGTTGCTTTGGCCGCAGGCTTTCAAAGCTAGGGCCTCATAGTGGTATAGCTAATGAGTGAACAGTGTTGTATATTGTGTGTGTTGAGGGCATGGAATTGTTGCAGGTCATCTTGACATTCTAAAAAGCATTCCAAGGTCACGTTGAATGGAAAGGTGTGTGAGCGTGCGAGGCAAGCGTATATCTGTGCGCCCATACCTCATCCCCAAAGTAGGCCAGTGCTGCTGGGGTTCCTGCCCTGTTGACATAGCCCACATTACCTCAGCCAACATCATGCAGTAGCTTACAACATGCACTACACTGCAAATATTGAACCTTCAGGAGCTTATGCTAATACCCCAGGAAAACAGTGTAAGACACAGCTCAGGCAAATAAATAGTCTAACCCCCAAATGACAACTGGTCTGTTGTGGTGGTGGCTGATTCCGTGTCTGTGTTTGTGCCTGCGTCTGTGCCTGCGTCCATCCATCTGTGTGCCTGAATGTGTGTGTGGGCTTTCCTGAGTCCAGTGGTGTGATGAGGCTATCTTCTCTCTCAGAAGGTGTTACTGTGGTAATTCCACACTGTTTACTGTAAACGACAGACACCTGCTGAAACCAAAGTGTGTGTGTGTGTGTGTGTGTGTGTGTGTGTGTGTGTGTACTGTTTTGTTCTAATACCTGTTTGTTCTTCTACATGGCTCTGTGTGTGTGTATATGTAATACTACCCTGCATGTGTGTTTGTTGTAGCTATGTGGGAGTATTGTTATGATATATGAGTCAGTGGTGCATTATAAAATCTCCCCAGACAGCCAGGTGTGTCCCTCCCTCCCTAGAGATACTGTGTGGCTGGAGATCAACAGGTTCTGGGTCCAGACCACTATGGCTGATACTGTGTGGCTAGAGATCAACAGGCCCTGGGTCCAGACCACTATGGCTGATACTGTGTGGCTGAAGATCAACAGGCTCTGGGTCCAGACCACTATGGCTGATACTGTGTGGCTGAAGATCAACAGGCTCTGGGTCCAGACCACTATGGCTGATACTGTGTGGCCAGAGATCAACAGGCCCTGGGTCCAGACCACTATGGCTGATACTGTGTGGCCAGAGATCAACAGGCCCTGGGTCCAGACCACTATGGCTGATCAGTATCCATGGTTCATCACTGGGCTGCTGTGAGTCAGCCTCTAATCACTGACTGACTGACTGACTGGCACTCACCTATCTCGTCACTACCCTCCTGACTCCTGCGTCATGTCTGTCTGTTTGTCTGTGTGTGTTTCTATCTGCTTTGTATCTACGTCTGTATTGTACCCCTGTGTCTCCAGGCTGCTGTGCTAAATCACATTTGTACCATGAACCATGTGTGTCTTAGACTGGAGGCTGCTGATAGGGTGAACTGTCTCTAACATATAGATATCTATAGAAGGGCTATGGCTCAATTGCACAACCTCAAAATGAGGTCGCCCTACCCTGTGTTGAATCAAAAGATGAAAGGATGCCTGCTCCTTCTGTTTACTGATAGGTGTGCTGTGCTTGGCATTGCAGTGGCATACAAACCAATGTTTCCACCACTGTGGTCATCGGTCATTTAATTTCAAATGACTTTATTCGTATATGAAGCTTTGAAAATTACAACAAAGAACACTTACAGTACAGTCAACACAACATTACAAAACAATATGCATAAGATTCCAAACCATACTAGTTCCCAGGAACATCATTTTAAATGTTTTTTTTTTTACTTAACCTTTTATTTAACTAGCCAAGTTAGTTAAGAACAAATTCTTACTTACAATGATGGCCTACCCCGGCCAAATCCTAACGATGCTGGGCCAATTGTGCGCCTCCCTATGGGACTCCCAATCATGGCCAGCTGTGATACAGCCTGGAATGGAACCAGGGTCTGCAGTGCCTTAGACCTCTGTGCCACTCATGCGTTGTTGAAACCTAAGGTCTCAGTCTAACACTATTTCTCCATCTCTCCCCAGGACTGGCAGTTTGATGACGGTGCGCCCCCTCCCTCTAAGGTGGTGGAGGACTGGCTGAGTCTGCTAAGGTCTCGTTTCCTGGAAGATCCGGGCTGCTGCGTGGCTGTGCACTGTGTGGCTGGACTGGGCAGGTGAGGGGACCAGCTCAGTTGGTAGAGCATGGTGCTTGCAACGCCAGGATATTGGGTTTGATTCCCGGGACGACCATACGTAAAAATTTATGCACGCATGACTGTAAATCGCTTTGGATTAAAAAAATGCATATTCAAATTACAGATACTCTGTAGGGGTCCAGAGGATACTCTGTAGGGGACCAGTAGGATACTTTGTAGGGGTCCAGGTAGAATACTCTGTAGGGGTCCAGTAGGATACTCTGTAGGGGACCAGTAGGATACTCTGTAGGGGACCAGTAGGATACTCTGTAGGGGACCAGTAGGATACTCTGTAGGGGACCAGTAGGATACTTTGTAGGGGTCCAGGTAGAATACTCTGTAGGGGTCCAGTAGGATACTCTGTAGGGGTCCAGATGATACTCTGTAGGGGTCCAGTAGGATACTCTGTAGGGGTCCAGTAGGATACTCTGTAGGGGTCCAGGTAGGATACTCTGTAGGGGTCCAGATGATACTCTGTAGGGGTCCAGTAGGATACTCTGTAGGGGTCCAGTAGGATACTCTGTAGGGGTCCAGGTAGGATACTCTGTAGGGGTCCAGGTAGGATACTCTGTAGGAGTCCAGGTGGGATACTCTGTAGGGGTCCAGGTGGGATACTCTGTAGGGGTCCAGGTGGGATACTCTGTAGGGGTCCAGGTAGGATACTCTGTAGGGGTCCAGGTAGGATACTCTGTAGGGGTCCAGGTAGAATACTCTGTAGGGGTCCAAGTAGGATACTCTGTAGGGGTCCAGGTAGGATACTCTGTAGGGGTCCAGGTAGGATACTCTGTAGGGGTCCAGGTAGGATACTCTGTAGGGGTCCAGGTAGGATACTCTGTAGGGGTCCAAGTAGGATACTCTGTAGGGGACCAGGTAGGATACTCTGTAGGGGACCAGGTAGGATACTATGTAGGGGTCCAGGTAGGATACTATGTAGGGGACCAGGTAGGATACTCTGTAGGGGTCCAGTAGGATACTCTGTAGGGGTCCAGTAGGATACTCTGTAGGGGTCCAGCAGGATACTATGTAGGGGTCCAGGTAGGATACTCTGTAGGGGACCAGTAGGATACTCTGTAGGGGTCCAGAGGATACTTTGTAGGGGTCCAGAGGATACTCTGTAGGGGTCCAGGTAGGATACTCTGTAGGGTTCTAGAGGATGCTCGGTAGGGGTCCAGTAGGATACTCTGTAGGGGTCCAGGTAGGATACTCTGTAGGGGTCCAGAGGATACTCTGTAAGGGTCCAGTAGGATACTCTGTAGGGGTCCAGTAGGATACTCTGTAGGGGACCAGTAGGATACTCTGTAGGGGTCCAGCAGGATGCTCGGTAGGGGTCCAGCTGGGATACTCTGTAGGGGACCAGTAGGATACTCTGTAGGGGACCAGTAGGATACTCTGTAGGGGTCCAGATGATACTCTGTAGGGGTCCAGTAGGATACTCTGTAGGGGTCCAGTAGGATACTCTGTAGGGGTCCAGGTAGAATACTCTGTAGGGGTCCAGGTAGGATACTCTGTAGGGGTCCAGGTGGGATACTCTGTAGGGGTCCAGGTGGGATACTCTGTAGGGGTCCAGGTAGGATACTCTGTAGGGGTCCAGGTAGGATACTCTGTAGGGGTCCAGGTAGAATACTCTGTAGGGGTCCAAGTAGGATACTCTGTAGGGGTCCAGGTAGGATACTCTGTAGGGGTCCAGGTAGGATACTCTGTAGGGGTCCAGGTAGGATACTCTGTAGGGGTCCAGGTAGGATACTCTGTAGGGGTCCAAGTAGGATACTCTGTAGGGGACCAGGTAGGATACTCTGTAGGGGACCAGGTAGGATACTATGTAGGGGTCCAGGTAGGATACTATGTAGGGGACCAGGTAGGATACTCTGTAGGGGTCCAGTAGGATACTCTGTAGGGGTCCAGTAGGATACTCTGTAGGGGTCCAGCAGGATACTATGTAGGGGTCCAGGTAGGATACGCTGTAAGGGACCAGTAGGATACTCTGTAGGGGTCCAGAGGATACTTTGTAGGGGTCCAGAGGATACTCTGTAGGGGTCCAGGTAGGATACTCTGTAGGGTTCTAGAGGATGCTCGGTAGGGGTCCAGTAGGATACTCTGTAGGGGTCCAGGTAGGATACTCTGTAGGGGTCCAGAGGATACTCTGTAAGGGTCCAGTAGGATACTCTGTAGGGGTCCAGTAGGATACTCTGTAGGGGTCCAGGTAGGATACTCTGTAGGGTTCTAGAGGATGCTCGGTAGGGGTCCAGTAGGATACTCTGTAGGGGTCCAGGTAGGATACTCTGTAGGGGTCCAGGTAGGATACTCTGTAGGGGTCCAGAGGATACTCTGTAAGGGTCCAGTAGGATACTCTGTAGGGGTCCAGTAGGATACTCTGTAGGGGACCAGTAGGATACTCTGTAGGGGTCCAGCAGGATGCTCGGTAGGGGTCCAGGTGGTATACTCTGTAGGGGACCAGTAGGATACTCTGTAGGGGACCAGTAGGATACTCTGTAGGGGACCAGTAGGATACTCTGTAGAGGACCAGTAGGATACTCTGTAGGGGACCAGTAGGATGCTCTCTAGGGGACCAGTAGGATGCTCGGTAGGGGTCCAGGTGGGATACTCTGTAGGGGTCCAGGTAGAATACTCTGTAGGGGTCCAAGTAGGATACTCTGTAGGGGTCCAGGTAGGATACTCTGTAGGGGTCCAGGTAGGATACTCTGTAGGGGTCCAGGTAGGATACTCTGTAGGGGTCCAGGTAGGATACTCTGTAGGGGTCCAGTAGGATACTCTGTAGGGGTCCAAGTAGGATACTCTGTAGGGGACCAGGTAGGATACTCTGTAGGGGACCAGGTAGGATACTAGGTAGGGGGCCAGGTAGGATACTATGTAGGGGACCAGGTAGGATACTCTGTAGGGGTCCAGTAGGATACTCTGTAGGGGTCCAGTAGGATACTCTGTAGGTGTCCAGCAGGATACTATGTAGGGGTCCAGGTAGGATACGCTGTAGGGGACCAGTAGGATGCTCTGTAGGGGTCCAGAGGATACTTTGTAGGGGTCCAGAGGATACTCTGTAGGGGTCCAGGTAGGATACTCTGTAGGGTTCTAGAGGATGCTCAGTAGAGGTCCAGTAGGATACTCTGTAGGGGTCCAGGTAGGATACTCTGTAGGGGTCCAGAGGATACTCTGTAAGGGTCCAGTAGGATACTCTGTAGGGGTCCAGTAGGATACTCTGTAGGGGACCAGTAGGATACTCTGTAGGGGTCCAGCAGGATGCTCGGTAGGGGTCCAGGTGGGATACTCTGTAGGGGACCAGTAGGATACTCTGTAGGGGACCAGTAGTATACTCTGTAGGGGTCCAGATGATACTCTGTAGGGGTTCAGTAGGATACTCTGTAGGGGTCCAGTAGGATACTCTGTAGGGGTCCAGGTAGGATACTCTGTAGGGGTCCAGGTAGGATACTCTGTAGGGGTCCAGGTGGGATACTCTGTAGGGGTTCAGGTGGGATACTCTGTAGGGGTCCAGGTAGGATACTCTGTAGGGGTCCAGGTAGGATACTCTGTAGGGGTCCAGGTAGAATACTCTGTAGGGGACCAGGTAGGATACTCTGTAGGGGACCAGGTAGGATACTATGTAGGGGACCAGGTAGGATACTATGTAGGGGTCCAGGTAGGATACTATGTAGGGGACCAGGTAGGATACTCTGTAGGGGTCCAGTAGGATACTCTGTAGGGGTCCAGTAGGATACTCTGTAGGGGTCCAGCAGGATACTATGTAGGGGTCCAGGTAGGATACGCTGTAGGGGACCAGTAGGATACTCTGTAGGGGTCCAGAGGATACTTTGTAGGGGTCCAGAGGATACTCTGTAGGGGTCCAGGTAGGATACTCTGTAGGGTTCTAGAGGATGCTCGGTAGGGGTCCAGTAGGATACTCTGTAGGGGTCCAGGTAGGATACTCTGTAGGGGTCCAGAGGATACTCTGTAAGGGTCCAGTAGGATACTCTGTAGGGGTCCAGTAGGATACTCTGTAGGGGACCAGTAGGATACTCTGTAGGGGTCCAGCAGGATGCTCGGTAGGGGTCCAGGTGGTATACTCTGTAGGGGACCAGTAGGATACTCTGTAGGGGACCAGTAGAATACTCTGTAGGGGACCAGTAGGATACTCTGTAGGGGTCCAGTAGGATACTCTGTAGGGGTCCAGTAGGATGCTCGGTAGGGGTCCAGTAGAAAACTCTGTAGGGGTCCAGGTGGGATACTCTGTAGGGGTCCAGGTGGGATAATCTGTAGGGGACCAGTAGGATGCTCGGTAGGGGACCAGTAGGATACTCTGTAGGGGTCCAGTAGGATACTCTGTAGGGGTCCAGGTGGGATACTCTGTAGGGGTCCAGTAGGATACTCTGTAGGGGTCCAGGTGGGATACTCTGTAGGGGTCCAGTAGGATACTCTGTAGGGGTCCAGGTGGGATACTCTGTAGGGGTCCAGCAGGATGCTCGGTAGGGGTCCAGAAGGATACTCTGTAGGGGACCAGTAGGATACTCTGTAGGGGTCCAGTAGGATACTCTGTAGGGGACCAGTAGGATACTCTGTAGGGTCCAGGTGGGATACTCTGTAGGGGTCCAGCAGGATGCTCGGTAGGGGTCCAGTAGGATACTCTGTAGGGGATCAGTAGGATACTCTGTAGCGGACCAGTAGGATACTCTGTAGGGGTCCAGGTAGGATACTCTATAGGGGTCCAGTAGGATACTCTGTAGGGGACCAGTAGAATACTCTCTAAGGGACCAGAAGGATACTCTGTAGGGGACCAGTAGGATACTCTGTAGGGGTCCAGGTGGGATACTCTGTAGGGGTCCAGGTAGAATACTCTGTAGGGGTCCAAGTAGGATTCTCTGTAGGGATCCAGGTAGAATACTCTGTAGGGGTCCAGGTAGGATACTCTGTAGGGGTCCAGGTAGGATACTCTGTAGGGGTCCAGGTAGGATACTCTGTAGGGGTCCAGGTAGGATACTCTGTAGGGGTCCAGGTAGGATACTCTGTAGGGGTCCAAGTAGGATACTCTGTAGGGGACCAGTAGGATACTCTGTAGGGGTCCAGGTGGGATACTCTGTAGGGGTCCAGCAGGATGCTCGGTAGGGGTCCAGTAGGATACTCTGTAGGGGACCAGTAGGATACTCTGTAGGGGACCAGTAGGATACTCTGTAGGGGTCCAGTAGGATACTCTGTAGGGGACCAGTAGGATACTCTGTAGGGGTCCAGGTGGGATACTCTGTAGGGGTCCAGCAGGATGCTCGGTAGGGGTCCAGTAGGATACTCTGTAGGGGATCAGTAGGATACTCTGTAGGGGACCAGTAGGATACTCTGTAGGGGACCAGTAGGATACTCTGTAGGGGACCAGTAGGATACTCTGTAGGGGTCCAGGTAGGATACTCTGTAGGGGTCCAGTATGATACTCTGTAGGGGACCAGTAGGATACTCTCTAGGGGACCAGTAGGATACTCTGTAGGGGACCAGTAGGATACTCTGTAGGGGACCAGTAGGATACTCTGTAGGGGTCCAGCAGGATGCTCGGTAGGGGTCCAGTAGGATACTCTGTAGGGGACCAGTAGGATACTCTGTAGGGGACCAGTAGGATACTCTGTAGGGGACCAGTAGGATACTCTGTAGGGGTCCAGTAGGAAACTCTGTAGGGGACCAGTAGGATACTCTGTAGGGGACCAGTAGGATACTCTGTAGGGGTCCAGTAGGATACTCTGTAGGGGACCAGTAGGATACTCTGTAGGGGTCCAGTAGGATACTCTGTAGGGGACCAGTAGGATACTCTGTAGGGGTCCAGAGGATACTCTGTAGGGGTCCAGAGGATACTCTGTAAGGGTCCAGTAGGATACTCTGTAAGGGTCCAGAAGGATACTCTGTAGGGGACCAGTAGGATACTCTGTAGGGGTCCAGGTGGGATACTCTGTAGGGGTCCAGGTAGAATACTCTGTAGGGGTCCAAGTAGGATTCTCTGTAGGGGTCCAGGTAGAATACTCTGTAGGGGTCCAGGTAGGATACTCTGTAGGGGTCCAGGTAGGATACTCTGTAGGGGTCCAGGTAGGATACTCTGTAGGGGTCCAGTATGATACTCTGTAGGGGACCAGTAGGATACTCTCTAGGGGACCAGTAGGATACTCTGTAGGGGTCCAGGTAGGATATTCTGTAGGGGTCCAGAGGATACTCTGTAAGGGTCCAGTAGGATACTCTGTAGGGGTCCAGTAGGATACTCTGTAGGGGACCAGTAGGATACTCTGTAGGGGACCAGTAGGATGCTCTCTAGGGGACCAGTAGGATGCTCGGTAGGGGTCCAGGTGGGATACTCTGTAGGGGTCCAGTAGGATACTCTGTAGGGGTCCAGGTGGGATACTCTGTAGGGGACCAGTAGGATGCTCGGTAGGGGTCCAGTAGAATACTCTGTAGGGGTCCAGGTGGGATACTCTGTAGGGGTCCAGGTGGGATAATCTGTAGGGGACCAGTAGGATGCTCGGTAGGGGACCAGTAGGATACTCTGTAGGGGTCCAGTAGAATACTCTGTAGGGGACCAGTAGGATACTCTGTAGGGGTCCAGGTGGGATACTCTGTAGGGGACCAGTAGGATACTCTGTAGGGGTCCAGGTGGGATACTCTGTAGGGGTCCAGTAGGATACTCTGAAGGGGTCCAGGTAGGATACTCTGTAGGGGTCCAGTATGATACTCTATAGGGGACCAGTAGGATACTCTCTAGGGGACCAGTAGGATACTCTGTAGGGGACCAGTAGGATACTCTGTAGGGGACCAGTAGGATACTCTGTAGGGGACCAGTGGGATACTCTGTAGGGGTCCAGTAGGATACTCTGTAGGGGACCAGTATGATACTCTGTAGGGGACCAGTAGGATACTCTGTAGGGGACCAGGTAGGATACTCTGTAGGGGTCCAGGTAGGATACTCTGTAGGGTTCTAGAGGATGCTCGGTAGGGGTCCAGTAGGATACTCTGTAGGGGTCCAGGTAGGATACTCTGTAGGGGTCCAGAGGATACTCTGTAGTGGTCCAGTAGGATACTCTGTAAGGGTCCAGTAGGATACTCTGTAAGGGTCCAGAAGGATACTCTGTAGGGGTCCAGTAGGATACTCTGTAGGGGACCAGTAGGATACTCTGTAGGGGTCCAGCAGGATGCTCGGTAGGGGTCCAGGTGGGATACTCTGTAGGGGACCAGTAGGATACTCTGTAGGGGACCAGTAGGATACTCTGTAGGGGTCCAGTAGGATACTCTGTAGGGGACCAGTAGGCTACTCTGTAGGGGTCCAGTAGGATACTCTGTAGGGGACCAGTAGGATGCTCGGTAGGGGTCCAGGTGGGATACTCTGTAGGGGTCCAGTAGGATACTCTGTAGGGGACCAGTAGGATACTCTGTAGGGGACCAGTAGGATGCTCTCTAGGGGACCAGTAGGATGCTCGGTAGGGGTCCAGGTGGGATACTCTGTAGGGGTCCAGTAGGATACTCTGTAGGGGTCCAGGTGGGATACTCTGTAGGGGACCAGTAGGATGCTCGGTAGGGGTCCAGTAGAATACTCTGTAGGGGTCCAGGTGGGATACTCTGTAGGGGTCCAGGTGGGATACTCTGTAGGGGAGCAGTAGGATGCTCGGTAGGGGACCAGTAGGTACTCTGTAGGGGTCCAGTAGGATACTCTGTAGGGGACCAGTAGGATACTCTGTAGGGGTCCAGGTGGGATACTCTGTAGAGGTCCAGTAGGATACTCTGTAGGGGTCCAGGTGGGATACTCTGTAGGGGTCCAGTAGGATACTCTGTAGGGGTCCAGGTGGGATACTCTGTAGGGGTCCAGCAGGATGCTCGGTAGGGGTCCAGTAGGATACTCTGTAGGGGACCAGTAGGATACTCTGTAGGGGTCCAGGTGGGATACTCTGTAGGGGTCCAGCAGGATGCTCGGTAGGGGTCCAGTAGGATACTCTGTAGGGGACCAGTAGGATACTCTGTAGGGGTCCAGCAGGATACTCTGTAGCGGACCAGTAGGGTACTCTGTAGGGGTCCAGGTGGGATACTCTGTAGGGGTCCAGCAGGATGCTCGGTAGGGGTCCAGTAGGATACTCTGTAGGGGACCAGTAGGATACTCTGTAGGGGTCCAGTAGGATACTCTGTAGGGGTCCAGTAGGATACTCTGTAGGGGACCAGTAGGATACTCTGTAGGGGTCCAGTAGGATACTCTGTAGGGGTCCAGTAGGATACCCTGTAGGGTTCCAGAGGATACTCTGTAGGGGACCAGTAGGATACTCTGTAGGGGTCCAGTAGGATACTCTGTAGGGGACCAGTAGGATACTCTGTAGGGGACCAGTAGGATACTCTGTAGGGGACCAGGTGGGATACTCTGTAGGGGTCCAGCAGGATACTCTGTAGGGGTCCAGCAGGATGCTCGGTAGGGGACCAGTAGGATACTCTGTAGGGGTCCAGGTGGGATACTCTGTAGGGGTCCAGTAGGATGCTCGCTAGGGGACCAGTAGGATACTCTGTAGGGGTCCAGGTGGGATACTCTGTAGGGGACCAGTAGGATACTCTGTAGGGGACCAGTAGGATACTCTGTAGGGGTCCAGGTGGGATACTCTGTAGGGGTCCAGGATACTCTGTAGGGGTCCAGGTAGGATATTCTGTAGGGGTCCAGAGGATACTCTGTAAGGGTCCAGTAGGATACTCTGTAGGGGTCCAGTAGGATACTCTGTAGGGGTCCAGTAGGATACTCTGTAGGGGACCAGTAGGATACTCTGTAGGGGACCAGTAGGATGCTCTCTAGGGGACCAGTAGGATGCTCGGTAGGGGTCCAGGTGGGATACTCTGTAGGGGTCCAGTAGGATACTCTGTAGGGGTCCAGGTGGGATACTCTGTAGGGGACCAGTAGGATGCTCGGTAGGGGTCCAGTAGAATACTCTGTAGGGGTCCAGGTGGGATACTCTGTAGGGGTCCAGGTGGGATAATCTGTAGGGGACCAGTAGGATGCTCTGTAGGGGTCCAGTAGGATACTCTGTAGGGGTCCAGTAGGATACTCTGTAGGGGACCAGTAGGATACTCTGTAGGGGTCCAGGTGGGATACTCTGTAGGGGACCAGTAGGATACTCTGTAGGGGTCCAGGTGGGATACTCTGTAGGGGTCCAGTAGGATACTCTGAAGGGGTCCAGGTAGGATACTCTGTAGGGGTCCAGTATGATACTCTATAGGGGACCAGTAGGATACTCTCTAGGGGACCAGTAGGATACTCTGTAGGGGACCAGTAGGATACTCTGTAGGGGACCAGTAGGATACTCTGTAGGGGACCAGTGGGATACTCTGTAGGGGTCCAGTAGGATACTCTGTAGGGGACCAGTATGATACTCTGTAGGGGACCAGTAGGATACTCTGTAGGGGACCAGGTAGGATACTCTGTAGGGGTCCAGGTAGGATACTCTGTAGGGTTCTAGAGGATGCTCGGTAGGGGTCCAGTAGGATACTCTGTAGGGGTCCAGGTAGGATACTCTGTAGGCGTCCAGAGGATACTCTGTAGTGGTCCAGTAGGATACTCTGTAAGGGTCCAGTAGGATACTCTGTAAGGGTCCAGAAGGATACTCTGTAGGGGTCCAGTAGGATACTCTGTAGGGGACCAGTAGGATACTCTGTAGGGGTCCAGCAGGATGCTCGGTAGGGGTCCAGGTGGGATACTCTGTAGGGGACCAGTAGGATACTCTGTAGGGGACCAGTAGGATACTCTGTAGGGGTCCAGTAGGATACTCTGTAGGGGACCAGTAGGCTACTCTGTAGGGGTCCAGTAGGATACTCTGTAGGGGACCAGTAGGATGCTCGGTAGGGGTCCAGGTGGGATACTCTGTAGGGGTCCAGTAGGATACTCTGTAGGGGACCAGTAGGATACTCTGTAGGGGACCAGTAGGATGCTCTCTAGGGGACCAGTAGGATGCTCGGTAGGGGTCCAGGTGGGATACTCTGTAGGGGTCCAGTAGGATACTCTGTAGGGGTCCAGGTGGGATACTCTGTAGGGGACCAGTAGGATGCTCGGTAGGGGTCCAGTAGAATACTCTGTAGGGGTCCAGGTGGGATACTCTGTAGGGGTCCAGGTGGGATACTCTGTAGGGGACCAGTAGGATGCTCGGTAGGGGACCAGTAGGTACTCTGTAGGGGTCCAGTAGGATACTCTGTAGGGGACCAGTAGGATACTCTGTAGGGGTCCAGGTGGGATACTCTGTAGAGGTCCAGTAGGATACTCTGTAGGGGTCCAGGTGGGATACTCTGTAGGGGTCCAGTAGGATACTCTGTAGGGGTCCAGGTGGGATACTCTGTAGGGGTCCAGCAGGATGCTCGGTAGGGGTCCAGTAGGATACTCTGTAGGGGACCAGTAGGATACTCTGTAGGGGTCCAGGTGGGATACTCTGTAGGGGTCCAGCAGGATGCTCGGTAGGGGTCCAGTAGGATACTCTGTAGGGGACCAGTAGGATACTCTGTAGGGGTCCAGCAGGATACTCTGTAGCGGACCAGTAGGGTACTCTGTAGGGGTCCAGGTGGGATACTCTGTAGGGGTCCAGCAGGATGCTCGGTAGGGGTCCAGTAGGATACTCTGTAGGGGACCAGTAGGATACTCTGTAGGGGTCCAGTAGGATACTCTGTAGGGGTCCAGTAGGATACTCTGTAGGGGACCAGTAGGATACTCTGTAGGGGTCCAGTAGGATACTCTGTAGGGGTCCAGTAGGATACCCTGTAGGGTTCCAGAGGATACTCTGTAGGGGACCAGTAGGATACTCTGTAGGGGTCCAGTAGGATACTCTGTAGGGGACCAGTAGGATACTCTGTAGGGGACCAGTAGGATACTCTGTAGGGGACCAGGTGGGATACTCTGTAGGGGTCCAGCAGGATACTCTGTAGGGGTCCAGCAGGATGCTCGGTAGGGGACCAGTAGGATACTCTGTAGGGGTCCAGGTGGGATACTCTGTAGGGGTCCAGTAGGATGCTCGGTAGGGGACCAGTAGGATACTCTGTAGGGGTCCAGGTGGGATACTCTGTAGGGGACCAGTAGGATACTCTGTAGGGGACCAGTAGGATACTCTGTAGGGGTCCAGGTGGGATACTCTGTAGGGGTCCAGTAGGATGCTCGGTAGGGGACCAGTAGGATACTCTGTAGGGGTCCAGGTGGGATACTCTGTAGGGGACCAGTAGGATACTCTCTAGGGGTCCAGGTGGGATACTCGGTAGGGGTCCAGCAGGATGCTCGGTAGGGGTCCAGCAGGATGCTCGGTAGGGGTCCAGCAGGATGCTCGGTAGGGGACCAGCAGGATGCACTGTGTGGCTAGACTGGGCATGTATGGGATACTTTGTTTACTTACATCTGAAAATGACTACTGAACAGATTCACAAATCCCAGACTGTACCTTTACGCCTGGGATATATAGGGGAGACAGTCAGTGAAAAATAATGTAGTTCATTTAGTTTGATGTGAATGGACAACTGTTTGAGTCATCATGCCTGTCATTGCCTATAATCAGATCAAGGGGGCATTGTTGATCAAGGTATCACGGGGAACAGGACCCAAGAGGTTGTGTTGACTGTCACTGCAAAGACTAAGCTTTGCACAGTGTCTACCATGTTAATCTGACAGTCAGTTGGTTAAACCTGGGTTAAGGGGGGCTCATTCTAACTGTACCCAACACCCAGTGGCAGTCGGTGCTGTTTAAGATCATGGAGGAGGAATTTTTTTGTTTATGAGCATGTCCTTATTTTTATTAGAGCATATTGGATGACTGTCATTCATATTCCATTCACCCAGTTCAATGTAACATCAATAGGTTTAGGTTACTACATAATACTTTAATGTTCCCTATACCCATCATGAGGTTGTTACAACCTAGTCTACGAATTAAAGTTTACAACGTAGGTGCACACAGGTCGAGAGACAAATTGGAATAATCAAGGTGACACATTCGATACCGCCTTGCACACTCTTGCCTGCATCTAGCTGAACTAGGCTGTAATCATTAGTCCAAACAGTTGCAAAATAGTTTCTATTGGAGAAATGCAGATAGGTTTATCCCTGTTTCGTTCTGTTTGCTTCCATTTAAGAAATGTTTTTCACTGGAATCGGCAGAATGAATACACCCCTGATCACCTGCACACAAGTTGACTTTCATAGCAGTCACATATGAACAGCATCATCACTTTGCTCGTTGTATAATTCCTTCTCGCATCTACACGCTCTCCTCCTCTCACCTTTTCCCTTCAGTTGTGCACAACACTACAGCTGTCTGTGACCAGGCGAAAAAACCTTTCCAAGCCTTCATACCATAACCGCTACACACACCCTACATCGTTGTCACCATATTAGCTAATGTCATAGCCAACATAGTTACTATATCTAACGCATTAGTAAACCCGCTACAATCACGCAGTACAGTGTACAGCAAGCAGTTACACCGGCGTGCCCCAGTGGCAATACATTGATAAAACCGAAAGCTTACCTTGACTTGGAGGAGTTCCAGTGTTGGATAACCTTAGCCATCTAGCTAAAATAAATAGCATTCCTCTCTGTTTGAGCTGTAGGTTGAGTATGCTAAATTAGCTACAATAGCTGCAAGTAAGTGAAAAAAATTGAACGAAATATAGCTAGTTAGCTTTCTCTCTGCTGCTTCTTAATTTTTGAATAAATTAATTTGTTCAAAACTGTTCAACTATCGTCTTTCTCTCTCTTTTATGCACTGCAGTGCTAGCTATCTGTAGCTTATGCTTTCAGTGCTAGATTCATTCTATGAGCCTTTGATTGGGTAGACGTGTCAGTTCATGCTGCAATTACATGAATTACTGTGTAAGTCTATAGAAAGGGAGCCTCCTACATATTATATTAAAGTAAATGTACCCAGAAAAGGACGGAAAATAGCTGTCCTTCGGCTTACACCAAGGTGCTACCCCAGAGAGTGCTGTTGAGGCTACTGTAGACCTTTGTTTCAAAGCAGTGTATTTTAATCAGTTATTTGGTGATGTGAATATATTTAGTATAGTCTTATCTAAAAAGTATGTTTCACAACAAACAAACAAAAATCACTGAGTTAGGAGGGTCCTCCCCTTCCTCATCTGAGGACCCTCTGCTGCTGACACCTCTACCGGTACAAGAATAGGATGGGCACCTCTTTGGATTCATCCCAAATGGCCCTCTATTCCCTGTACACTGTATATGGAATAGAGTGCCATTGGGGACACACCGTTTGTTCATCTCCAGGGAAAGGAGAGCGGCCTTCTGAGAAAGCCAGATAATGGAACCGAGTATCCTTCTAGCTCAGAGCTTCCCTCTACACAGCCACAGTGAGGTAGCCTGGTCCCAGATCTGTTTGTGCTGGCGTGACATGTCCAAAGGAGTGGACAAGAAATCACAAACAGATCTGGGACCAGGCTTACCGTGAGGTGTCCACCACATCAAACTGAACCCTCTCTCTAGACCCATGTCTGTAGACCCAGACCCCCCCTCTAGCCTAGCACTGGGCCAAAGTCAACACCAACCGTCCCCTTGGTGCCGCAGTAAGGCAGTAATCCCACAGTATTATTAGAGGCACCTGGGGAGTCTGAAGACGAAACAGGAAGGAAGCTTTCGGAGGCATTTGTTTTTGCGGTTCCCTCTATAACATGCAAACGCTGGGCTCTTTCCATTACCTTTTTACTGGGATCAGGCCCGGCCCCAGTCGGAGAGGAGCGGGGACTAATACCCTATAATTGAATCTGCTGTCCATGCTGTTCCTTTGAGTGTTTATCAGGCCCCAGCCCAGCTCTCAGCGAAGGATAACTAGAGATAACCCTGGATCCACCCCTCAGTGTCTGCAGCAGGGATAGGCTAACTTTCCCTCCATTCTCTCAGAAGCTGTGAAGGGAGAAAGTGACTTGTTGTCCCAAATGGGACAAGTTTTTGAACAATATGACAGTATTATACTGATCAGTCCTTCTATAAACACATACACACTGTGTGGCTGCTGCCATTCTTCTTCGAGTGTGTGGCACGCACGTACACACACACATACACACTCACAGTGTAGCTGCTTGAAGTGTATACTGTAGGAGACACACACACACCCAGAAACAAACGGCTCAACAGAATGTAGTGGGGGGTAAAGTCATAAAACACAGTGACGTGTGGGGGGGGGGGGGGGCACCGCCCCTGGCGGTCTGGTTTGGGGGCGGTGAAACCCCATCTCTGACGCACATCTCTTCCTCCCCAAGGAGCTAGCCTCAGCTTTTGAAAGGGTGCCAATGTTTTCTTGGACCAACTTTTTTTTCTTCATATGTTTCAGATGGGGAAACACTTTTTCAGCACTTGTACCCTTTTTCTATGAGGGGAGGCTCACTAAAAGGGGGTTGTAGGCTTCAGTTTAGGTAAAGTGTTTTGGATTTGTGTGTCTAACAGTAAAAACCTTGATGGCCGTAGATTGATCTGTTAGTCTGCCCCTGGTTATGCTGAGAACTGCCATGTTTTTGTGGCAACTTAGAAATCTTCCCTCGTCATTAAAGAGACCCCAAAATTCAGAGTTTATAGCGGACGAGCCCCCTTGCCTTCACCCTATTAGGAAGCAGTGTTGAGCTAAAGCTTTTGTGGATTAAACTGGTTACTGGAAGTGGAAGATTGTCTGGCTTAAAGCACATGGCTCTGTCTGTGCCTTGCAAGGAATGTGCTGTTTGAGAAGGTTGTGAATGGGACAGTGTACACACACACAGCCAACTACACCACATAAGTATTGTTTCAAACATGGAGTAGCCTTTCTATGTCCCACCCTCAGCAGACCCTACTTCCCAAGGCTATGCTTAGGGACCCTTTGCGTCCCGTCTGGAACGTAATCAAAGAAAGAGAGATCGTTTTATATCAGGTGGTGCAGGTAATGCAGCTAGTAGTAGTTTCTGACTGGGACTGCTGTGCTTGTTCCGTCTTGGCAGAGCCCCGGTGCTGGTGGCGTTGGCACTGATCGAGAGTGGGATGAAGTATGAGGATGCCATCCAGTTCATCAGACAGTGAGTATCCCCCCTCTCTTCTTCCTTCCCTCCAGTTGTACAACTGACTAGATATCCCTCCCTCCCTCCCTCCTTTCCTTCCCATCTCTCTCTCTCTCCCTCCTTCTCTGTTGTACAACTGACTATGTACCTTCCTTCCATCCCTCCAGTTGTACAACTGACTAGGTATCCCCCTTTCCCTCCCTCTCTCTCTCTCTCTCTCTCTCTCTCTCTCTCTCTCTCTCTCCCTCTTTCAATTCTTCTCTTTTCTTTTGTTCTATCAAGCCATTGCTTGATCATCATCTACTGCAGTAATGTTATGCAACTTCCCACTGGGCACACACTGGTTGAATCAAAGTTGTTTCCATGTCATTTCAATTCAATTATGTTGAACCAGAGGTGGGACTAAGTCACTATTATTCGAGTCACAAGCAAGTTACAAGGTCCTATTGTTCTGGCAAAGAGAAAATAAAACAATCGCTTTCTGGTCGCTAATCTAGATATATTAGCCCGCCTTTGCTCGCCAGTGTTGATGCTTGGTCATTGGTCAACAGTCAAGACGCGCAACTTTTTGGTTCTGAGGCACAGATTATGTTTTTGAAACAAGAATTTAGTGCAATGCCATAGGCCTATGTTAGTGACCAGATCGAAGAAGCAAAGGTAGAAAATACAAATGGTAGGCTATATGTATTTTTCACATTCAGTTTCACCCCCCCCCCCCCAAAACCTTCTCACTGTGCTAGCTCACCCGACCTGTGTTGATTGACAGTTTACTTGTCCAATCAGTGTCCCGAGTGTGCGTTTCACTAGCCAATTAGGTTTTTTGCAAGTGCGATACTGTTTCTGGCTGCATGGAGTAGCTTAATCCACAGAGACTGTGCCACAAAATGAGCGACAAAACGTTACAAAACCTGGCCATAGAATTTCAAATGATCAGTCTCAAGTCAAAGTCGAGTCCCGAGTCTTAAGGCTCCAAGTCAAGTCTCAAGTTATTTTATTTTCTACCAAGTCGAGTCTCAAGTCCATGTCATGGGACTCAAATCCACACCTCTGCGTTAAACCAATGTGGAATAGACATTGAATTGACGTCTGTGCCCAGTGGGTTGTTGCTCTTGAGTAATATTACATTCATTGACATGGCCGTCAGACAAACTATTCTTTGACTATGATTAAATGACTTGTGTATCGGTATTTGTTTGATTAAATGGGCCTATTATGAGAGGATATCAACCTCTTCAGAATCAGAGTAGGTATTTTGATCTAGGGCTGAGCAATATGGCCTAAAAATCACATCTTGATTTATTTTCTTCTAATTTATGGGAGATTCATGATATATATCAATTCAGGGGGCTTCACTGGCATAGAAAACATATGTTTACATTGCCAAAGCAAGTGAAATGGATCAACAAAAGTGAAATCTTTTTGGGGGAATTTATCTTGATTTTCTCAAATTAAGCTTTGTTGCACAAATAAAGGTGGATACACTACATTTCCAACAGTCAGGGATAATATAAAATTATACCTAGGCTAAATATACTGAACAAAAATATAAAATGCAACAATTTCGCTCTTGCTCTCTTTTTATATAGAGTTGAAGTCTGAAGTTTACATACACTTAGGTTGAAGTCATTAAAACTCGTTTTTCAACCACTCCACAAATGTCTTGTTAACAAACTATAGTTTTGGCAAGTTGGTTAGGACATCTTCTTTGTGCATGACACAAGTAATTTTTCCAGCAATTGTTTACATTTACATTTACATTTAAGTCATTTAGCAGACGCTCTTATCCAGAGCGACTTACAAATTACAGACAGATTTTTTCACATATAATCCACTGTATCACAATTCCAGTGGGTCAGAAGTTTACATACACTAAGTTGACTGTGCCTTTAAACAGCTTGGAAAATTCCAGAAAATGTTGTCATGGCTTTAGAAGCTTCTAATGGGCTAATTGACATCATTTGAGTCGGAGGTGTACCTGTGGATGTATTTCAAGGCCTACCTTCAAACTCAGTGCCTCTTTGCTTGACATCATGGGAAAATTGAAATAAATCAGCCAAGACCTCAGAAAAAAATATTGTAGACCTCCACAAGTCTGGTTCATCCTTGGGAGCAATTTCCAAATGCCTGAAGGTACCACGTTCATCTGTACAAACAATAATACACAAGTATAAACACCATGGGACCTGTGGTTCATTGTCTCCTAGAGATGAACGTACTTTGGTGCGAAAAGTGCAACTCAATCCCAGAACAACAGCAAAGGACCTTGTGAAGATGCTGGAGGAAACGGGTACAAAAGTATCTATATCCACAGTAAAACTAGTCCTATATCGACATAACCTGAACGGCCTCTCAGCAAGGAAGGAGCCACTGCTCCAAAACTGTCATAAAAAAAGCCAGACTACGCTTTGCAACTGCACATGGGGACAAAGATCATACTTTTTGGAGAAATGTCCTCTGGTCTGATGAAACAAAAATGGAATTGTTTGGCCATAATGACCATTATTATGTTTGGAGGAAAAAGGGGGAGGCTTGCAAGCCAAAGAACACCATCCCAACCGTGAAGCATGGGGGTGGCAGCATCATGTTGTGGGGGTGCTTTGCTGCAGGAGGGACTAGTGCACTTCACAAAATAGATCATTTTCCTTTCACATGATGCTATGTGGTTATATTGAAGCAACATTTCAAGACATCAGTCAGGAAGTTAAAGCTTGGTCGCAAATGGGTCTTCCAAATGGACAATGACCCCAAGCATACTTCCAAAGTTGTGGCAAAATGGCTTAAGGACAACAAAGTCAAGGTATTGGAGTGGCCATCACAAAGCCCTGACCTCAACCCTATAGAAAATATGTGGGCAGAACTGGAAAAGCGTGTGTGAGCAAGGAGGCCTACAAACCTGACTCAGTTACACCAGCTCTGTCGGGAGGAATGGGCCAAAATTCACCCAACATATTGTGGGAAGCTTGTGGAAGGCTATCCGAAACGTTTGACCCAAGTTAAACAATTTAAAGGCAATTCTACCAAATACAAATTGAGTGTATGTAAACTTCTGACCCACTGGGAATGTGATGAAAGAAATAAAAGCTGAAATAAATCACTCTCTACCATTATTCTGACATTTCACATTCTTATGATGATCCTAACTGACCTAAGAGAGAATTTTTACTAGAATTAAATCTCAGGAATTGTGAAAACTGAGTTTAAATGTATTTGGCTAAGGTGTATGTAAACTTCTGACTTCAACTGTATACTCAACAAAAATATAAACGCAACATGCAGCATTTTCAAAGATGTTACAGTTCATATAAGGAAATCAGTCAATTGAAATAATTTCACATGACTGGGAATATAGATATGCATCTGTTGGTCACAGATACTTAAAAATGTAGGGCCGTGGATCAGAAAATCTGTCACTATCTGGTTTGACCACCATTTGCCTCATGCAGTGTGACATCTGCTTCGCATAGAGATGATCAGGCTGTTGATAGTGGCCTGTGGAATGTTGTCCCACTCCTCTTCAAAGTTGCTGAATATTGGCGGAAACTGGCTTACACGTCGATCCAGAGCATCCTAAACATGTCTGGTGAATATGCAGGCCATGGAAGAGCTAGGACATTTTCAACTTCCAGGAATTGTGAACAGATCCTTATGGCATGGAGCCGTGCATTATCATGTTAAAACATGAGGTGATGAACATTCAATTATCTGGCAACAGCTCTGGTGGACATTCCTGTAGTCAGCATGCCAATTGCACGCTCCCTCAAAACTTGAGACATCTGTGGCATTGTGTTGTGTGACAAAACTGCACATTTTAGAGTGGCCTTCTATTGTCCCCAGTACAAGGTGCACCTGTGTAATGATCATGCTGTTTAATCAACATCTTGATATGCCACAACTGTCAGGTGGATGGATTATCTTGGCAAAGGAGAAATGCTCGATAACAGGGATGTAATCAAATTTTCACAACATTTTAGAGAAGTAAGATTTTTGTGCATATGACACATTTCTGGGATCTTTTAATTCAGCTCATGAAACATGGGACCAACACTTTACATGTTGCGTTTATATTTTTGTTTAGTGTATAAGCCTTCCACAACTATAATTAAATTATTTTACCAAAATAGTTTAACCTGCTTTTTGTTTAATAATCACTGATCTGGCTTTCAAGTCTGTCTATGAAAATGCAATTTTTCTTACACATTTTACCAGAACCATGCACATCCACTAATAATGACAAACTTCTGGTAGCAGGCATTATAGAAAATGAACACAGGTCACATAAACAATCTATCAAGCACAAGCCCACGTGCTAGTGAGTAGCCAGATAATCTTTTTATTTAAAGTCTAGCCAACTTGGATGTAGGTAGTAGAACTGTATAGACGGGTTGGTTGTTAGGCAACAAAACCAACGCGTGCGCAACTGTGGGGCAAAACAGACGGGTTGGCTTAGAATGTTGACAACATATAAACTATATTTTGTCTCCAATATTTATTGAAAACATAAATACATTTGCACAATGAGCACTTGTCTCTCACATACATTGTTACAGTTGTTGGTTAGCTGGCGAATTTCTGCCATATTAGCATAGACATGACATCAGTCAAAACACCTCAAAACAAGACATGGTATCAAGAACAAGATGAAACTAACTGAAATTAGCCACTTATGATTCCCCACATGGAAGTTTCTTGCCATTTGTTGCCAGCCATCTGACCATCCAAATCACAATTCATGGATTTCTACCACATTGAAGTGTGCACATTGTTTTTGTGATGTTGCCAGCTAACCCATGTATGAACACACCCTCCTGTCCATCACCAACTGTTTGAACAACAGCCTGCTCACTATGTTTAGATGTTGAACTCAAGTGGCCTACCTGGATAAGAAGATTTCTCAGAATGAGAACAGGTTGCCAATTCCTTATATAAATGTGTATTTTTTTTACAGGAAGCGCAGAGGGGCGATCAACAGCAAGCAGCTGACCTACCTGGAGAAGTACCGCCCCAAACAGAGACTGCGCTACAAAGACCCACACATCTTCAAGAACAAGTGCTGCATCATGTGACCCCCATTTCCACCCTCAGCCAATCAACTGCCTGCCACCTGATCGATCTGACCCAAATGGATAACAATGATGGACGAGTCCACAGCCAATGCACTTTGTGACTGAACTATGAGAACTATGAATCATGAAATGAGCTAAGCAGCTCCACCAAGGGAAGGGTGTGATGAGTCTCCCTGGTGCCTAAAGATGGCTCTTACTGAGGGGGCCGATGGATCAAGCCCTCCTTGAATCTGACTTTTTATCCAAGAGCCAGCCGGAGGTAGCTTGGAATGGATGGTGGATGTGGCACAGAACGTTGACACTCGCCACATTGAACTCCGTCATCACCATGGGGTTGTGCCTCGCTGCAAATTATTTGACTTGCAGTTGACTTTGTCATTGTACCTCCAACGCCCCCTTGCTACCAAATGGTGGTAACGCCTCAAATCATCGTCTGAAAGAGAGACAGCTTTAGCTGTATGAATATGAAACCAATGTGAATCATGGCGGGGGGATGTTTGTGCCTGGTTGCCCTTTCTCTCCCTGCCTACAGTAGGGGGACTGAGCTGTTTTCTGTTCACTCCTTGTTCCAAGGTTAATGCTATCCGGAATCCTTGGGACATCCTTAACCCTTACCTAACCCCAACTCCAACCATAACCCTTACCTAACCCCAACTCCAACCATAACCCTTACCTAACCCCAACCATAACCCTTACCTAACCCCAACTCCAACCATAACCCTTACCTAACCCCAACTCCAACCATAACCCTTACCTAACCCCAACCATAACCCTTACCTAACCCCAACTCCAACCATAACCCTTACCTAACCCCAACCATAACCCTTACCTAACCCCAACTCCAACCATAACCCTTACCTAACCCCAACTCCAACCATAACCCTTACCTAACTCCAACCATAACCCTTACCTAACCCCAACCATAACCCTTACCTAACCCCAACCATAACCCTTACCTAACCCCAACTCCAACCATAACCCTTACCTAACCCCAACTCCAACCATAACCCTTACCTAACCCCAACCATAACCCTTACCTAACCCCAACTCCAACCATAACCCTTACCTAACCCCAACTCCAACCATAACCCTTACCTAACCCCAACCATAACCCTTACCTAACCCCAACTCCAACCATAACCCTTACCTAACCCCAACTCCAACCATAACCCTTACCTAACTCCAACCATAACCCTTACCTAACCCCAACCATAACCCTTACCTAACCCCAACCATAACCCTTACCTAACCCCAACCATAACCCTTACCTAACCCCAACTCCAACCATAACCCTTACCTAACCCCAACCATAACCCTTACCTAACTCCAACCATAACCCTTACCTAACCCCAACTCCAACCATAACCCTTACCTAACCGCAACCATAACCCTTACCTAACCCCAACTCCAACCATAACCCTTACCTAACCCCAACCATAACCCTTACCTAACCCCAACCATAACCCTTACCTAACCCCAACTCCAACCATAACCCTTACCTAACCCCAACTCCAACCATAACCCTTACCTAACCCCAACCATAACCCTTACCTAACCCCAACCATAACCCTTACCTAACCCCAACCATAACCCTTACCTAACCCCAACCATAACCCTTACCTAACCCCAACCATAACCCTTACCTAACCCCAACCATAACCCTTACCTAACCCCAACCATAACCCTTACCTAACCCCAACCATAACCCTTACCTAACCCCAACCATAACCCTTACCTAACCCCAACCATAACCCTTACCTAACCCCAACTCCAACCATAACCCTTACCTAACCCCAACTCCAACCATAACCCTTACCTAACCCCAACCATAACCCTTACCTAACCCCAACTCCAACCATAACCCTTACCTAACCCCAACTCCAACCATAACCCTTACCTAACCCCAACCATAACCCTTACCTAACCCCAACCATAACCCTTACCTAACCCCAACCATAACCCTTACCTAACCCCAACTCCAACCATAACCCTTACCTAACCCTAACCCCAACTCCAACCATAACCCTTACCTAACCCCAACCATAACCCTTACCTAACCCCAACCATAACCCTTACCTAACCCCAACTACAACCATAACCCTTACCTAACCCCAACTCCAACCATAACCCTTACCTAACCCCAACCCCATCCTTAACCCTTACCTAACTCCAACCATAACCCTTACCTAACCTCAACCCCATCCTTAACCCTTACCTAACTCCAACCATAACCCTTAACATTTTAAATTTAAACTTGAATAGAGAGAAATAGTAATGGCGTCTTTTTGTAGCCACTAACTCTGCCGTGGTTCGTTGGACAAAGCCTATGGGGAAATTAATGCAGTTTTGTTGGGTTTTTGGATAAACGCCGAAAATAAAGTCTGTGGTAAACACCGGCTTAGAACACAACGTACAAGATCTCCTATGAGATAATCTTCATCAGCTAATGTCACTTTTTGTGAATTTTGAAGCATTTATGTAATCAAAAAGCGCATAAAGGCTTCATCTATAAAGGTCATGTTAACTGACTGATATTATCTCATAGAACAAAACAAATAAAATCTCCTAAGCCTGTGTTAACCCTGACCTTATTTGTGGCTTCTATCCCAAAACCCTATTCTTTCCCCATTTCATTTTCCACATAGGCTATGGCTGAACGAACCTAAGGTAGCTCATTTCCGTTTTTTAGGACTACAATCTGGCAAGCTCTATGGGGTGACGTCGGAGTTGGACGTCCCAAGGATACCGGATAGCAAAGACCCTTGTTCCAATGCCCTGATAATGTGTTTACTGTAATATATTTTTGTCATGATGCTACTTTCTAGCTTTAATATTCAGTGGTCTTGCAGATGAGAACAGGTGGGAAGGTTCTAGGAATAAGGTGGGGTGCACTTGGATGATAACCAACAGGTTTATTTGTACTGTACCTACACTATGTAATTGATGTTAGGACAGGTAGGACTATTCACTTACACTGGCTCATGTGGCAAATTGGTGTATGGGACGAAGTAGGGTGAAGTTGCCCCTAGACGCTGATCGTGGGTCAGTTTAGCATTTTCCCCACTAATGGTTAAGATTGAGGGTAAGCTGATCCTAGATCTGTACCTAAGGGACACACCACCCCAGAGCGTATGGGACATACACTGTGAGTGGAGCACACTTGGGTGGCTCTATGTTCATAACCTGTACTGAAACGTGGCCCTCTTTCTCTCTGCACCATGCTTTTTGTTACATGGAAGCTGTATGCTGAATCTACCCACATGGAGTAAAATGCTGTTGCTGAAGTTTAGGGTCACAGTGGCCTGTCGAGGGCACTTTGATTTAACCCACCCGCCCCCATCTGCATAGCTGGTTAGGCCTACGCAAAATGAATGCACATCATGAATTGTTGTTTTCTAGTTACTAGCCCAGTTTCTCTGATATCAGGTCAACTCTTGTACAGGTGTAGTTAGTTTACACCTCACCAGACAGACACACAGCCTTGTCTCTGTTCTCCGCATTGAAGTCGCCTTCTGTCAGCCTTTGAAGAAACCACCTTCAGTTGTATAGAAATAATAAAACATTTCAGTCATCCACTGTCCATTCCTGGTACTGTCTGGTGTGATGAGTAGAGCTGAGTGGGAGTGTTGTGTGATGTATTGTGTAAGAGTGTGAATGAGGCCCGCCAGTAAAGGTCATCCACTGTGTTTTAGTGAATCACTACTTTCATTACTCCCTCTTGAAGCAATGCTACCACCGGCTGGACGCAGTGTGTGCATTTCAAACTGTTCTTGATGGACTCAATCCAAAATACTTTTATATTATTAATAAATCAGGGTATGAAAGTCATATTTGGATCTCTGAGCAGTAAAAATACCTGTTTTGCCAAGTAGATGGAAGGATACATTTTAATCATTTAGCAGACGCTCTTATCCAGAGCGACTTACAGTAGTGAATGCATACATTTCATTAAATTTTATTTATCCGTACTGGTCCCCCATGGGAATCGAACCCACAGCCCTGGCGTTGCAAACACCATGCTCTACCAACTGAGCCAAACGGGATAGAAAGATAGAAATGCAAGATAGAAATGTGATTAGTTAAATATGTTGGGTAAGATTGGAAAACGGCCACATTGAGATTCAAACTTGCAACCTTGTGTCATAGCCTACGTTTAACGCCCTCCCTCCATTCACCTCCCTTTTCCAAAGACAGTACAGTATGCCTTTATTTAGCCTGCAAAAACATTTAAAAAATTGAGGCGCATGCTTCGTAAACTGGTGTGGACTAACAGTGAAATGCTTACTTATGGGCCCTAACCAACAATACAGACGGAAAGAAACGTTAAATGCGTATTAAGATACACATTGAGTAACGATAAGTTGGCTATATACAAAGGGTACAAGTACAGAGTCTGTGCATAGGTATGAGGTAATTGACGTAGATATGTGTATATATAACTAGGAGTAAAGTGACACATGGTAAACAGTAGCAGCAGTGTATGTAACAAAGTTAGCCCCAAAAGGGTCAATGCAGACAGTTTGCATAGCTATTTGTTAACTATTTAACTAACTACAGTACCAGTTAAAAGTTTGGACACCTACTCATTCAAGACTTTTTCTTAATTTTTTACTATTTTCTACATTGTAGAATAAAAAATATGAAATAACACATATGGAATCATGCAGAAACCCAGAAAAGTGTCAAACAAATCAAAATATATTTGAGATTCTTCAAAGTAGCCCCCCTTTTCCTTGATGATGGCTTTGCGCACGCTTGGCATTCTCTCAACCAGCTTCATGAGGTAGTAACCTGGAATGCATGTCAATTAACAGGTGTGCCTTGTTAAAAGTTCATTTGTAGAATTTATTTCCTTCTTAATGCGTTTGAGCCAATCAATTGTGTTGTGACAAGGTAGAGGTGGTATACAGAAGATAGCCCTATTTGAAGAAAAAAACAAGTCCATATTATGGCAAGAACAGCTCAAATAATCAAAGTGAAACGACAGTCCATCATTACTTTAAGACATGTAGGTCAGTCAATATGGAACATTTTAAGAACTTTGAAAGTTACTTCAAGTGCAGTTGCAAAAACCAAGTGCTATGATGAAACTGACTCTCATGAGGACCGCCACAGGAAAAGAAGACCCAGAGTTACCTCTGCTGCACTGGATAAGTTAATTAGTTACCAGCCTCAGAAATTTCAGCCCAAATAAATGCTTCAGAGTTCAAGTAAAAGCCACATCTCAACATCAGCTGTTCAGAGGAGACTGTGTGAATCAGGCATTCATGGTCGAATTGCTGCAAAGCAACCACTAGTAAAGGACACCAATAAGAAGACTTGCTCGGGCCAAGAAACAGCAATGGACATTAGACCGGTAGAAATCTGTCCTTTGGTCTGATGAGTCCAATTTTGAGATTTTTCGCTCCAACCACTGTGTCTTTGTGAGACGCAGAGTACAGTCGTGGCCAAAAGTTTTGAGAATGACACAAATATTAATTTTCACAAAGTCTGCTGCCTCAGTTTGTATGATGGCAATTTGCATATACTCCAGAATGTTATGAAGAGTGATCAGATGAATTGCAATTAATTGCAATGTCCCTCTTTGCCATGCAAATGAACTGAATCCCCCAAAAACATTTCCACTGCATTTCAGCCCTGCCACAAAAGGACCAGCTGACATCATGTCAGTGATTCTCTCATTAACACAGATGTGAGTGTTGATGAGGACAAGGCTGGAGATCACTCTGTCATGCTGACTGAATTCGAATAACAGACTGGAAGCTTCAAAAGGAGGGTGGTGCTTGGAATCATTGTTCTTCTTCTGTCATCCATGGTTACCTGCAAGGAAACACGTGCCGTCATCATTGCTTTGCACAAAAAGGGCTTCACAGGCAAGGATATTGCTGCCAGTAAGATTGCACCTAAATCAACCATTTATCGGATCATCAAGAACTTCAAGAAGAGCGGTTCAATTGTTGTGAAGAAGGCTTCAGGGCGCCCAAGAAAGTCCAGCAAGCGCCAGGACCGTCTCCTTAAGTTGATTCAGCTGCGGGATCGGGGCACCACCAGTACAGAGCTTGCTCAGGAATGGCAGCAGGCAGGTGTGAGTGCATCTGCACACACAGTGAGGTGAAGACTTTTAGAGGATGGCCTGGTGTCAAGGGCAGCAAAGAAGCCACTTCTCTCCAGGAAAACATCAGGGACAGACTGATATTTTGCAAAAGGTACAGGGATTGGACTGCTGAGGACTGGGGTAAAGTCATTTTCTCTGATGAATCCCCTTTCCGATTGTTTGGGGCATCTGGAAAAAAGCTTGTCCGGAGAAGACAAGGTGAGCGCTACCATCAGTCCTGTGTCATGCCAACAGTAAAGCATCCTGAGACCATTCATGCGTGGGGTTGCTTCTCAGCCAAGGGAGTGGGCTCAGTTTTGCCTAAGAACACAGCCATGAATAAAGAATGGTACCAGCACATCCTCCGAGAGCCACTTCTCCCAACCATACAGGAACAGTTTGGTGACGAATAATGTCTTTTCCAGCATGATGGAGCACCTTGCCATAAGGCAAAAGTGATAACTAAGTGGCCCGGGGAACAAAACATCAATATTTTGGGTCCATGGCCAGGAAACTCCTTAATCCCATTGAGAACTTGTGGTCAATCCTCAAGAGGCGGGTGGACAAACAAAAACCCACAAATTCTGACAAACTCCAAGCATTAATTATGCAAGAATGGTCTGCCATCAGTCAGGATGTGGCCCAGAAGTTAATTGACAGCATGGCAGGGCGGATTGCAGAGGTCTTGAAAAAGAAGGGTCAACACTGCAAATATTTACTCTTTGCATCAACTTCATGGCTTTTATTGACAATTACTTTGACACTTATGAAATGCTTGTTATTATACTTCAGTATTCCATAGTAACATCTGACACAAATATCCAGACACTGAGGCAGCAGACTTTGTGAAAATGAATATTTGTGTCATTCTCAAAACTTTTGGCCACGACTAGGTGAACGGATGATCTCTGCATGTGTGGTTTCCACCGTTAAGCATAGAGGAGGTGGTGTGGGGTGCTTTGCTGGTGACAGATTTATTTTGAATTCAAGGCACACTTGACCAGCATTGCTACCACAGCATTCTGCAGCGATACGCCATCCCATCTGGTTTACGCTTAGTGGGACTATCATTTGTTTTTCAACAGGACAATGACCCAACACACCTCCAGGCTGTGTAAGGGCTATTTGACCAAGTAGAGTGATGGAGTGCTGCATCAGATGACCTGGCCTCCACAATCACCTGACATCAACCCAATTGATATTATTTGGGATGAGTTGGACCAGAAAGCTAAGGATAAGCCTCCAACAAGTCCTTAGCATATGTGGGAACTCCTTCAAGAATGTTGGAAAAGCATTCCAGGTGAAGCTGGTTGAGGGAATGCCAAGAGTGTGCAAAGCTGTCAAGACAAAGGGTGGCTACTTTGAAGAATCTCAAATATAAAATAGATTTTGATTTAACACTTTTTTGGTTACTACATGATTACACGTTATTTCATAGTTTGTCTTTACTATTATTCAATGTAGAAAATAGTACAAATAAAGAAAAACCCTTGAATGAGTGGGTGTGTCCAAACTTTTGACTGGTTCTGTATTTAGCAGTCTTATGGCTTCAGGGTAGAAGGTGGTCCTGTTGGTTCCAGACTTGCTGCATCAGTACTGCTTGCGTGCAGTAGCGGACAGAACAGTCTATGACTTGGGTGGCTGGAGTCTGACCATTTTTAGGGCCTTCCTTTGACACCGCCTGGTATAGAGTTCCTGGTTGGTAGGGAGTGCGATTTCTTATGTTGGTGGTCCCGCTCCTTGAAAGCGGCAGCCCTAGCCTTTCGCTCAGTGCTGATGTTGCCTGTAATCCATGGCTTCTGGTAGGGATATGTACGCACCGTACTGTGCGGACGACATCGTCGATGCACTTATTAATGAAGCCGGTGACTGATGTGTTAAACTCTTCAATGCCATCGCATGAGTCCCAGAACATATTCAAGTCTGTGCTAGCAAAACGGTCCAGTATGTAGCATCCGAGTCATCAGACCACTTCCCTATTGAGTGTGTCACTGGTAGTTCCTGTTTGATTGTAAGCAGGAATCAGGAGGATAGAGTTATGGTCAGATTTGCCAAAATGGAAGGCGAGCTTTATATGAGTGTGTAGAGTAAAGGTTATCTTGAGGTTTTTTTTTCACCTTTAGTTGCACACATGACATCCTGTAAACTGCTCCCACAGACCTTTCACCCAATCAATCAATTCATCGCCAACTTCCTCTGGCTGTGTCGTCACTAGTTACCACAGCCACAAAGTCAAATCCAGCCTATTTCTACAATTTCTTAATCAGATTTTTATCCACACTGGTAACCGTATGCCTAACCCTCTTAAATTAAGTTTGTATTTTTACAATGGCCAATTGATTTTGTAAGTATGCTATCTAGTGGAAATTCATCAGTTATTTTACTCAATGTGGGCAATCAGAACGTGGAAAGATGAGACTTTAGCAACAGATATAAACAGAGGTCTTGAAAGCCCGTTACCTCAGGTCAACCCCCATAAGTCTACTACGAGGTCAACACACAAGTCCCCCCCAAAAAACTGTCTCACTTGTCTGTGTAGGGGCCCACACATTTCAGCCCTCCACGTCACCCCAATTCTCTTACTCAGCTGGCAGGTCCAGGGCCCCATGGTTCCTGTGCCGTTTCCCTTCCTAACCTTCCCCAGATAGTAGGGAGACTCTGGGCTAGCATGGGAAGACTACGTTGGGTTTAGATTCCCAGGCTGTGTCCCAAATGCCAACTTGATCCCCCCTATAGGCCCTGGTCAAATGTAGAACACTATATAGGTAATTAGGCCACAGCTACCCGTGGACCCAGCACTGACCCAGGACTCAGTGAGATCTAGGTGGGTGCTCTGCTCCTCATCCAGTAAAGGTTGCCTGTATCAATTAACCAGAGGACTGACTTTGTAACACTATCCTCCTTGTGACTCACTCACAGCAGGGAAAACCCCCTCAGCAGTACTCAATCTAATAGATAACATGTACTGCTGTTGAATGTACCCACTGTTAGGGAGACTGCATTGCTTGAGGGCCGGGTCTTCTCCACTTGACATGACCAAATCTACAGGTTCTCGTAAGTGTCCGCCTCTAAGGCACATTCTTTTGCAACGGAAAACAAAAAAAGTTGTGTTCATACTGTACCAGTTCAGATAGTACCTTCCAGTTTCAAAATGTTTATTCCCTTCTGAACACAACCCTGGGGGTGTGTTCACTCCTAGTCCTTCCTGACAGATACTGAACACTGAGCTGCAGCCTTTCAGGCCATTATTTACAGTAAGGGCTTTATTCAACCTGGATCGCTGAAGTGTTAATATAAATGAAGGTCATTTCCGATTGAGACGATATATGCAATCTCAGCTAAAGCAGGACGATTGCCTTTTAAATGTCATAATCACACTAACAGATTTAATAGAGCCCTAACTCACCCAGTTCTGAATCTATTAAACCAAATTGAATCTCAGAATACACCTCTAGCTACAGAGTTAGAGTCCATTCCTGGTCTCATTGATGCATCTACTTACATGGTTGTTTAATTATTCAATTGTACAAAAAAAAGGAGATGAATTATTCATTCTGGGTGCTTTCCTTGCCTGAGTTCTCTGTAAGGTAAGCAACTCAGCAAGCAGATTTAGAGAAAAGTAAGCCTCTTATCAACCCAACTGGACTTTCTCCATGGTCTCCACTTTCCATCTCAGTTTCAAACACAAGTTAACAAAACAAATGGGTCAGTGAAGTCTCTTAAACTAGAGGGAACTACACACTGGATGTAGTAAAAACAACATGGGCTTATTGAATACATTTTATAAACACAGTCATATGTCACCGTAACCCTTGTACAAAAAGTTTGATCAATGAGCCTGAAATAGCCACAACCAAACAACAAGCATAATCATTGTGAAACTGCCTCGTGATAAAAACATTAGAGATGACACTGAAATAACTCAATCCGGGGTGCCATTCAATGATGAAAATATGACCAACAGAAAACGTATTTAACAAAGTGTTTACAAGCAGCCCATGAGTCATTTGATGTGACCACCATCGGTTGTTAAAAAACCAAAAACCTCCGACCCATAGAAAACAACCTCAAACAAACATGTACTTTAGGGACATATACAATTATTTTTATTATCCATTTTGCTTACTTTCTACATTGTTGCATTTCTAGACACCGTCATCATGAAAGAACGCAGCTACAGTTTTTATCCAGACAGACGCAAGTAATGTTTGTTCTCTTCTCTCTCCCCCGGATCTCAATATAGAATTATTGTATGAAATGGAAGAAAACAAAGAAGAAAAGGGGGGAACCTAATATCTTTTCCTTTGTTATACTCAACATAAAAATGGTTGTTGGTTGGGTAGGCCAGGCCAGACAGAGGGTCCATCCCAGGGCACCGTTCAGGGCTGGGCCCCGGCAGCGGCTGGGACCTGAGTGGCCAGAGCACTGGGGGAGGAGATCACAGGAGAGCCCGCCACATTAGCCAGGGGCTGCGACGAGGACATGGAGGTGATGCCTGGAGAAGAGAAATTAAAAGATGAAGAAAACCGCATCAGAGGAAGTGGCTGGGGACTTCCTCCATTACAAAATATCACACAAGAATTGATTCTGTTTTTACTCAATAACCATCCTCCTTTGCAGACATATCATCAGACCCTGTGTGTGTTACCTGTCATCATACTGGAGGAGCTGACTGGGGTTGAACCAGTCGACAGCCCTGATGTAGAGCCCATTCTCGCCTGGTCTTTCACAATGGGGTCTGACAGAGAGACAAACTCCATGACAATCACACAAGCAAACATAACACGTCATTGAATACACAAATGGCGTGCAGAGATTCATGACAGTCCAATATATTCCAGTGTAGACTGGAAAAACTGACACGGAAACTATGGATAACAGGGAGGTAACGTTAAAGCTCACAGAACTAGGGCTGGTCCACGGTGAGTGGGTGTGAGAGAGATGGATAATGAGGTGCAGCTCACAGAACTAGGGCTGGTCCACGGTGAGTGGGGTGTGAGAGAGATGGGATAATGAGGTGCAGCTCACAGAACTAGGGCTGGTCCACAGTGAGTGGGTGTGAGAGAGATGGATAATGAGGTGCAACTCACAAAAGTAGGGCTGGTCCATGGCCTCCCGGGCTGTGAGGCGAGCGTGGTGGTCGTAGCGCAGCAGCTTGTCCAGGAAGTCCAGAGCCTCGGTGCTCACCAGGTGCTGGTTCTCACTGTGCACAAACCTCTCCCACCGTTTACGGGAATGTCTGGGTAACAAAAAGAGACGAAACAATCAGCAACAATACAACATGGACACAGCCTCTCCTCAAACCTCTCCCACCACTTGACAGAGCATAAATGGTCACACGGTAAGTGTTAGTGTGTTGCAGTTGGGTATGTGCTGAATCGCTGATCCACAAATCACCTTGCATCCCACAAAACTACTCATGTGATTCTATGCCTCGTCTTGCTCAAACTGACACCTTCAAACACGCTGACAGATAGACGCAACACTAACATGGAGATTTGAGATCAACCTACCTGCCCAGAATGTCGTTGAACCGTGGGTCTAGCTCGATGTTGTATTTATCAATGTAGTCATAAAGGTCTTCTGTGCCCAGGACTTTTGCGATTCGTACAAGCTGCAAAACAAACGAGACTGACATGCATTAAACACTGGGGGGCAGCACCTGCTGTCTGAACATCACACACATACATATACACATACATATATATACATATACATATATGTATATGTATGTATGTATATATATGTGTATATATGTGTGTATATATGTATATGTGTATGTATATATGTATATGTGTATGTATATATGTATATGTGTATGTATATGTGTATATATATATATGTGTGTGTATATATACATATATAATATATATATATATATATATATATATATATGTACATATATATGTATATGTACATATATATGTATATGTATATATATATATACATACACACACACACACATACATGTCTCAGCCTCCAGTATTTATGCTGCAGTAGTTTATGTGTCGGGGGGCTAGGGTCAGTCTGTTACATCTGGAGTATTTCTCTTGTCTTATCCGGTGTCCTGTGTGTATTTAAATATGCTCTCTCTAATTCTCTCTTTCTCTCTTTCTGTCTTTCTCTCGGAGGACCTGAGCCCTAGGACCATGCCTCAGGACTACCTGGTATGATGACTCCTTGCTGTCCCCAGTCCACCTGGCCGTGCTGCTGCTCCAGTTTCAACTGTTCTGCCTGCGGCTATGGAACCCTGACCTGTTCACCGGACGTGCTTGTTGCACCCTCGACAACTACTATGATTATTATTATTTGACCATGCTGGTCATTTATGAACATTTTAACATTTTAACATTTTGACCATGTTCTGTTTTAATATCCACCCTGCACAGCCAGAAGAGGACTGGCCACCCCTCATAGCCTGGTTCCTCTCTAGGTTTCTTCCTAGGTTTTTGGCCTTTCTAGGGAGTTTTTCCTAGGGAGTTTTTCCTAGCCACCGTGCTTCTTTCACATGCTTTGCTTGCTGTTTGGGGTTTTAGGCTGGGTTTCTGTACAGCACTTTGAGAATATCAGCTGATGTACGAAGGGCTATATAAAAATAAATTTGATTTGATACATACATACATACATACATACATACATACATACATACATACATATATATACACACACACATATATATATATACACACATATACACATATACATACACATATACATATATACACACATATATACATACATATACATATACACATATATATACATATACATACATATACACACATATACATATATATACACACATATACACATATATATATACATATACACACATATATATACATATACACACATACATATATATACATATACACATATATACATATACACATATATACACATATACATATACACATATATATATATATATATATATATATATATATATATATATATATATATATATATATATACACACATACATATATATACACACATACACACACATATATATATATACACACACGAGGGGTTAGGATATAGCAGTACACACATTAACATTGGACATGTGTGCATAGGACAATAAAGTAATATTCTGTCTTCTCTTTGGGGGTTAAGGCCAGGTTACTATTAAAACTGACATTTTAGTTAAAGAACTATACAGATACAATGTAATTGATTGATATATTTATTTTATTTATTTATTTATTTTTTTTTCTACTGCATCATTGATTGTATGTTGTTTTACTCCATGTGTAACTGTGTTTTTGTATGTTGTCGAACTGCTTTGCTTTATCTTGGCCAGGTCGCAATTGTAAATGAGAACTTGTTCTCAACTTGCCTACCTGGTTAAATAAAGGTGAAATAAAAAAATTAAAAAAAAAAAAAAAATAAATACAAAATATAGTTTGGTTGATTTGAAATGGTGGCTGAGCTCTCACCTGGTCGTAGTTGTCGTGTCCGTGGAAGAAAGGCTCCTTCCTGAAAATCATACTTGCCAGCATGCAGCCCAAGCTCCACATGTCTAAACTGTAGTCGTACATCTATACAGGAACACAGTCAACAGCATCAGGGCACAGTCAACGGCACCGGGGCAAATGTTCTAAAAACCCAGAGAACTGCCTGACCTGGTAGTCGACTAGCAGCTCTGGACCCTTGAAGTATCGGGACGCCACTCGTACGTTGTACTCCTGAGCAGGGTGGTAGAACTCTGCCAAACCCCAGTCTATAAGGCGAAGCTAGAAAACAACCAATCAACAGCTACATCACTAGAACCAAACAGCCAGGACTTTATAGTCACAGATAGATCAAACAAACACTCAGGAGATTGTCTGAAACTTAGCAGATATGCATGTGGGTGGAATACATGAATGTTGTTATTTGTGTATACAGAATCAGATGATCAATTAATTAGATTTCTACACTTTCAAGTCACAATGCAGGACAAAACCTTAAATAAAAATTATATTAGAAAAATAAACCAAAGACTCTCTGAAATGTGTCTTACCTCAGGAGGCAACATGAAATATCCTACTAACTGAATGAAAAAGGTAAAAAAAGAAAAAGATGGTGTATTGTCACACACACCAGATAGGTGCAGTGACGGGTTGTTTTACAGGGTCAGGCATAGTAGTACGGCACCTCTGGAGCAAATTAGGGTTAAGTGCCTTGATCAACGATTGGCTAAATGCCTTGTATGTTACAATTGGACCAATCACAGATGAGACCGGGTGCTTCGTGAACCAACTAAACAAGTCGCACACTGTGGGGCAATACTCCCCCCATACGTTGGTCTTTGGTGGAGTAAGTCAGCCAATCAGGGAAAGAAGGGAGGAAAAAGGGAGAAACAGGCCAGTACCTTTCTGTGTTCGTGGTCAATCATGACGTTGTGTGGCTTGACGTCTCTGTGCATGATGCCCATACTGTGACAGTAGTCCAGGGCCTGTGGGTGGGAACAGAGAGGAGAGATGAGAGCAGAAACAGCTGGCAACTGGCTCAGGTAAACTAGGAAACAGGTAGAAAGTTGTGCAACGGAAAACAAAAATGCCAGTGTTCAGGCGAATAACAGGTCCCTCTCACGTATTCCAGCCAATTAAGCGGGGACAATAGCCCCGTCAGTCATCTTTACGGCTGCATTCAGTCCTACTGACGTAAACATCATGGAAAATACTTGGCCAACACCTATTGAGTATCATCAGTGGTGATGGTGTAATGATTCATTTGCTTTCCCACTGTCAGCATATAGCCCTACACAGCACTTAAATTGATTTAATAAATCCATTTTAAATACAATAATCCTACTGGAAAGCACAGATGACACTATAGGCCAGTAATCTTCATCAACCCTTCTCCCAGAGAGCTGCAGGTTTTTGTCCCATAATCTGAGATCACTACTATTCTATAGGCTAACAACCATGGATTGGGATTCCTATCCTTAATTCCAGATCTCTGACAGCTACATCAGTGAGGCCAGGGAGAGAGCATCAGATATGTGAAAAGGCCAAGTCTGTGGGATAAGGACAGGAGCAGATGCTTTTCCGTGCTTGTGGGCTGGGGAGAGCTTTCCATGATCCAGCTTAGCACACCTTAGCTTGGCAGCAGGTATCAACAAGACTGCTACCACTGAGAAAGAGCTGTCATAGAGCAGCAAACCATGGTGAACCCTGTGACAGACCATAATACTGTAATCCACCACCAGCCATTTATAGATAGAAAGATGACAAAAGTACAGTATCTTCCCATTGTCCTCAGAGTCAAATTTGGTATATGGTTAATTTTTATTAAAATAAATATAAAACCAGCAGGTTTTCATCCATCCATACAGGCTACATAATAAAGTGATGAAGTCTCAGGTGTGAAAAGCAGCTGTGATATAAATACTCCTAGCTGAGCAGGGGTTGGGCTGGGAGTACAGAGAGGCACAATGTGTCAGGCCTGTCCACTCATAAATCCTCATGCTTTTAGCACATCTCCTACATATGGGTTGCCTCTTCCTCGCCTGCCCAGCTCAGAGATCCTGCTCGCCACAGTGAAGAGATGCCCTCAGCAGCGGCTCAGTTAATTTCGTCAAGAACTACAACGAAAAATACTTGTCAACCATCTATTTTTCCTGACAAAAACGAATGACTATAAGACACCCTGGGGAAAAAACTATTACTAAATTAACATTTAAAATTACTTTTCATTTTTGTTCACGAAAACATTGAGTCTCCTTTACAACTGTTTTGTCCAATCATAAGCATGCATGGCTTCTCAGAATATTTAATCCTATCCTCTCAATGGCTGATAACTTCTTTCAGATGCGCGGGCTGCTTGAGCAAAGCCGGCTCTTCCACACACACAGTTCCAGGGAGGTCATTCAATCACTCGCCTCTTTCGAACTGCCGCAAAGCCAGGACACTTTAATTGCAACTTCCCTCAATTAGAAACAATGTCTTTGATAATCTTTGCTTTCGTATAGGCAATTTTTGCTCTGATCACATGAGAAGATCTATTTTGCCACATGCGCCGTTATTCATCTGTTTTGCCACTCTCGAGGTCTGCAAATGAGAGTTGTAGTTCCTTTTATCCGACTGGAAAAACAAAATGCTATTTGCTGAATTTTAAGAGTACAGTAATACTTCTAGCATTGTTGGAAAGCTCAGATTCTACACTTTTCAGTGAAATCACAGTTATTTACCCCCCTCCAATTGTTTAGCATGTAGCCAAGGCTTTATAGCCTGTATGGTTATTATGGCTGGCATTGGTTACAATCTGCCACAATATCAATGTTGCCAGTTAAGGTATAAGAGGGGACAGTAGGCCTAGTTGGACAAGGCTATCTGATTGTGCCAATTATGAACGTTAAGGGCAAATATTAATTATTTAAATGGGAAGAAAATGCACTGTGACTAAAACTAGACAAATTGTCCAGCGTTTTAGTCGATTGATAACTAAAAACTAACGAAGGATAAAATTGCTAAAACGTGACCAAGACTAAAACAATCTAACACAGCTGCCAAAATGAACACTGTAGCAGCTAGGCTAAATCCCCTCCCCAGCGGGAGAGAGACTGACTAGATGCTCCCCACCCTAGTCCTCCCTAAAGCTCTATAACATGTCCTAAATACAGTACAGGAACCGTGCATCAGAATGCAGGCTAATCTCAGAGGTGAATGCAAGTTACTGGCCTATAACCTACCGATGTCAGGCCATAATGTCATTGATGCAGCCTGACTCCACTCTAACATAACAGTCCAGTACCAGGTGGATAATATGCTTGTGACATTTAATGTAAGTGGCAGGTGTCGTTTACATCCCTGTTAGTGAGCATTTCTCCTTTGCCAAGATAATCCATCCACCTGACAGGAAGCTGATTAAACAGCATGATCATTACACAGGTGCACCTTGTGCTGGGGACAATATAAGGCCACTAAAATGTGCAGTTGTGTCACAACACAGTGCCACAGTTTTGCCACGCAAAACACCAGTCTTAACATCAACAATGAAGAGGCGACTCTGGAATGCTGGCTTTCTAGGCAGAGTTCCTCTGTCCAGTGTCTGTTCTTTTGCCCATCTTAATCTTCTCTTTTTATTGGCCAGTCTTAGATATGGTTTTCTCATTGCAACTCTGCCTAGAAGGCCAGCATTCCGGAGTCGCCTCTTCACTGTTGAAACTGGTGTTTTGCACGTACTATTTAATGAAGCTGCCAGTTGAGGACTTGTGAGGTGTCTGTTTCTTTCTCAAACTAGACATTCTAATGTGCTTCTCCTCTTGCTTAGTTGTGCACTGGGGCCTCCCACTCTTTCTATTCTGGTTAGAGACAGTTTGTTCTGTTCTGTGAGTAGTACACTGCATTGTACGAGATCTTCAGTTTCTTGGCAATTTCTCACATGGAATAGCCTTCATTTCTCAGAACAAGAACACACTGACGAGTTTCAGAAGAAAGGTCTTTGTCTCTGTCCATTTTGAGCCTGTAATCGATTCCACAAATGCTGATGCTCCAGATACTAAACTAGTCTAAAGGCCAGTTTTATTGCTTCCTTAATCAGAACAACAGTTTTCAGCTGTACTAACATAATTGCAAAAGGGTTTTCTAATGATCCATTAGCCTTTTAAAATGGTAAACTTGGATTAACTAACACAACGTGCCATTGGAACACAGGAGTGATGGTTGCTGATAATGTGCCTCTGTTCGCCTATGTAGATATTCCATTAAAAGTCACCCATTTCCAGCTACAATAGTCATTTACAACATTAACAATGTCTACACTGTATTTCTGATCAATTTGATGTTATTTTAAAATGGACCAAAAAAATGTGCTTCTCTTTCAAAAACAAGGACATTCCTAAGCGACCAAACTTTGAACGGTAGTGTATATATAGACGCACTTTTAAATGGACAGCCATTCGCTGTCTACCCCCCCATAATTAGGTCTTACCTTTAAGATCTCGTACATGTAGAACCGTATGTCGTAGTCTGATAGCGTTTGATATAATTGCTACAAGAAACGAAAAAGAAAGAAAAACGGTTCACTAGAATGACATGTGCGGTTAAAGCGAAGGCTTCCATTCTGAATGGAAACAAATGATGCTACTTACCTTGAAGTCTGTGTTGTTAACGTGTTCAAAAACCAGGGCTGGAGTCCGGGACTGCAATCATAAGACAAAATGCATTTTTGAAATGTTCATAAACACAGACCAAATATGTTTAGTAAAACCATTACATAGCGGATGCATACCAGAGTCGTCTGGATTTTCAGCGAGAGTGGTGACAAATGTCATATGATATGTACGGAGCAGCATGATGGCATGTATTATTAGTAGGTGGAGAAACTGACCACTGGATCCTTGACGATGTCTAGAAGTGTGATAATGTTGGGGCCGCCTCGCAGGTTTTCTAGAATCTTGATTTCTCGCTTGATTTTCTTCTTCTTTACTGGCTGTTAGGCACAAGAGAAGAACATGCAGGAGATTGGAAGGAAAATAAAGTTTGACAGTGCTTCTGTGAAATACCATGCTGTGAGCAGTATCTAGAAAGCCTTACCCAGAATATGTACTTTATTGTTTATTTAATTGGGCAAGTCAGTTAAGAACAAATTCTTATTTACAACGACGGCTACCCCGGCCAAAACCTAACAATGCTGGGCCGATTATGTGCCGCCCTATGGGACTCCCAATCACGGCCGGCTGTGATACAGCCTGGAATCGAACCAGGGTCTGTAATGACACCTCTAGCACTGAGATGCAGTGCAATAGGCTGCTGTGCCACTCAGGAACCCATTGTACAGTCTATAGGCCAAATTATAAACAAAAGGCTAGCTGCCAGGCCCTTACTGAAGCCCATCCACAGCGTGAGTAACTTTGGGTCTGAGGTGCAGAGCCCGTAGTTTAGTGGTAATATGTCTCGCTCAACTGGAAACTGGGGCTCAATCCCAGTCTCCACCGTTCCTACTGTTATTCCCGCTTGCCTGTCTCCTACTGTTTCCAACTGTCTAAATAACATGAAAAGAAACTCAGCAAAAGAAACGTCCTCTCACTGGCAACTGCATTTATTTTCAGCAAACTTAACATGTGTAAATATTTGTATGAACATAACAAGATTCAACAACTGAGACAAACTGAACAAGTTCCACAGACATGTGACTAACAGAAATGGAGTAATGTGTCCCTGAACAAAGGGGGGGGGGGGGGGGGGTCAAAATCAAAAGTAACAGTCAGTATCTGGTGTGTCCATCTCCTCCTCATGGACTGCACCAGATTTGACAGTTCTTGCTGTGAGATGTTACCCCACTCTTCCACCAAGGCACCTGCAAGTTCCCAGACATTTCTGTGGGGGGGGGGGGGGGGGCTAGCCCTCACCCTCCAATCCAACAGGTCCCAGACGTGAGATCCGGGCTCTTCGCTGGCCATAGTAGAACACTGACATTCCTGTCTTTCAGGAAATTACGCAACGAACGAGCAGTATGGCTGGTGGCATTGTCATGCTGGAGGGTCATGTCAGGATGAGTCTGCAGGAAGGGTACCACATGAGGGAGGAGGATGTCTTCCCTGTAATGCACAGTGTTGAGATTGCCTGCAATGATAACCAGCTCAGTCCGATGATGCTGTGACACACCGCCCCAGACCATGAGAGACCCTCCACATCCATCCCGCTCCAGAGTACAGGCCTCGGTGTAACGCTCATTCCTTCGACGATAAATGCTAATCTGACCTTCACCCCCGGTGAGACAAAACTGCGACTCTTCAGTGAAGAGCACTTTTTGCCAGTCTTGTCTGGTCCAGTGACGGTTGGTTTGTGCCCATACGCGACGTTGTTGAGGCCTATAAGCCATCAGTCCAGCCTCTCTCAGCCTATTGCGGACATTCTGAGCACTGATGGAGGGATTGTGCGTTCCTGGTGTAACTCGGGCAGTTGTTGTTGCCATCCTGTACCTGTCCCGCAGGTGTGATGTTCGGATGTACCGATCCTGTGGACGTGTTGTTATACGTGGTCTGCCACTGCGAGGACAATCAGCTGTCTGTCCTGTCTCCCTGTAGTGCTGTCTTAGGCGTCTCACAGTATGGACATTGCAATTTATTGCCCTGGCCACATCTGCAGTCCTCATGCCCAAGGCATGTTCACGCAGATGAGCAGGGACCCTTGGCATCCTTCTTTTGGTGTTTTTCAGAGTCAATAGAAAGGCCTCTTCAGTGTCCTAAGTTTTCATAATTGTGACCTTAATTGCCTAACGTCTGTAGGCTGTTAATGTCTTAACGACCGTTCCACAGGTGCATGTTAATTGTTTATGGTTCATTGAACAAGCATGGGGAAACAGTGTTTAAACCCTTTACATTGAAGATCTGTTATTTGGATTTTTACAAATTATCTTTGAAAGACAGGGTCCTGAAAAAAGGAACGTTTCTATTTTTGCTGAGATATATATATATGAAAGAAACACTGGGTCTCAGTAACTGTTCAATGGAGTGAAATAGAAGTCCAGAGCCAGTACCTTAAGTATTTTGACGACTACTTTTTCGTTGTTTGTGATGTTGATGGCTTCAAACACTTCGCTGTATTTGCCCCGGCCTAGCTTTCGCACCAGCTGGTAGTCATCTTGATTCCTGAGGGTCAGACAGAGAATAAAACAATGAGTAATATTCACAACAATGTTAAGACGGATAAGCCCACGATTCCACCAACAGAGTTAACACTGATACGGGATGATAAAGCTGGCAGATTCCAAGTTCTCAATTAGAACTGCAACACACCAGGGCCATGTTGTAGGTGGAATATTGCAGATAGAAATGTGATGAATAGAGCTGATGCGAGTCCTTACTCTACATAAGGCATGTTTGTTCTACTTCATATATTTATATGTGAACACTCCATTTCCACACTCTTGTGCCGTGCTCTGCTGAACATGGCCCAGATGAGGGAGCATGCCATAGCTAAATCTCATAGGGAGAATCTAAATTGCATACTCCTCACGTCCTTTCTCCTATCCCCTTTCTCAAAACCCATTGGATGAGAAAGCCAGAGGTCCCTTCCCTCTGACCTCCTCCAATAGGTTTTGAGAAGGAAGAGGATGCGAGTAGTACGTCAGTATGTCTGACACTGAATTGGGTAAGGGTGTGGTGCTGCCATGGACCAATCACATGGCTTGATGGCTAGCTCAGCTCACCCCCACTCCACAACGTGTGACTCGTAGTCCCAGTACTCCCGGGGTCTCTGTGTGTTCACGTCGGGGTAAACCCGGGATCGACTGGTGACTGGGCCAGACATGTTCAGGTGGACGCAAAGGCTGTCTCCTCAGGACCTGCGGGTCAGGGCAGAGAAGAAGACCATAGAAATGCATCAAACAGAGAGAGAAACACACACACGGATGGACTAGAGCTGTGAAGCCGCTGCGCTCCCATGATGCATTTCACTGGCTGCATCGACATGGCTAAAGGCATTTTTTTTAACTTAATTTTACCTTTATTTAACTGGGCAAGTCAGTTAAGAACAAATTGTTTTCAATGACGGCCCAGGAACTTCCTTGTTCAGGGGCAGAACGACAGATTTGTACCTTGTCAGCTCGGGGATTCGATCTTGCAACCTTTCGGTTACTAGTCCAATGCTCTAACCACTAGGCTACCTGCCGCCCCATTTGAAAGAAACACTGGGTCTCAGTAACTGTTCAATGGAGTGAAATAGAAGTCCAGAGCCAGTACCTGAAGTATTTTGACTACTACTTTGTCGTTGTTTGTGATGTTGATGGCTTCAAACACGTCGCTGTATTTTGAATCCTATGGCCTACTTTGAGTCCAGACACCTATATCAGCTATAGGTTGAGCTATAGTGTGGAGCAATATGAAACGGGTGTTTGTCATCACGGCCAATCGTAGAATCTTAGCCTATCCATTCCAAACGGTCACCATGTGGGCGCTTATTCAGGATTTTTTATTTAGCAGGATAACTTCATTAATATTTGTGCAAATTGGTTTTCTGCTACTGAATCAATGAACAGGGAAAAGCATGGCCTCTAGCTACATGTAAATAGGCAAAATAAAAGACCACACTACAAGTTTGGTTAATTCAAGACGTTTTTCCGCCAACTTTAGCATTTCACCAACTTTTCTTTATATATGAAAGGTATTGCCAGCGACAAAGCCTCTACTTTTATTTCCGCCAACCAACCAATGCGGTAAAGTTTGCCTACGGCTTAGTATGAAATGTTGCCGTAATGCTGTGGTGGCATTAGCAGCACTACTTTCTTAAGCCCTTGATGGTTGCTAAGCAGCACCCGTTACTACTATCCTCCTGGCAGTTCTAAACTTTGCGAGCCATGTCACTTCACCCATCTCTTTGCATAGCCCACCACATGCACGATTTTCTTAACCACAACTGGACAAATGCATAACGAATTACTGTGGGAATAAATAATAACCAAATTACTAAAATATTGGAATAAAGTAGACCAATGCAATGAAGGCATCAACTTGTTGCTTACTGAAACTCCCAGTCATCCAATTGTTATAGAACATTTAAAAACACTAGCCTACCCATGTGTGGTCAACTATTTCAGCACCGTTTCGCGCTGCTTTGAGAGAAGTGTGGGATCTTGATAAAATCAATTAATGTCCGATTTTCCTTCTCACTGAATCTACATATTGGTTAGTTTACAACTAGGCTCTGGAAATGTTAGTTATATTGACCTGAGTGGCGTCACCAGAGTGGCGCAGTGGTCTAAGGCACTGCATTGCAGTGCTAGCTGTGCCACTAGAGAACCTAGTTCGAGCCCAGCCTCTGTCACAGCCGGCCGCGACCGGGAGACCCATGGGGCGGCGCACAATTGGCCCAGTGTCGTCCAGGTTGCGCGAGGGTTTGGCCGGCAGGGATGTTCCTGTACCATCACGCACTAGCGACTCCTGTGGCGGGCCGAGCGCAACGCCAGGAGTACGGTGTTTCCTCCTACACATTGGTGCGGCTGGCTTCCGGGTTAAGCGTGCGTTCATTATTTATTTTTAGAGCCGCATGGGGCTACTGTGGTGAGTAATGAATCATACTTTTTCCAGTATTTGGGAGCACAGACTATTGGTCTTATATTAGGCATTTTGACTGTTGTATTAGTGAATTCCATTCCGTATGTAGGCTTGTTATAACCATTTGCGTTGCACAACCCCATCCCGCAGAGGCTATAGCCAGTAATAAATGAGACAAAACATTGATTGTCTTGGCTAGAACCTGTCCTGATTGAAATAGCCAAGGGGTCCCAAATGGTCAAGACTATCTATAGCCTATTCTTATGGCCAGGTCTGTTTTCCCTATCAGTCACTGCACGTGCTTCAACAATTTTGTTGAAAATGTATTTAGAGGCGTGTGAGCTAAGGTTTCTTTTTAAACGCAAATAGAGTACTACAACTATTCCACAAGACACCAGTACCCAACATTTGCCTAAATTGCAATGCCTACAAGTTGAAATATATATTTTTTTGTAAGATATGCTAAAGAACTTGAGAATTTAGATAATTTTGAATACACACATGGATTTCAATAAACATATGGATAAGACAGTTCTATTCTCTGATTTAGTTCCTATTGCAACTCAGACAAATGACAATGGATGACATAATGACTGAACTGAATGAAGGATTAATTAAAATGTTCAAATATGTTGCACGCATCATGCATGCCCTCCACTTTATTTGGCTAATAGGTAAATAGACCTACAGTCGGGTATAATGACTATGGTTTCATTCCTCCAGAAGGGCATCTTCTGAGGCGTGCTTTTCCCAAGGCACTGCATGGAGATCACAAGCTCTTCAACTAGGCAGCAGCGTCGCGATGGAGAGAATAGCCTATACGGAGACTACCTAAGACCACTGCAACAGAGATATTGTAAAGTGTGGGAATAAGCTTATAACAGACTTAAGACTTAACCTCTACATTGTTCATTTCACAGTACATATGTTCATGACACAACTCATGTAAATCATATCAAATTAACCCCTCCTACAGAATATGCTTTGGCAAGAATGAGAGATGAAATAAATAATCAAAATATTGAGTGGCAAAGACTCCAGTGGTCATATATATTTCATAGATTCAACAAACATTTATTATTCTGTTTAATTATTCCTGGTAGATACTACTGGTTATGATTGCAAACAGAGCCCAGAGAACGGAATGGTGCAATATTGAATAACTTATATTTTGATAAGGTGCATGAATGGCGATGTCCACGTCACCCAGAGATATGCCCATACTGTAGAGGTACACCTAGTGGACTGAAACTTCACTGTTGTAGGCATAACACAGCTAATGCCATCTAGACTTGGGCTGGCAAACAAATCCATGACATTAGCTACCTAAACATGAAGTCAACTCAACTGAGATTTATCCTGCATGTTTTCAAGTTAACTCATTGCAGTTTCATTCATTCATTCATATATACACATACATACATACATACATACATACATACATACATATACTGCTCAAAAAAATAAAGGGAACACTTAAACAACACAATGTAACTCCAAGTCAATCACACTTCTGTGAAATCAAACTGTCCACTTAGGAAGCAACACTGATTGACAATACATTTCACATGCTGTTGTGCAAATGGATTAGACAACAGGTGGAAATTATAGGCAATTAGCAAGACACCCCCAATAAAGGAGTGGTTCTGCAGGTGGGGACCACAGACCACTTCTCAGTTCCTATGCTTCCTGGCTGATGTTTTGGTCACTTTTGAATGCTGGCAGTGCTTTCACTCTAGTGGAAGCATGAGACGGAGTCTACAACCCACACAAGTGGCTCAGGTAGTGCAGCTCATCCAGGATGGCACATCAATGCGAGCTGTGGCAAGAAGGTTTGCTGTGTCTGTCAGCGTAGTGTCCAGAGCATGGAGGCGCTACCAGGAGACAGGCCAGTACATCAGGAGACGTGGAGGAGGCCGTAGGAGGGCAACAACCCAGCAGCAGGACCGCTACCTCCGCCTTTGTGCAAGGAGGAGCAGGAGAAGCACTGCCAGAGCCCTGCAAGATGACCTCCAGCAGGCCACAAATGTGCATGTGTCTGCTCAAACGGTCAGAAACAGACTCCATGAGGGTGGTATGAGGGCCCGACGTCCACAGGTGGGGGTTGTGCTTACAGCCCAACACCGTGCAGGACGTTTGGCATTTGCCAGAGAACACCAAGATTGGCAAATTCGCCACTGGCGCCCTGTGCTCTTCACAGATGAAAGCAGGTTCACACTGAGCACGTGACAGAGTCTGGAGACGCCGTGGAGAACGTTCTGCTGCCTGCAACATCCTCCAGCATGACCGGTTTGGCGGTGGGTCAGTCATGGTGTGGGGTGGCATTTCTTTGGGGGGCCGCACAGCCCTCCATGTGCTCGCCAGAGGTAGCCTGACTGCCATTAGGTACCGAGATGAGATCCTCAGACCCCTTGTGAGACCATATGCTGGTGCGGTTGGCCCTGGGTTCCTCCTAATGCAAGACAATGCTAGACCTCATGTGGCTGGAGTGTGTCAGCAGTTCCTGCAAGAGGAAGGCATTGATGCTATGGACTGGCCCGCCCGTTCCCCAGACCTGAATCCAATTGAGCACATCTTGGACATCATGTCTCGCTCCATCCACCAACGCCACGTTGCACCACAGACTGTCCAGGAGTTGGCGGATGCTTTAGTCCAGGTCTGGGAGGAGATCTCTCAGGAGACCATCCGCCACCTCATCAGGAGCATGCCCAGGCGTTGTAGGGAGGTCATACAGGCACGTGGAGGCCACACACACTACTGAGCGTCATTTTGACTTGTTTTAAGGACATTACATCAAAGTTGGATCAGCCTGTAGTGTGGTTTTCCACTTTCATTTTGAGTGTGACTCCAAATCCAGACCTCCATGGGTTGATAAATTGGATTTCCATTGATTATTTTTGTGTGATTTTGTTGTCAGCACATTCAACTATGTAAAGAAAATAGTATTTAATAAGATTATTTCTTTCATTCAGATCTAGGATGTGTTGTTTAAGTGTTCCCTTTATTTTTTTGAGCAGTATATATATAAAATAACTCACCCTGTCTTTCAAAGATATTTTGATTTTTACGAATTAACTTCACAGATCGTCATTGTAAAGGGTTTAAACACTGTTTCCCATGCTTGTTCAATGAACCATAAACAATTAATGAACATGCACCTGTGGAACGGTCGTTAAGAGACTAACAGCTTACAGACGGTAGGCAATTAAGGTCACAGTTCTGAAAACTTAGGACACTGAAGAGGCCTTTCTATTGACTCTGAAAAACACCAAAAGAAGGATGCCAAGGGTCCCTGCTCATCTGCGTGAACATGCCTTGGGCATGAGGACTGCAGATGTGGCCAGGGCAATAAATTGCAATGTCCATACTGTGAGACGCCTAAGACAGCACTACAGGGAGACAGGACAGACAGCTGATTGTCCTCGCAGTGGCAGACCACGTATAACAACACGTCCACAGGATCGGTACATCCGAACATCACACCTGCGGGACAGGTACAGGATGGCAACAACAACTGCCCGAGTTACACCAGGAACGCACAATCCCTCCATCAGTGCTCAGACTGTCCGCAACAGGCTGAGAGAGGCTGGATTGAGGGCTTGTAGGCCTGTTGTAAGGAAGATCTACACCAGACATCACCGGCAACAACGTCGCGTATGGGCACAAACCCACCGTCGCTGGACCAGACAGGACTGGCAAAAAGTGCTCTTCACTAAAGAGTCACAGTTTTGTCTCACCAGGGGTGATGGTCAGATTCGCGTTTATCGTTGAAGGAATGAGCGTTACACCGAGGCCTGTACTCTGGAGCGGGATCAATTTGGAGGGTCCGTCATGGTCTGGGGCGGTGTGTCACAGCATCATCGGACTGAGCTGGTTATCATTGCAGGCAATCTCAAAGCTGTGCGTTAAAGGGGAGACATCCTCCTCCCTCATGTGGTACCCTTCCTGCAGGCTCATCCTGACATGACCCTCCTGCATGACAATGCCACCAGCCATACTGCTTGTTCTGTGCGTGATTTCCTGAAAGACAGTAATGTCAGTGTTCTGCCATGACCAGCGAAGAGCCCGGATCTCAAACCCATTGAGCACGTCTGGGACCTGTTGGATCGGAGGGTGAGGGCTAGGGCCATTCCCCCCAGAAATGTCCGGAAACTTGCAGGTGCCTTGGTGGAAGAGTGGGGTAACATCTAACAACAAGATCTGGTGCAGTCCATGAGGAGATGCACTGCAGTACTTAATGCAGCTGGTGGCCACACCAGATACTGACTGTTACTTTTGACCCCCCCCCCCCCCCCCCCGTTTGTTCAGGGACACATTCAATTTCTGTTAGTCACATGTCTGTGGAACTTGTTCACGTTATGTCTCAGTTGTTGAATCAAATGTTCATACAAATATTTACACATGTTAAGTTTGCTGAAAATAAACAGTTGACAGTGAGAGGACATTTCTTTTTTTGCTGACACACAGTGTTACACGTGTTCAGGGAGGTACTCCTCACATGCCATTTGGTGTATGTTTATTTTGTTGGGGAGATGACACTGCCAAAACTCTGAAAGGTACTATTGTATGTATTTCAGTCATGTTTCACACAAGGATTTCCTTAGGATCCTAACGATACGCATGTTCAACCTTTTGGCAGGTATCTGGCTCCATACAAAAGCATGCATAGGTTGTGAAATATAAACACATGCTTTAAATAATATCAATCTATATTTTCAATGTATCATGATGAAGTTACTCAACATAAACAAGTTGTGTGGGAAAAATGTCCTTTATATTTGATTCTGTTATATTCCATATTATTCTTAGCCTACTATAAAATATGTATTGACTATGATCAGGGTAGCCTAAGTGTGTCTTGTCTGTTTAATGAACAAAATAACTACTGAGTTCCTGTGCATGGCACAGCCACGTAGCATATAGACTGCACTGACCAGTAACATAATTCAACTGAAAATATGCCATTCTATTATTTTGAAAATACATTTAGTTTTATGTTTCTTAGGACCTGCCCATAACCATTTAATAATTATTTATTTGTGATGATATATACATACAATGGACTTATTAAAATAAACATCCACCAACATGGACCCACGTCTACTCTCACTCCTAAAGTTGCCAGCATGTGCACAGAAGATAAAAGGCTTATCTAAGCAATAATGTGGTACAAACGAGACAGTATGAATTGAGCGCTAAAAAATGGTTTACATTTTTTCAGGCAACATACGGTAAAGTCTGTCTGTAAAAGGTATATGGTAACTGTGTGCCACTTCCATTTTAAAAACAGCAACAGCAAGGGAGGGGAGGGGAGTATCAAATCAAATGTATTTATATAGCCCTTCTTACATCAGCTGATATCTCAAAGTGCTGTACAGAAACCCAGCCTAAAACCCCAAACAGCAAGCAATGCAGGTGTAGAAGCACCTGCCTAAGTATCACTGCCTAAGTTCAGAAAAACACGAGACAGCCACTCTGTCCTGTGTGAAGAATGAATTCTGTGCAGCAGACCTAATGGTATAATACCTGCAGCACACTATAAGAACTGTAGGATTGGGAATTGTCAGGGACCTCACAATACAATATTATCAGGACACTTAGGTGCCGTTACGATATGCATTGTGATTCGGTGTCGCGATTCGATTTTCCAAAGCATACTGCTCACTATAGGCCTATGTCAGCTGCAGAGAAACAACATTTGTTTTGATCAGTCATGTAAATAAAATGTATGAAAACAAGTTAGTTCACTATTTACAGAGAAGTTGACGGAGGTACAGCAGACAAGTGCAACCCAGAAATAAATACATTTATAATACCTTCAAATAATATTGCAATATTCAACTTCACAGATTCCCCCACCACTAAAGAACAGACCCTTCTGTCCTTTCCTTCAGTGAAAGTTATTGACCCTTATTTCACCCTGTAGGCCTATACAAGCTAAAGATGAAGCATCACAAACATAATTGATTAACACGACGATAATAAAGGTCAGTAGTAGTATGCTACAGAAATCATTTAAGGAAACGTAGGTTAGATCTTCATAATAACAATATATTATTCCTAACTGTTCCATTGTCATTACTGCAACAAAGGGAAACACTCAACAACAACAAAAATCACACAAACCCATATTGCCTCAACATGACAATGGCACATAGTATCACAATGGCTTCACATACCAAAACTTGAAACTAGACACATTCCACTCAAATCAAAACACCAAAGCCACTGCGCATAATAAAAATTTAACAAAGACTTGTGCATTGTATGAGGTGAACCAGAAACAACAGCTATTGTGTTTTGCAGCATAACTTTTTGGTTAGAATACTGTTCCAGAGACTCCAAGGCCCCCGTTTCCAACACACTACCTTAAAGTGAGCTGTCTTGTTAAACAGTACCATAGCTAAACTAACTTCAGATCACATGCTCCTCTCAAAGTTAGAGCCAGTCACAAGGCCTGTGCCAGCACGTAAGGCAGATCTTTGTTCCCCTGATAGATAAAGGTGAACATATAACAATAGGGAGTCGAATCTAAAATACCAGAGACATTCTACACACACCAAAAAAAAATGTAACTATGCAAAGGGATCTTGATCTCAGTATTTGGGACTGTCCCATATGAGACCTAGACTAGAACAAACATAGGCTACATTTGATTTTCGTTGAAAGACTCAAATTATTGCATAGGCCTAGAAAAGATAGCAGCTGGCTTTCAACAATAACAAGGGCAGAGAGAGGGGCATTAGCCTAATGATCATGGGAGACATGATCCCTGAGAGTACACCTAGCCTATATTGCACCTGATAAATATAGATGCCCAGGTAACATAGTTTCACCTTGAATGGTGGGTGGAGGAGCTACCATTACAAACCAAGATGTGATACACGGCCCAAAAAATGTGATGGGGCCTGGGACACAGACCTTTTAAAATGTGGCTACATGAGTCATACCAACATATTAGCTATTATTATTGTGAACTCTGGTTACACTTCCTTAATTTCCATATCAGAAGTTACTGTTTGTAGAGTGCTGGACCTAATTGAACACAGAAAGCAAACAAGAGGCAAAAGATAGCTACCTTGCTAGAATTCCCCTGTAATTAGCTGACTAAACTCAACTCCATCAGAAACTTCTTTCACCATGGATTTGAGTTTAGTCAGCTACCCTGTAATAGGCTACACATAGCCAGAGCTTGAGTCAGGCTTGTGATCATTCAAGAAATTGATGAGCTGTTAATCATATGGATTTAATTGCTTCTAGACAGAAACAAGTTGTATTATTTTAATTGAATATTAGTCAGACAAGAGACATAGCGCAAATTAGCTAGGTAGCTGGCTAGCTAGATAACTTGCCTTCCAACAAAATGTCCTCTTTAGCTTCACACTCAACATCAGAATGTCAGCTGTCAAAATGTAAACCCAACTATCTAGACGAGTTGGTCAAACACCTGTACAAGATACAACAAAGGTAATTCAATAGACCCCTAAAGATAGCTTTCCAACTAATCTTGGCTTGAATTATAGCTAACGTTAGCTCGCTAGCTATTGATATATTCATCAACTAACCGGCTAGCTAACGTTAAATATCTAGCTAACTAACAGTTAGCTGGATATTCACTAACGCTTTGCTAGTTCCAGTAGTATCTATAGTTTTACATTTAAAAAAAAATCTGTAAAAGGTTCAAACCCATTTAAGGCTAGCACTAGCTCCATCAACATTGGTAGTTATACTTGTTACGAAAAAGCACATTTAATTGATTATCACACGGTAATCAGGCCACAAGCATGGTGTTTTCCTAGCTAAATAAAGTGTGGCTCTGGGACTTATCGACGAGGCTAGCTAAAACCGGTGGTTCAGAATAGTAAAAAAAAATGTCCACATTGAGATTTTATTAATGTTAAAGCTAGTGTGTGTATTAGCTACTTCAATATTCTTACGGGAGTATAATGTCATATTTCTATCCCGGTGCCTTGGTTACGCCTTGCCACACAACCATAGAAGATAGTTAGCTATAGTAGCTTGCTAACGTTAGCCGCTCACCAGCAAGCCGTGGCCGGGGGAAAACTCCCAGTAGTTCACAAACTATAGTACCGCATTCATTCCACGAGATGATAACATGCGCGCGATACAACAAGTGTTGAAAGCTACACTACAATCTAAACATTCTGATTTTTTCTACGCAAAAAGGGGCAATTAAACGGGGGTAAACTAGATTCAAATATACAGTATATTACCTCTCAGAGCTTCGGATTGAAAATATGGCGACGCCGAACACCGGCAACCAGTTTGCGATAAAGGAAGGCAGTTCCTCGAGACTTCCACTCCTCGGGGGTGGCGCTTGTCTGCATTTCATTTGATGGTCACTATTCGGGGTTTCCCAAACACGATCCTGGGGCCCCCCATGGGTGAACGTTTTGTTTTTGGCCCTAGCACTACACAGCTGATTCAAATAATTCAAAGCTTGATAATGAGTTACTTGAATCAGCTGTGTAGTGCTAGGGCAAAAAACTTAACGTGCACCCAGGGGGTGCCCCAGAACCGAGTTTGGGAAACCCTTGTAGACAAGTAGGCTAGTAGTATCCAAGCAGGTCAGAATAGAGCCAGGGACTAAGCAACATCACAACAAGCCCCACACTGACATTTTTGGCAGTGAACAAAATGTTACCACAAGGCTGTTAGCTTGCCAAGCAAAGTACTCGCTCATAAAGCTAATGCATGTCTTCAGATATCAGGCAAGGACACATCATCCAAGCATTGTTCATTGAACATCACTCTCTTTCTTGGTCAAATGGCCCTTACACAGCTTGGAGGTGTGTTGGGTCATTGTCCTGTTGAAAAACAAATGATAGTCTCACTAAGCGCAAACAAGATGGGGTGGCGTATCGCTGCAGAATGCTGTGGTGGCCATGCTGGTTAAGTGTGCCTTGAATTCTAAATAGATCACAGACAGTGTCACCAGCAAAGCACCCCCACACCATCACACCTCCTCCTCGATGCTTCACGGTGGTAACCACACATGTGGCAATCATCCATTCGCCTACTCTGCATCTCATAAAGACACAACGGTTGTAACCAAAAATGTACAATTTGGACCATCAAGACCGAAAGACAGATTTCCACCGGTCTAATGTCCATTGCTCGTGTTTCTTGGCCGAAGCAAGTCTTTTCATCTTATTTGTGTCCTTTAGTAGTGGTTTCTTTGCAGCAATTCACGCAGTCTCCTCTGAACAGTTGTTGAGATGTGTCTGTTACTTGAACTCTGTATTTATTTATCAGCATTTATTTGGGTTGCAATTTCTGAGGTGCAGTTAACTCTAATGAACTTATCCTCTGCATCAGAGGTAACTCTGGGTCTTCCTTTCCTGTGGCGGTCCTCAAGAGAGTCAGTTTCATCATAGCGCTTGATGGTTTTAGCAACTGCACTTGAAGTAACTTTCAAAGTTCTTGACATTTTCTGGATTGACTGACCTACATGTCTTAAAGTAATGATGGACTGTCATTTGTCTTTGTTTATTTGAGCTGTTCTTGCCATAATATGGACTTGGTCTTTTACCAAATAGGGATATCTTCTGTATACCACCCCTACCTTGTCACAACACAACTGATTGGCTGAAAAACATTTAGAAGAAAATAAATTCCACAAATTAACTTTTAACAAGGCACACCTGTTAATTGAAACACATTCCAAGTGACTACCTCATGAAGCTGGTTGAGAGAATTCCAAGAGTGTGCAAAGCTGTCATCAAGGCAAAGGTTGGCTACTTTGAAGAATCTCAAATATAACATATATTTTGGTTTGTTTTACACTTTTTTGGTTACTATATGATTCCATATGTGTTATTTCATAGTTTTGATGTCTTCACTATTATTCTACAATGTAGAAAATAGTACAAGTACAGAAAAAGTCTTGAATGAGTAGGTGTGTACAAACTTTTGACTGGTACTGTAAATCCAGTGCTGTTGCGTAACACAATTTCCCAAAAACAAAGTGTTCTCTGTTTGTACCATAAAGGGAACATGAGTACTTTTTAGATAATCTAAATAGATAGAAATTCCTAACTAGTCTGGAGATATCATATGTTATAGGTGTTACCTTCATAAATGGGTGTTGAACATGTCACTCAGCACAACCCAAAAGACAGGTAAGTCTCTGTACTGCTCATTAGAGTTGGTGAGTCCACAGATTATAGAGTCCAAAGATTATTCCCCATCACAATAAAGACAATGCATCATGATTCCGGTTAATTCTAGGCCTATGTGTGACACTTTAGATATTCAATACCATCCCCAGTTGAATAAATCCTGTCTGGTATGTGCTGGTGGAAGGGTCTAATTTTTCATGGTGATGAGAGCTCTGAAAATTGCGGCTGAATTATTATAGGCAATTTCTAAAGTTGGCACCGAACGATTTTATTCAATAGTATTTGAGAGGACACTGGAGACCCAAGAGTGTTGTGCTCTTGTCTTCTGTCATCACATTGTCTTCAAAACAGATTTTTACAGTAAAAGTCGAGTAAATCAATATGTTGTCTTGAAAAATAATATTGTGGTTTGCAATTAATATCAAGAATAACGTAATCCCCCCCCCCCCACCCACACACTTTTTTTGTGAGGTGAGACCTTAGTAGAGGCCAGTGTATAAGGTTCATACTCAAGGATTTGTATGTTGTTTAATAAACAATACATAAAAAATAGTGAAGGTCAATGAGTTCCGTATAATGTGTTTACAATCTCATGAACTTTCCCTAAGAGGGGTCACTGCCACTGTCATTGATATACAGTACTGTAGTCTTCTTATTTTCTTACTGTATGACGATCCCTAATTAAAAGTGAAGTTGGGTCCCAGTCCTTTCAGTGCTCGGGATGGAACCCTAGTAGTCCATTGCACTCATGGGCTTCCTCCTCCCTATGCACATGTAAATCTGACCTTACCAGCTTTCAAAGGCTTTCCAGGCCAATGTTTGCCTTGAAAAGACAGCTCCCATCGGCCTGATCAGGGGATCCATAATGTGAGAGAGAGAGAAACGGCTAATCATCCTTTTACACTTAAAGAGAGAAATCCTTTTAGTGAGAGCAGACAGAGGACTCCTTTGATACCTGGGCCAGAGCAGGCCTAAATACCAAAGCAAGGGGACGTGTGAGATGTAACTGTACTACAGGGGGACTACTTTCTCCCATTATCAGTGCTCTACCTCTGTTCTGCTCTGGAGAGGAGCCTTCCTTTTTGCGTCGGCTCCCCCATAGAAAGCCAGGAAAGGTAAAACCCAGATGGTTAGACTTCCTGTCTTGTCTGAGGACGGCCAATTCATTTCCATTGGCATTTGTTCCGTCTGATAAAAAGCAAATAACCCAGCCGATCGGATGACGGCGGTGGACGAGATGCGAATGGGGGGGGGCTTACAGGGGCATTAGTCTTAGCTGCATGAGCTTGTGAAATTGACCATGTCCGCGCAGGTAGTGCTGGATTTCTTTCTCATCTTTTTCAGGTTATTTTGGATGCACATGGGGCAAACCTTACCGCAGTCTGGGGCTCAAATTTGCCTTTCATTCTCCAGAGAGCAATGTCAGTGTTGCCATTGTATTCAGACTGGGGAAATGAGTTCACACACAGCTTCTGTACTCTAATTACTCTTATTCTCTACTTGTGAAATTGCTATCTGCTGGAGACGGTTTTCATTCATTAATAGCTGGTTTTGTTGAAATAAGTTCCATAATATTTTCACACAACATTGGATTTGGCATACGTGTATTAAAGGCCTGCATATACTACACTCTTAGAAAAAAGGGTTCCAAAAGGGTTCTTGAAGGAGGAATAGAGTTCTACCAATAGCTGTTTTGATCAAAAGATGGGTTCTTTGTAAGTCAAAGGTTTCTACCTTGAAACTTTAACATCCCAATAACTGTTTTTGGAATTAAGGGTTGTTTGATGATTCTTTGGAAGGCAAGAAGGGTTCTACATAGAACCATATACAATATTTCCCAGCATGCTCTATTGCAGGGGGATTTCAGAATTGTTTGTTTTACTGTAATATATGTGTTTTTGCATGCACATTGGTTGGTTGATTCATTTTATGCTACACAAAGATACATACCATCTAAACTCATCCAATCTGATAGTAATTGGATTTATTGCACCCATTACTGAGATGGTTGTTCCAGTTTAGATGATTGAGGTAGTCTCAGAATTCCAGCTTCCCAACCCTGGCAGTCATTCTGACTGAAGGCAGGATGCAGATGATTAACAATTCCACTTGGTGGATAGCTGGATTCCAAATGGAATCACGCATCACTTTGCAACCCAGCATAATGTGACTTGCAGGCCTGATTTTGTATTTGTATTTATTAGGGATCCCCATTAGATGTTGCCAAGGCAGCACCTGCTCTTCCTGGGGTCCAAACACATTAAAGCACTTACATTACATATAAAACAAAAGATAAAACAGTATCATATAACATTATTACACCACTACATATCTACAATACAACATGTATAATACCACCATACAACACTATTACAATTTATGTGTATGAGTATGTCTGTACCTTTGTGTGTGTCTCTTCACAGTCCCTGCTGTTCCATAACGTGTATTTCTACAAAACTACAAAACTGATGTGGCCTGTAAACCAGGAGATTCCTAACACCAATGTGTTAGGGTATAACTAGGCCTTATGATACATGCAATGTATTGTCAGAAATAATTACATTTTAAAGGATTCTAGGAAGGATTCTAGAGGATTCTAGGAAGAACCTTTAGATGATAAAATGGTTCTCAGGGGAACCCTTCATTGAAGATTCTAGACAGAACCCTTCGTAGAGGGTTCTAGGTAGAACCATATACAGTCGTTTTTTAAAGAACCCTCATAGTGGTTCTAGATCCCTCTGCAAAGGGTTCTACCCAGCACCAAAAAGGATTCCCCTATGAGGATAAACCGAAGAACCCTGTGTGGTTCTACTTAGCACCTTTTTTTCTAAGAGTATATCCTTAGGTCAGTCAGGGCCTGAGGCCTTCTCCATAACTCTACATACAATAGTAACTATATACTGTAGGCTACCCTGAGACCACGAAGTCTGCATTGTAAGGCGAGATTCTACTTCCACGTCCACTGCACTTAAAAAGTGCACTCAGAAAAAAGGGTTCCAAAAGGGTTCTTCGGCTGTCCCATAGGAGAACCCTTTTTGGTTCCAAGTAAAACCCTTTTTGGTTCCATGTAGACCTCTCTGTGGAAAGGGTTCAACATAGAAACCAAAACGGTTCTACTTGGAACCAAAAGGTTTCTACCTGGAACCAAAAAGGGTTCTCCTATGGGGGCAGCTGAAGAACCCTTTTCGGTTCTAGATAGCACCTTTTTTTCTAAGAGTGTTGTATAAGCTACTGTACATAGCGAGTTTGAAGAGGAATACCACAGGATAAGATCTGCCTGTGCCAAGCTAAGACTGTTGTTAAGTTTGATACAATCTTGGTTAAGTCTATCAAGCCCATCTATAGAAACTAGGTCCTTGGGATTATGTTTGAATGAAACAGACCCTTGTAACCTTATTTCACCAACTTTTTGGACCAAAATCAGACTGTTCCTCCTGACCTTCACCTAGTCTGGGTTTGCCTTACTTAATTACTTACTTACTTACTTAAATTTCAGTCTAGGATCCCTATTTGGGACCAGGGAATTCCCCTTATCGAGATGCTGCCGCCCACTAGCCTGAAATGCAGGAAGTACACACATTTCTCAGGAGAAGCAGTGTGTGTAATCCTGGCCAGGTAGTCTGGTCTGGACAGAGGCTGTTCAAAGCTTCCCATCATCAGGGCTATGTCCCAAATGGCACCCTATTACCTATTAGTGCAATACTTTTGACCAGAGCTCTATGGGCCCTAAGCCCATTCTGTTTTCCACCTTAACCTTGCTTCTTGGCACAGGTTCCCAACACCCCCTCAGACAACCACTGTAGCGTAGAGGCTGAACTTTATAGAGACTGTAGTGCAACGTCTCCTTCAGATAAAAAAACACACACAGAAAAGAGAGGGAAATATGATGTTAGAAACACCCTCACATAACAAAAGGTTTCTGGGATATTTAGATGTGCCTTTGAGAGAATACATGTAGGTAGGAGACATATGAATCTGTACATTAAGCCACACAACTAATGAAACCTAATAGGCATGACACTGTTTTTTTCTTCTTTCACAGGTTTTCCACAATAAGCAGGCCACTCCTCCTTCCATCTCCAATGGGCTTTGGGAAAGGTATAAAAGCGCCACAACCATCTTCTGCGTCAGGACCAGTTGAAGTGCAATATTGAAGCCTGTACTGTACGATTCAGGATCCAGACTCTAACCTCAAGGCATGTTGACCAGGTAAGTGTATTATCGTTAATATGATTTTGTTTAAGGTTAAGTGTATGATGCAGAATGTGACATGTCATCATGGACCCTAAGGCTGCATTTACACAGATGGCCCAATTATTATATTTTCTCCAATTATTGGCAAAAGATTTGTTCTGATTGGTCAAAAGATCAATAATTGGGCAAAATATCAGAATTGGGCAGACTAAGTGCTGTTTTTTTAGTTTACATCTTTCATTTGAATGATTTTTACATAACCGGGGCGGGAGGTAGCCTAGTGGTTAGATGGTTGGGCCAGTAACCGAAAGGTTGCTAGATCGAATCCCCGAGCTGACAAAGTAAAAATGTGTCGTTCTGCCCCTGAACAAGGCAGTTAACCCACTGTTCCTAGGCCGTCATTGTAAATAAGAATTTGTTCTTAACTGACTTGCCAAGTTAAATTAAAAATAAATGTAAAAAATATATATATATTTTTTACACACTTTACCTCTTTTTGATACCACTATACCTTCACAATTTAGACTCTTTTTTGGGGTTCCAGGGTTTTTCAATAGAAAGTGGATTTAAAACGCCACATTAGGATGGATTAGGTATTTTACAATGGCCATGCCATACACTGATTAAAGAATCAGGTCTACCCTCAGGTCAATGGGAATAAGTTGTGGATAATATCAGAGATCCTTCGGTTGGCACCTTAACTAAAATATTCCTAAAGCAGCCTGTTGATTACAAGGATTTGGTGTGTGATTGGAAATTAGAATTCAGAATAACAGATGGTCAAAAAATCACTGAGACAGTCATAAAGTCAAAGAGCCTGAAACAGAGAAGGCAGCTGTGTCGAGGCCATTGCTTCTTTAACTAGTCTGCAATTAGCATTGGTTTTTAAAATCCAATTTTGAATTTCTGTTTCCAGGAATTTTCTCATCCTCTGCTCTCTGGCAGTTCTGCTAGTACAAGCTGACTTCGATACTAATAACAGTAAGTGTTGGCAATGATGATTGAATACAGAAAAACAGATGCTGAATCAAACAGCATGTACAATAACATTAGCATAAAGTAGTTATTAACTGTTATTAATGAGTTACTAACAGTAACTGTGAATGGTGGTTACAATGTGTGCTTATGTGTGTCTCTGTGTGACACTTTCAGATCATGCTGCCCAAGCCATGTCCACAGGTATTCTGAGAAATGTTCTGATTTTGCCTAACTCCCATGTTGACCTTTATGTGACTTTGAAAATCATTTTTATTCAGTCATTTGTATATTGAAATTGCACTGCACTTACCCAGCCTACTTGCTTGTAAATATCCATTGCTATTTTGATCTTGTTATTTTTTAAATGTGACTTTGTCTGTATGTATCGTGATTGCTGCAAAATGAATTGCCTCTTTAAGGACATTAAAGTTGTGTGAATCTGAATTCTATGAATAGACTATGTAAAGAAAGGCCCATTGCTACCTGATTCTGAACCACACTCCCTTTTCTCACAAACAGATAAGGACTCAACCTCGGAGGAAGCTCCAACTGGTAAGAGCATCAGAACCTCATTGGCTAACTCTTTACAACCAGTGCTCAATATGCCTGTAGTCTAATCCATAATCTGTGGTCTATGTGTTCTATATACCCATTCATAACGGTAATCAGTCTGTGGTCTATATACCCGTTCATAATGGTAATCTCTGCTTGTTCCACAGAGAGCATAAATGCCATCTCCTCGGATCAGCCTAACGGTGAGCACAGCAGGGGGGGGGGGGGGGGGTGTATGATGTCCTACCTATGGGAGAGGGAAAGGTCTAGGCATGGGGCAAACTCTGGAAGGGAGAGTGCGAGTGCACACTTCAGGAAGAGAGTGGATTACTGGGACGAAGCCTCTGATCCTCTCTAAATAAAGGTGGGTCTTGTAGTTTTTACTAACCCAGGTCAGATGGTTGTTTGTCTGCTGATGTGACATGAGACTGGTTATTTGAAAGTCAAATAAATCAATTTTCTCAAGAAAGCGGGAGGAAGCTACAATAGTGGTGTAACTATGTTGACTCTTGAGTGTGTCTAGCATAAACAGGTAAACCATGCCCACTGAAAGTTAAAATTAGCTGAAAAAACGAAAATGTTCATCTTCAAATCTATGACAAAGATGTGATGTTAAATGACTAGTTCTATAACATACTGCCTGTCAACTTTGTAACAGCCTGTTCTTGCGAGAAATTTAGGTTCTGTTCTGTGCATGGACATTCTGGAGTGTTCCTGAGTCACTGTCACAGGAACAAATATATATATATTTTTTCCCACTGGAAGTGAGCTATGGGAAGGGCTAAACAGACCAACTAGCCCAAATCAAAAACTGACCTTTAACCCTTAACTTAACCAAACCCTTAAACCTGTCCATAACCCTAACAATAACCTGAACCAAATTTGAACAAATTCTGAGATTATATATCAGTTTGCACGTCAGAAAAGTCTGCAGAGCCCTTTCCATGACTCATTAGAAAAACAGGAGAGATCCTGGAACCTTTTGTCCTGCATCGCCATCTAGTGGTACTTCTTGTATCCTGCAACATTTCCTCATTATAGTGAAGCTTGATGGCAGTCAGTAACGCAATCCATAAATGTTGAATCCATAAATGAGACAATATAGCTGGTGATACTGTTTTTTATGATGCATTTTTTCTGCAATTTCTTTATAGATAAACCACAGTATTACAATGAGGGATTGCTGGTAGGGGCTTTTTTAATGATCTGTTGCAGTATAATTACAGTTTGTCAAAAAGCACAAGATTAAACACAATAAAATATGATGTCTTTAAAAGAAACAAAACATTATTCAGACAGAAAATGTATGCCTTGCTCTGTAACATGTCAAAACGTCTCATCTTAGATGTAAGCAGCACAAGTGAAGAGGTTAGACAAGATGATGAGTTTATGTCATTCTGTATTCACAATAAAACCATTGAAAGAATACTGGTATAATAACAATTATCAATTAAGAAATAAACATCATTGTGAGGATATCTAAAGTATCTGTTCATAATTTGTCTCCCTACAGCTCCTAAACCTAATGGCGTCACTGGACCTGGTAGGTATCCTTTTGTTATGTGTAGGAATATAACCCGTAGACCTATGGGTTCCATTTAGTCTCAAATGTATGCCTGGGGAGAAGAAAATAACATTACTATGAATGTGCTTTCATTCCTTATTGTAGGTGTTGCAGCAAACAGTGTTGAGGACCAGGAGGGTAAGAGACCATATTCAAACAGGGACGCACCATGCACACACACACACACACACACACACACACACACACACACACACACACACACACACACACACACACACACACACACACACACACACACACACACACACATTTTTTTAATTGTTTATTTTAAGTCATTTAGCAGACGCTCTTATCCAGAGTGACTTACAGTTAGTGCATTCATCTTAAGATAGCTAGGTGGTCACAACCACTTATCACAGGCATAGTAAGTACACTTTTCCTCAATAAAGTAGTTATTAGCAAAGTCAGAGCTAGTAACGGGGAAAAGTCAAGTGTGAGTCTTAGTGTGTTGGGCATGAGGAGGGGGTGCGAGGGGGGGTGCTGTGGGATTATTTAAAATACTCTTCGAAGAGGAGTGAGAGGGCCAAAAGACCAGAGGTGGCAGACACACACACACACACACACACACACACACACACACGTTTGTTTTGCTATCCTTGTGGGGCTCAAACAATTGATTCCCATTCAAAATCGTAATCTACCTAACCCCTAACCCTAAACCAAACCCCTAAGCCTAAAATAGCCCTTTTCCATGTTTTACTATCCTTGTGGGGACGAGAAACACACTCACACACACACTTTTTCAACACAAATCATAAATACCTCACATGAATCATTCCAGATATTTTAAGTGGACAAAAATGATGAATATTGAACCAATCAAATGTGTCTAATGTTCCACAATTAAGTTTAACATTTCCTTATCTTTCAGAGGATGAAAGCTCAGATGAAGGTCTGAAAAAAAATTATGTTCCTCCTCCTCCTCCTCCTACGCCTCCTCCTCCTCCTCCTCCTACTCCTGCTCCACAACAAAACTCAGGAAAGTTAGTTGGGCCAGCAGGTGGGAACCGGAGAAAGGCCCCAGCCCCACAACAAAAGAGGAGATCACGACCCTCCCGCCGTCAGCAGTGAAATGCCAAAAAGACACACAGAGGCAAACATTTACTTTTAGTTAATTGCATAGAAGAAGAAACATATTGTATCCAATTACTGTATATGCCATAACATGAACGTGTACAGAACCGTACTCGCATGATGAAGCTGCTTTGATGTATCTTGAGCAGCAGAACAGTCAGCAAGACATGACATATTGTTTACTGTTACGTCTGTGGAAAAACTCAGTGGTATGTTCAATACAAACTCATGGGCATTTCTCTGTGAATAAAATGTAGGATTAAATGAACAATGTATTGTGATGACATAAAACCAGGCCTAATATCATAACTGACCTTGACATTAAGAGCCGCTGAAACTGCTCTAAATTCACCAACCTGTTTCAAAATAGCAAGGACCTCACTCCCATGAAAATACCTCAATTTCTAAAAGAGCGCACACATCGCACCAAATGTCGATCGCCGTTCGTTCGGCGTGGTGTGTTTTATGGACCACTTGCCGGTGGGCGTCTGACTGCCAACATTTTCGCGTGGTTTGCACTCGGTTTGCAAATTACAGCTGGCACTCTGTTCAGAGGTGCTAAGTACTCTCGGCTGGCAAACGCTACCGGTGTGTCAGTGCCTTTAGAGAGACTCTTGCTATTTTGATCATGAGCCAGTTGGTGGAAATATGGAGTTACAAACTAGCAATACAAACTGTTGTTAGCTAAAGTGAAAAGACTAGATATTCTTTACAGAAAAAGGCTAAAGAAACCCCATAATTTCTCTCAGAGTTGAGGAGGATACCTTTGACTGATGCTGCCTACCCAAAGACTGTTATACTGTCCTCAGTCAGCATATCTTTTAGTGGATAGCCTTTCAAAACAACCCTGCTCTCGAACACAAAACCAGTGTTTCAATCAAAAGTGTTTCTTTCTTTTTTGTTATTGTCATTTTTATACACACAGTATTCAACACATTATGTATGAAACATGTTTGATGAATATCAATTTCAAAACATGTTTAAGTGTAAACCTCTGTATCTTACATCATATCTTTCTAAATAAACTTCTTTGAGCAAAGTGATATTTCTGCCTGACTGTTTTCCATCCTTGAACCATGCCGGATTGTTAAAAATGAATAATAATAATAATAATAATAATAATGAATTGACAATACATTCCTAAATAACAAAAATGATTATTTTTTTTAAATGGTGCTTTGTTTAGAGTGAATGGCCTTGATTTGCTGGAATTTCAAAATGTATTATTCTGGTTAACTTGTAAAACCTAGATACCTTTGTTCTACTTTAAATCATTTCTAACTGTTTCAAGAAAGGTTATCTGGAATTGTAAATTAGACATGCAAATAAGAGGATGAAAGAAGACCTAAGTAAAAAGAAAATAATAGGTTATTAGTGTTATTACCATTTTCCATGTAACATCTTAGTATATACAGTAAGTAGTACTTTTGGTGTTTACAATGGGGCTGTGCACACTGCTCTCTGTTTCTGACCTGAAGCTCCCTGTGTTCTGAATACCAATCCTGGAGTCTTGGTGCCAACATGAGCCTTGTGCTTCTCTCCAGCGTAGTATTTCTCTAGCATGCACTTTTTTCAAGGTAACCACTAATGAATACATTTTACAATTTCGTATTTTATTAGGATCCCCATCAGGTACTGCTAAAGCAGCAACTACTCTTCCTGGGGTCCACACAAAACATAAAACATGACATAATGCATAACATGAATATACAAGTACAGAATAAGGACAGAACTACATACATGTTTAATAAGAATACACACTTTCATACATTTATGCCTTAGCATTCCATGCATCATGTACTCATTATAATGGCAATACTGCAGCCATTCATTTTCCCATATATTGCAATTCCTTTGCTCTGCTGTTACAATTGCTTTGTCTAAGCAGGTCCTATCCTAATCTCAGAGCACCAGCTGTTCTGTAAACACCAGAAAGAATCTCACAACATCAGGAACCATCCGTGTCCTTGGTTCTTCCGTTTGACGTCAATACTATGCATAAACATGTGATTCATAGATGCTACTGAATGCAAGTGCAACACACCAATGAAAATGGAAATGCAATAATCATGTGTTGTTTCACTGAAGTCTTTAACTCCTGATCCGTTCTGCTGGCGTGAACATAACCACATAAGTAAAAGTATGTGGACACCTGCTCATCGAACATCTCATTCCAAAATCATGGGTATTAATAATGAGTTGGTCCCCCCGTTGATGTTACAACAGCCACCATTCTTCTGGGAAGGCTTTCCACTAGATGTTAAAACATTGCTGCAGGGACTTGCTTCCGTTCAGCCTCAAGAGCATTAGTGAGGTCGGGCACTGATGTTGGGCAATTAGGCCTGGCTCGCAGTCGGCATTCCAATTAATCCTAAAGGTGTTCGATGGGGTTGAGGTCAGGGCTCTGTGCAGGCCAGTCAAGTTCTTCCACACTGATCTTGACAAACAATTTATGTACGGACCTCGCTTTGTGCACGGGGGCACTGTCATGCTGAAACAGGAAAGGGCCTTCCCAAAACTGTTGCAACAAAGTTGGAAGCACAGAATCGTCTAGAATGTAATTTTACGCTGAAGCATTAAGATTTCCCTTCACTGGAACTAAGGGGCCATGAAAAACAGCCCCAGACCATTATTTCTCCTCCACCAAACTGTACAGTTGGTACTATGCATTTGGGCAGGTAGCATTATCCTGGCATCCGCCAAACCCAGATTTGTCCATCGGACTGCCAGATGGTAAAGCGTGATTCATGACTCCAGAGAACACTTTCCACTGCTCCAGTGGCAGCGAGCTTTACATCACTTCAGCCGACACTTAGTATTGCGCATGGTGATCTTAGGCTTGTGTGCGGCTGTTTGGCCATGGAACCCATTTCCTGAAGCTCCCGACGAACAGTTCTTGTGCTGACGTTGCTTCCAGAGGCAGTTTGGAACTCGGTAGTGAGTGTTGCAACCGAAGACATATTTTTACGCGCTACGCGTTTCAGTACTTGGCGGTCACGTTCTGTGAGCTTGTGTGGCCTACCACTTCGCGGCTGAGCCGTTGTTGCTCCTAGACGTTTCCACTTCACAATAACAGCACTTACAGTTAACCGGGACAGCTCTAGTAGGGCAGAAATTTGACAAACTGACTTGTTGGAAGGTGGCATCCTATGACAGTGCCACAATGAAAGTCAATGAGCTCTTCAGTATGCCCATTCTACTGCCAATGTTTGTCTATGGAGATTGCATGGCTGTGTGCTCGATTTTATACACCAGTCAGCAATGGGTGTGGCTGAAATAGCCGAATCTACTAATTTGAAGGGGTGTCCACATACTTTTGTATACAGTTCATGTCGGAAGTTAACATACACTTAGGTTGGAGTCATTAAAATTAGTTTTTCAACCACTCCACAAATTTCTTGTTAAGAAACTATAGTTTTGACAAGTCGGTTAGGACATCTACTTTGTGCATGACACAAGTAATTTTTCCAACAATTGTTTACAGACAGATTATTTCACTTATAATTCACTGTATCACAATTCCAGTGGGTCAGAAGTTGACTGTGCCTTTAAACAGCTTGGAAAATTCCAGAAAATGATGTCATGGCTTTAGAAGCTTCTGATGGTCTAATTTACATCATTTCAGTCAATTGGAGGTGTACCTGTGGATGTATTTCAAGGCCTACCTTCAAATGCAGTGCCTCTTTGCTTGACATCATGGAAAAATCTAAACAAATCAGCCAAGACCTTAGAAAAAAAATTGTAGACCTCCACAAGTCTGGTTCATCCTTGGGAGCAATTTCCAAACACCTGAAGGTACCACGTTCATCTGTACAAACAATAGTACGCAAGTATAAACACCATGGGACCACGCAGCTGTCATAGCGCTCAGGAAGGAGACGCATTCTGTCTCCTAGAGATGAACATACTTTGGTGTGAAAAGTGCAAATCAATCCCAGAACAACAGCAAAGGACCTTGTGGAGATGCTGGAGGAAACAGGTACAAAAGTATCTATATCCACAGTAAAACGATTCCTATATTGACATAACCTGAAAGTCTGCTCCGCAAGGAAGAAGCAACTGCACATAGGGACAAAGATCGTACTTTTTGGAGAAATGTCCTCTGGTCTGATGAAACAAAAATATAACTGTTTGGCCATAATGACCATCGTTATGTTTGGAGGAAAAAGGGGGAGGCTTGCAAGCAGAAGAACACCATCCCAACCGTGAAGCACAGGGGTGGATGCATCATGTTGTGGGGGGGCTTTGCTGCAGGGGGGACTGGTGTACTTCACAAAATAAATGACATCATGAGGCAGGAAAATTATGTGGATATATTGAAGCAACATCTCAAGACATCAGTCAGGAAGTTAAAGCTTGGTCACAAATGGATCTTCCAAATGGACATTGACCCCAAGCATACTTCCAAAGTTGTGGCAAAATGGCTTAAGGACAACAAAGTCAAGGCATTGGAATGGCCATCACAAAGCACTGACCTCAAGCTTATAGAAAATGTGTGGGCAGAACTGAAAAAGTGGGTGCGAGCAAGGAGGCCTTCTAACCTGACTCAGTTACACCAGCTCTGTCAGGAGGAATGGGACAAAATTCACCCAACATATTGTGGGAAACTTATGGAAGGCTACCCGAAACTAATGACCCAAGTTAAACAATTTAAAGGCAATGCTACCAAATACTAATTGAGTGTATGTAAACTTCTGACCCACTGGGAATTTGATTAAATAAAAGCTGAAATAAATCATTCTCTCGACTATTCTTCTGACATTTCACATTCTTAAAATAAAGTGGTGATCCTAACTGACCTAAGACAGGGAATGTTTACTCGGATTAAATGTCAGGAATTGTGAAAAACGGAGTTTAAATGTATTTGGCTAAGGTGTATGTAGATTTCCATAAATCAAAGAGATTATTACACATATCAATTAACCATCACATTCAGGAGGATAAGGACAGAACATACGGTATGTCCGAATATACACTGAGTGTACAAAACATTAGGAACACCTTTCTTATATTGAGTTGCACCCCCTTTTGCCCTCAGAACAGCCTCAATACTTGGGGCATGGACTCTACAAGGTGTCAAAAGCGTTCCACAGGAATGCTGGCCCATGTTGACTCCAATGCTTCCCACAGTTGTGTCAAGTTGGCTGGATGTCCATTGCGTGGTGGACCATTCTTGATACACACGGGAAACTGTTGAGCATGGAAAACCCATCAGCGTTGCAGTTCTTGACACACTAAAACCAGTGCGCCTGGCACCTACTACCGTATCCCGTTCAAAGGCACTTACATAGTTTGTCTTGCCCATTCACCCTCTGAATGGCACACATACACAATCCATGTCTCATCTGTCTCAAGGCATACAACCTGACTCCTCCCCTTCATCTACACTGATTGAAGTGGATTTAACAAGTGACATCAATAAGGGATCATAGCTTTTACCTGGATTCACCTGGTCAGTCTGTCATGGAAAGAGCAGGTGTTCCTAATGTTTGTACACTCAGTGTACATCAGAATAACATTTCCCAAACTACCCTCTTAGTGTATACTTGACTTTAGTAACCCCATTACCTGTGTGAATGCACAGACAGAGGGTAACCCTGCTCAAGGTCCCTTTTAGTGTAAAGGGGTATTTCAGCAACATGAAATATTGTCCCACTTCCAATCCCCACACTAAACCATCAGAGTTATGAACCACCAATACAACAACAGCATTACCTGTTCCATTCCCCCATAATGGTAAGACCACTCAGTCTTACACTGAAGTGGATACCCACCAGGTTACTGGACACCCCTGCAGCCCGATACATTAAACTTCTGGGGCCTGCAAGAGCCCTTATCGGATGGATAAGCCCCTGGATCTGGCCCGGCCCCAGGCAGCAGTCCTCAGAGAGAGGCAACCAGGGTCTACTTTCTCTCTCAGCTGAATCCCACACCACCATGCAAGAAGGTTATAGAGCTCAACCCTCCAAGCCTATCCTATGAGGCATTAAGGCTACCTCCCCTCCCCATAATCCTCCACTCCATCGTCCCTCTTATATTTTCTGTGAGGGGTTTGACTTCTAGAGTGACACCCACACACCGGCAAGACAAAACAACACTCAGCCCAGTTCCTCTAGATTCTATCGACCTTTTATGGTTCACTGGTCTCCGGTGTCACCTTCCTTTGCTGGGTTCCCCCCCACTTCCCTGCGACCACAAAACGCCCTCTGTTGCAGGTATAACTCAGTGAAGCGAAAGCTCTATGTTAATCATGCTGTACTACCTCAGTTTGTTTCTTAGTTGTGTTTTAATGTTTCATGAACTGTTGTAAAGGTTTGCAATATTTGAAAGATGTTAATGACAAACCTAGCAGATACTGCCTAATGTCAATATAGGGAACAATTCAACGTACTTTTCATCTTTGAACGCATCTTTGCTATGACTTGGATAGACTGCATCCTGAAACGGATTTAAAGGTGAACTGACTAGCTAGCTAAAGTTACAGCAGCATCACTTAAACTCAGTACAGACTCTGAACACAAGCACTTTAAAGCAGTTTAAGGTCTGTCTCTCGTCTCTGATGTGCTGCGTCATTCAAAGGCCTCCCTCACAGACACTAGGTGCCAGAAAGACAAAGACGCTCGGTTGCTCACAGCAACAGTCTTTCACATCACTTACATGAAAAAGGATCAAGTGAACATGAACATGTTCTCTAAAATATCAGTCGCATGTCAAACTGACAACAGGACCATAGAATGATCTCCTGCATGTTGTATTGTCCAGGTTTTTGTAGGGACCCAATTCTGGACTGAATACAGAAAAGGATGTGGCTACTGTAAAGTTCTGCTAGGGCTACGTCCTGTCTATGAGCTTGTGCACAGTTCATCGGGTGGTGGCATCAGTGCTGCTCCCTGCTGCTCCTGAGAAGGATTGCAGACCAGTGAGATATTACCAGAGTGATTTTTTTCCACTCATGTTCGTAAAACGGCGTTTGTTGTGCTTACGTTTCACAAGACTAAACACAGTGAATCCAAATGAAACAAGGATGAAGAACTAAAATCATAATCACACACATAATAAATCAGATGTTCTATTTGTATTAGGCCTGTTTAAAAAAAAAGGCAAGTCAGTTAGGCAAGTCAGTTAAGAACTAATTCTTATTTACAATGACGGCCTACCAAAAGGCAAAAGGCCTCCTGCGGGGACGGGGGCCTGGGATTAAAAATAAAACATAAGATAAAAATATAGGACAAAACACACATCACAACAAGAGAGACAACACAACACTACATAAAGAGAGACCTAAGACAACAACATAGCAAGGCAGCAACCCATGACAACAAGGCATGGTAGCAACTCAACATAACATCAACAACAACTGTTTGATAGCCTTTAGAGACCAGGCCAAACACAAACTTCAGAAAAGTCTATCACTCACTGAGGACTTTAAAATAGAAATAGGCTAACCAGTTGCTCTCTGTGTGACTTCACTGTCAGTAAACACAGACACTGAGGTAAGTACAATTAGGCCTAGTGCTTGGGAGGAGAGGAGGGCATTAGTCAGAAAACCAGCACCTTATTTTCTCTCAGGCTGGAGGCATGCTTCAACCACCCAACACGGTTGCTATTGACACTCAACAACACAGATAGTGGTAAGATGTTGTAGTAGAGTAGTGGGCTCTCCACCATCACCTAGTCAGCTAAGTGTATTAGTTAGGCCTATAGAGAAAGATGTGGGATTCTTGTTAACCAATACTATATACAGTATATTAGGGGAACTGTAGCCTGTATATTCTGTCAATTATATACAGGGTTTGGGGGTTACCAAGTTCTGAGTAATCTCTCTCTCTCTCATTCTCTCTCTCTCTCTCTCTTTCTCTCTCTCTCTCTCTCTCTCCTCTCTCTCTCTCTCTCTCTCTCTCTCTCTCTCATTAAGAGCAGTTTGCATGCATACCACCAGCTTCCAACAGTGATTAAAACAGTTGAAGAACCACAGAGCAATGGAAAGAGTTTGGCTGGTTACCTTGCTTGCACTTTCACTGAATGGCCTCCATCTTTTAACAGAGGTGTCTGTCTTCTAGATTTACAGTTCTCTTTTTTTGGATCCATCATTTAACCCCAGTTTCCTGAGACCTCACTTTGTCCTCTGTTTTCCGGGTTTTCTGTCCAGGCCTGTTGTGACTCCAGCTGTATAGAGCATGGCTCCTGAAGGGCATGGCAAGCAAGCAGTCAGCTAAAGGACCAAGCCGTTCCTTACGAAGCTGCACATTCACAGGTAAGTGGTCTGTTTCCAAAAAGGGATTAGCTATACATGACTTGAATTGAAAAGAGGGATTTGTACTTCCCACATATACGCACATGTATCATTTGTTCCTGATATCAGTCATGACCAAATGAAGAGCCATGAGGAATACATCATGATTTTCTATAAAAACAACTCCATCCTCCATAGGCCACAATGTTCTTTTTAAATGTGATGAAGAATACATATGGCCTTTCCCACTAGGCACAAACTGGCTGATTCAACGTTGTTCCATGTTTGACAAGTGAATAAAATGTAAATCAAAACTAGACGTGGAACTGACGTCTAAGTCTCCCAATATGGTATCATTGCTAATACAAACAAAGACCATGACGCATAAGTCAATACATTACGGTGAAGAAGGCGCAACCACACCTCTTCAACCTCAGGCGGCTGAAGAAATTCGGCATGGCCCCTAAGACCCTTACAAACTTCTACAGATGTACCATTGAGAGCATTCTGTCGTGCTGCATCACCGCCTGGTACGGAAACTTGTTTATAGACTCATTGAATGCTGGTCACCTCATATTCTGTTTCTGTTGTTTACTCACTGTGTATGTATGTACTGTATTCTTGACATATCTCATCCTAATGTACATACCATTTTCCTTCCATATCCTATCCTATCTATACACACCACATATTTATATTCTGTTTCTGTTGTTTACTCACTGTGTATGTATGTACTGTATTCTTGACATATCTCATCCTAATGTACATACCATTTTCCTTCCATATCCTATCCTATCTATACACACCACATATTTATATTCTGTTTCTGTTGTTTACTCACTGTGTATGTATGTACTGTATTCTTGACATATCTCATCCTAATGTACATACCATTTTCCTTCCATATCCTATCCTATCTATACACACCACATATTTATATTCTGGATTCTGAGACATGCTCACTCTAATACATCTACTTTTGTTAATTGGACTCTTGTTTTGATTTCTGTATTTGTATTGTATTGGCGAGACACACTGTTGCCGCTAGTAACATAAGCATTTCACTGCACCTGCTATAATACCTTCAAATCTGTGTACCCAACCAATAAACTTTGATTTGATTTGAAAAGATATGCATCAACAGTATTGACACATAAGTCAATACGATGCATTCAATGCAAAGAGATAAGCGTCAAGAGTGTTGACGCATAAATCAATACATTGCATTCATTGCAAAAAACTTGGCGATAAAGCTGCGATGGGTAAATTGATTTCCTTCTCTCCTTTGGCTGTGATGACATTACAATGTCATATTTGAAAATGTCATAAAACCTCCCTTTGGAAAAAAGGAGACAAAATCTGGACCGTTCCCCTGTATTTTTAATCAACCTTTACCTAACCATGAAGTTCCTTGACATAAGGAATTTATTTTCTGACAAAGACGTGGCCAACAGCAGCTTACAATAAATGTATTTCCTTAGCGTGGTCTTTTTTAAAGACGGTTGAGGAATTAAGTCTATTGCTTTTCACAATGTACACTACAGTATAGGGTAATTAATGCAGAAGGGATGGGTTGGGATTCAGCTAGAAAACAGGTGCTTGCTTCTGAATAAGTGTTAGGCCAAAAATAACAGGCCTCTCATTTTGTGTTACAGATCTAACATCCAGGTAAAATGAGAATATAACAGCCACCCTACCAAAAGCTCTCGTCAGAGCAATGAGGAGGTGTTCCCTGTTAATACTGAGTGGGTGTACAGGCAGGCATAGGTGTGCCAGCTCAAACACCACTGACTGAAGCCTTCACTTTCAAAGCATTGATATGGCTGGTCAGATGTACTGCTACTGTACATCCGTTATGATACAATATACTACCCAACTCTGAATAAAGGTAGAAGGAGAGAGATAATACCATTTTAATTTCAGTCAATTCAGTAATAACACTGGACAGATAGATTTGGAATCTTCTCAATTGGCTGCACACCCAGGACCAGAAACAGTGTTCTAGAACGTGCCATGAGAGTGATACGGTTGGAGCAAGATACATCAGTATACTAGAAATGACGACAGCAGGCAGGGGGAAAGACCAAGCACTGATCTCTAACTCTCTAACTCTCTATCCCTAAAACCTTGGACTTGACTCTGTATTAACTAATGGGTCGGTAGGTTTCAGTTAGCAGGTTGTTAAAAACTTGCACGGTCATGCCTCACACTTGATAGTCCACAGCCATGTTGGGAAGGAAGTGAACTATTTTTTAATACTGTAGTGTTGAGGCCAACTAGTGAACCACTGAAAATGGCAAATATGGCAAAAGATGTGATTTGAGACCATTGACACTGAAACCCAATTTAATCCATTATACCACACTATCTTCATTGTTCAATCACAAGACTCATCATTACACAACAGTATACCTCCTCAACAGATCAGCTTTCAGGAATTATTTTCTATCAAAAACTGCACAGTAAACAGAGACGTTTCATTAGGGGTCAGCATTTGGCACTGAAATCTCCCATATTTACATTAAAGCCTTTTTCCGAGAGATTTCAATAGATTGAAATCTGATACGATGCAGTTAGTTTTGATAATGCCAAGCAAGCAACCAGGTCAGCAAAAACCTGAGTTCACTCAGGTTCATCCACTGAAATGTTGTGTACCTAAAAAGAACAAGGAAAGACTATCATGGTGTTCTGGAAATCTACCGGGGGTTAGACATCAGAGTCAGGAAGAAGCTAAAACGAAAGAGAAAGATATCAAATGCTTATCTGTTGCACAGGCTGACTGATTGTTGCTCTTTTTAATGGTCTAAAGCTTAGTCCTACTGCTATTATAGGGTGGGAAGCCCCTTCTGAAGTTAGCATCTGTACCAAACTTATGAATGGTACCGAGTCATTTCAATTAGCCCTTACCATCTGACTAAATCAAATGAACGGTTGGGTACACAGTTTAGCTGATGTTATAGCGGGTGCAGCGAAATGCTTATGTTACTAGCTCCTAACATGGTCTGCAGTTTAGTCCCGCTAGTCGAGGGTGGAAAGCCCCTTAGTTCTATGTAAACTATGGGGGGCTGATGGTGGCCCTCTACCACCACAATGCTAAAATGACGACCCAATGAAGTTAGCAACAGGGAGTTAATAGGAGTAGAAGCTAGCTAATGATCTTCTATTCTGTTATACTAACCAGCTATTGGCTTTCGTCAGTGATCACCTATTCATCTTCTTACCATACAAGTGGTTAGTATTAGCATCAGATTAACATCTGAAACAGTCAATCCCCAATCCTCAAAACAGTTTAATCTGACCTATAAGAAACAGAGCAGACAAAGACCCACTATAATCCTGCCAGTGGGGTATCTTGCATGTGAAAATGTCTTAATGAATGTTTTCATCAGGTTAGTAGAAGAGTTATTTGACAAGCATGCAAGAAGAGTTTGGGTTGGAACTACAAAACAAAAATTCTCCTTTCTCTTCAACACTGGTTTTAAAAGTTTCCTCAGAGTGGGAGTGTAAGTCTGTGATTCAACTCGTGAGGAGTGAAATGATAAGGGTGGTAATGTAGCAGCTGTTTTTCCGTAGAGATGATAATAAAGTTATTATTTTTATTTTTTGTAAAATGTAATTTAATCTTTAATAGACAATACAAAACATACACATACAAACAACAACATCGAACAAACATCAGTTACATCACACCTGCCCAGACCAACCAGCATGCCCACCCCAATCTATATATAGCCTAGTGGTTAGAGCGGTGGGCCAGTAACCGAAAGGTTGCTGGCTCAAATCCCTGAGCTAACAAGGTAAAAATCTGTCATTCTGCCCCTGAGCACGGCAGTTAACCCACTGTTCCCCCGGGCGGCAAAGACATGGATATCGATTAAGGCAGCCCCCCACACCTCTCTGATTCAGAGGGGTTGGGTTAAATGTGGAAGACATATTTCAGTTGGACAACTGACTAGGTATACCCCTTTCCCTTATCTCCAGCTCCCACGTCCCTTTCTGCCACATGGCCTGAAATGGAACCATTTTGTTTCTCTCCATAGCCCACGTACTTTCAATATTTCAATAATAAATCAGTTGAATATCCCATGTGTTAATGATGGCGGATTGATTTCCAAGTTTTTAGTATACGTTGTTTCAAGATGAGAAGAGCATCATCCAACCCATTGGGTATCTCACTACACTTCCATATGTCATGTCTTGAAATATGCAGACAAACTGATTAAAAGTAAGTTAACATTGTAAAACCAACTTTCTAGCTCCGCCCACAACTTCCGGACATTATAGCGTTCCCAGAGAGTATGGATTATTGAGTCATTCATAGTTTTACACTTAAGACATGACTCTGACGTTGTGCTGTAGAATTTGTGCATTTTGTCTCTTGTATAATAAACATTAGTTTATACTGGATTAAGCGTACATTGTCGTTAAATGTAATTTTGTTAGTTATGCTCCAGCTTTCCCTCCATCTTTGCCAACATCAGTTCTCCCGAAGTCTTGGTTCCAGTAGTTTATATTTTTTTCTAAGAGATTGTCAATTGGATATGCTCTCTGCAAGGTTTTGTACACTGCTCAAAAAAATAAAGGGAACACTTAAACAACACAATGTAACTCCAAGTCAATCACACTTCTGTGAAATCAAACTGTCCACTTAGGAAGCAACACTGATTGACAATACATTTCACATGCTGTTGTGCAAATGGAATAGACAACAGGTGTAAATTATAGGCAATTAGCAAGACACCCCCAATAAAGGAGTGGTTCTGCAGGTGGGGACCACAGACCACTTCTCAGTTCCTATGCTTCCTGGCTGATGTTTTGGTCACATTTGAATGCTGGCGGTGCTTTCACTCTAGTGGTAGCATGAGACGGAGTCTACAACCCACACAAGTGGCTCAGGTAGTGCAGCTCATCCAGGATGGCACATCAATGCGAGCTGTGGCAAGAAGGTTTGCTGTGTCTGTCAGCGTACTGTCCAGAGCATGGAGGCGCTACCAGGAGACAGGCCAGTACATCAGGAGACGTGGAGGAGGCCGTAGGAGGGCAACAACCCAGCAGCAGGACCGCTACCACCGCCTTTGTGCAAGGAGGAGCAGGAGAAGCACTGCCAGAGCCCTGCAAAATGACCTCCAGCAGGCCACAAATATGCATGTGTCTGCTCAAACGGTCAGAAACAGACTCCATGAGGGTGGTATGAGGGCCCGACGCCCACAGGTGGGGGTTGTGCTTACAGCCCAACACCATGCAGGACGTTTGGCATTTGCCAGAGAACACCAAGATTGGCAAATTCGCCACTGGCGCCCTGTGCTCTTCACAGATGAAAGCAGGTTCACACTGAGCACGTGACAGACGTGACAGAGTCTGGAGACGCCGTGGAGAACGTTCTACTGCCTGCAACATCTTCCAGCATGACCGGTTTGGCGGTGGGTCACTCATGGTGTGGGGTGGCATTTCTTAGTGGGGCCGCACAGCCCTCCATGTGCTCGCCAGAGGTAGCCTGACTGCCATTAGGTACCGAGATGAGATCCTCAGACCCCTTGTGAGACCATATGCTGGTGGGGTTGGCCCTGGGTTCCTCCTAATGCAAGACAATGCTAGACCTCATGTGGCTGGAGTGTGTCAGCAGTTCTTGCAAGAGGAAGGCATTGATGCTATGGACTGGCCCGCCCGTTCCCCAGACCTGAATCCAATTGAGCACATCTGGGACATCATGTCTCGCTCCATCCACCAATGCCACGTTGCACCACAGACTGTCCAGGAGTTGGCAGATGCTTTAGTCCAGGTCTGGGAGGAGATCCCTCAGGAGACCATCCGCCACCTCATCAGGAGCATGCCCAGGCGTTGTAGGGAGGTCATACAGGCACGTGGAGGCCACACACACAACTGAGCCTCATTTTGACTTGTTTTAAGGACATTACATCAAAGTTGGATCAGCCTGTAGTGTGGTTTTCCACTTTAATTTTGAGTGTGACTCCAAATCCAGACCTCCATGGGTTGATAAATTGGATTACCATTGATTATTTTTGTGTGATTTTGTTGTCAGCACATTCAACTATGTAAAGAAAAAAGTATTTAATAAGATTATTTCTTTCATTCAGATCTAGGATGTGTTGTTTAAGTGTTCCCTTTATTTTTTTGAGCAGTATATATCTTCCCTATCAAATTAACATCCTTTTCTGACTCAAATAAGATTCCCTCAAGGTTGCTCTGATGTCGAAAACATTTCTAATCCAAATTTTGTGATATGGAACTTTTATGTTGCATGTATTTGATACTATCTACATTGGTCAGTCCAAAATTACCTTTTTAATTCTGTCATGGAAATGAATGTATTTCCTGTTACCATGTCATTTACAATTGCAATGCCTTTAGTTTTCCATGTGGTCCAATTTATCAGTGAATTGTGAAAAGCTATCCAAGGAATGTTCCATAGGGTTGTGTTTTTAGGAAGTCACATTGGTTCTTGTAGAATGCGTTTCATTTTCTTCCAAGTTGTTACTGTGTTTTTAACTATGAAGTTGTTAATGTTCTTAGCTTTATCCTTTGAAAATAGACATGTAAAAAATATTCTGAGGATGAGCATCCACATCTTCAATATGTTCTTATTGTTCTTCTTTAATGCATTTAAAGATGCACTATGCAGAAATCGCTCCACCATTTCCTGGTTGCTATAATTCTAATAGTTTTCCTAATTTCAGTTTATGTGACTAACAAGCAAGTGTAATGTAGAAAATCACTGGACCATCTAAACCGCTGTGAAATATCTTTTCCATATCCAAAAATTTTGAATTTTCATCTGTTTGAAGCTGGTGTACAAAACCGAAAGGTAAAAGAGCAAAAACTAATGGGAAGCAGAGAAATAGCGCACATAAAACAGATATACCCCTTCATAGTCTTGCTTCCAATGAGAATGACAGCTCTATAACACACATTTCTATGTGAATTTGATCAGGTCGCCCAAAAAGTTACATATTGCAGCTTTAACTATATGTCGCAAGTAAAAGCCTTGGGTAGCGAGTTGATACAATTCCAAGTCTGGAAGGTTAAAACCACCCTTAGGAAGATGTAAAACTTTCCTTTTTATTCTATGAATTTTATTTGGCCATATAAAGTATTTTATGACAGAGTATACTATGTGTCTTCAGTGGGGTAATTGGTATTACCAAAAATAAATACAAAAACTTCTAAAGAGGTTTATAAAGTTTACAACAGGGAGTTTATATGATTGGAAGCTAGCTAATGATCTTCTATTCTGTTACAGTAACTATCTATTGGCTTTTCGTCAGTGATCACCTATTCGCCTAATTACCATACAAACGTTAACATTAGCATCAGATTAGCATCTGAAACAGTCAATCCCCAATCCTCAAGAGAGTTAAATCTGACCTATAAGAAAAAGTCCAGACCCACTATAATCCTGCCAGTGGGGTATCTTGCATCTGAAAATGTCTTAATGAATGTTTTCATCAGGTTAGTAGAAGAGTTATTTGACAAGCATGCAAGAAGAGTTTGGGTTGGAACTACAAAACAAAAATTCTCCTTTCTCTTCAACACTGGTTTAAAAAGTTTCCTCAGAGTGGGAGTGTAAGTCTGTGATGCAACTTGTGAGGAGTGAAATGATAAGGGTGGTAATGTAGCAACTTTCTTTTCCATAGAGATGATACTAAAGTTATCCATTGTGGTCCAGGTTTATCTTAATGTCAAAGTCTCAAAACGTAACATGCTAAATCCTAATCATCACTAATGAAGTCACTGAAAGTTGAGTGGGTGGGACAAAGTCCTAGACTATCACAGAGGGGCCAAAACACTGCTAGAAAACTTAATTCAAAAGGTACAAAGCTTTAAACATGTTACAACATTCTTAAAAATGGTAACATCAAGGCACACTATATGCCTTGATGTTTGCTTCACTGTTTCAACCATTATGAACCTTGTGAGCAGGTTCTCTACTGCCTAATGTAAAACAAAGAAAGACTGAAGGTCTCTCAACAATCTCCTCCTCTCCGGCTGGCATTCAGCTCTGACAAGGATGTAAAGATTTTAGGGACAGATTTGATGAAGCTTACATTTTTTTGACATGTTCAACATCCTGTGTCGGTGATCATTCCATAACCTTCATAAATAGCATTGTAGAACCCATTCTTCTACTGCCATTGGCTCTCAGTTCACACCATAAAAACATCACAACATACCTACTTTATATCTGGCTACATCATACCCTTACCACTAGATAACTTCTAGGCAGGTAGTCTACGAGTAGCCTGCTACGCCAAGACAAAAGCGCAGAGTAATCACGTGGTTAAATTCCAAGAACATTTCCTACCTAACCACATATCTGTGTTTTGTTCCCCAGAAGAACACACCTACCACAGCTCACTTGAAAAACACACTTAAAAGCTCATGGGCAAACAAAAGAAATAAAACAACAAAACGATCTACACACCTAAGTGATATGTGTGGGTACTTTGAGAGGGGGGCGGGGTGAGTGTATGCTATGAGTATGTGTGAGGGGCTGAATGTTTAGGGGAGATATATGGGGGATTGAGTGTATGCTATGAGTATGTGTGAGGGGCTGAATGTTTAGGGGAGATATATGGGGGATTGAGTGTATGCTATGAGTATGTGTGAGGGGCTGAATGTTTGGGGAGATATATGGGGGATTGAGTGTATGCTATGAGTATGTGTGAGGGGCTGAATGTTTAGGGGAGATATATGGGGGATTGAGTGTATGCTATGAGTATGTGTGAGGGGCTGAATGTTTAGGGGAGAGATATGGGGGATTGATTCAGATCAGAGGGGACTTAATACATAACACTGTTTGGAAACACAAACAAAGTTGTCAGAGCCTCACTCTCAACCTTATTTTAAAGGAGTGCAATGATGTTCCTCTGCAACCCCCCTGTCTCTCTCTGTGTCTCTCTGTGTGTCTCACAGGCTCTGCCCCCTAGGAGCGGAGGGAGTGGTGAAAGTATAAAACCCCTTGTGTTCCCTCCAGTCAGACTCTAGACCTACTGGAAACTATAGAGACACCTGAGTGTTGCCCCACTGGCTAAACTATCCCATCACAATGTTGTCACGGTAAGTGAATACTAACACAAGGATGGGTAGCTTTGGGTATTTATTTGGAACTTACATGTGTGTACGGGTACTTATACAATTACTCAATCTATTTGGACATATATCTGTATTCTTGGGAGAAGTTTTATTTGTCACTACATGTAGAATGAAACCTGAGAAGTTTACATCTGCTGGGGGTATTTCAATGATGGCAAGAGGGGATAGATGAATGAATTGTTTTTGTGTGGATCACAATGTGTTGGAAATATATGTGTAGTTCTTTTTCTTATTTAAGATTTCCTTGTTCATTTCTAAACACCAATAACAATAGCATCAAAACCCAATAATGATTGTGGTACGAGATAAAATGATGGGACTCTAGACAGTCTTTAAAAAGCTTTTGAGAAGTCAGAATTTGAGAAAGTCTAAATGTTTAATAAACACCCTGTGTTTGACTTTTCATTATATTACAAAGATAAAGTACATAATATAACAACTTTTCATTGATTAACTTTTAATTGGTTTTAGTGATCATTAATTATCCATAAGATATGTTGAACATAAGAATGGCCATAAGATACCTTTCCCTCCTGCAAGGTACATATATTCACATTTATTATAATGCTATGAGCAGGGGAAACACATTTCCTGCAACCTTCCATTCTCAAATAGTCCTTTTAAAATGTTCCACTGCCACTAAAAACCCTAAGATGGCTTCTAGGAGAACACAGACTATCTGTTTGACTAAATTATTGTTTAAAAAGTGAAGTGATCAGTTATATCTCTGTGTTCTTATTCTTACAGACTGTTGATTGTTCCTTTGATCTTTGCTTTGGCTGGTCTTGCTATCTCAGCCCCCGTTAATGGTAAGAAAACATTCAAGTAAACATTCTTATAAATCGTATAAATGTGGGTGAATTTAGAATTCTTCCAACAGTAACTACAGTTTAATAATAATGACAATTTTATAGTTAGGTAGTTGTGTTTTTATTTAAGTTCAATTTCATTCATCATTGTGACAAAACAATGGGTTACGCATTTCATGCTTCACCTTTCCAGTTATCCGGTTTAAGCTACTCTAAGCTACACTGCAAACATAAAGTGAGCAAATATACAAACCCAAATGACCATTACATAATGTTTAAGTGAGGAGGCATTTCCAATGTATACAGCGACCTCCATCCATCTGATTGAATCACAATGGGAGTCCTCTGCATGTCCACAATGGCAGTGTAATCAGAACCCTGGTCTCTCTGTGGAGACACAAAAGAGGTCTGTTCTCCTTTGCCTGATGTGGGGTAGAGAGAGGAGTAGGGTGGGCCTCATATGACCCATTCACATGGAGCTAGTTCCCCAAACCACTAATCATGCTCCCCTAACGCTATCTAATGCACATTTATTTGACAGATGGAACCGAGGCAGACAATGATGGTAATGTGTAATTTGTGTTTTATCATGGCATTCATAATTACCACAACAGTTAGAAAAGTACATGCTAATCAGCTTTGCTAATTAGAAGTGTTTTTGTATTCAGTCTGAACTAGTGTTTTTGTTGGTGTAATGACACCATTCCTTGTGCTGTGTGTTTCAGAGAGAGCTGCCCTCTTGCTAGTGCACCTTAAAGGTAAGCACACTGACAACCCCTCCAGTCAAAGCCTACACATATAGGTTATATATGGATCGCTTCCGATATGTGCTTTGTCGTTTTATTTCATTTTCATTTGAAAACACTGGACTGAAACCTCAACAGTGCTAAAAATCAAACCATTTGACTGTTGCATAATTGGATACATTAAGATACTGAGTTTTCCAGTTTGTTATTGGCTTAGCTGGGTGATCATTGGCAAGGGGTGCTATGATACTTTTTTTGTCTCAGGTGACAAAGATGGCGGAGGCCTCACAGGCAGCCCGGATGGAGTCTCCGCAGGTTTGTACTGACGCCAATGTATCTCCTACCTAATACCTTCTTAACCACGCAAGGTATGTACCATTTTATACCGACGGAAACTAATAAGAAATCCTCTGTTGTTCACAGGGACCACAGATGGGACTGATTCCAGTAAAGAGCTAGCAGGAGGTACGAGGGTCTGGGGATCTTTCCATCAAGGAAGAAGTTAATGTCATCTTGAGTGAATGATGTAGAACCAACTCAACTAGACTTTCAAGGAAACCAACTCTGTAGATTAGAGAACAAGAATGAATATGCTGATTCCCTAAGAAAGAAAAACATTTCCCCTCACAGTACCAGTGAACAAACATGAGAGAAGGAACACTGAGCTGTTGATTATGGTTTGTTTTTAGGTGCAGTGGATTCCTCACCTGATACAACAGACACCCCAGGTCAGTGTGTGTGTGTGTGTGTGTGTGTGTGTGTGTGTGTGTGTGTGTGTGTGTGTGTGTGTGTGTGTGTGTGTGTGTGTGTGTGTGTGTGTGTGTGTGTGTGTGTGTGTGTGTGCGTGTGTGTGCGTGTGCGTGTGCATGCGTGTGCGTGTGCATGCGTGTGCGTGTGTGTGTGTCTGTTGACAACACATGTTGAGCCGCTCAGACTATAATGTAAGAAACACACACCTAATCATTCATTAGCCACAATTATCAAAATTATAGCAAATAATTAGTGAGCAGACAAAATGGGCCTGCTATAAGATTATAAAAAAAACACTTAACTATCCCCTATAGAGGATCTGCAATGGTGGATACTCAAATATACTGTATAAATACAGTATAACAACAGCAGCACCCCCCGGAACGTAGCTAAACAAATGCTTTCTAGACCAGACAGTAAATGTCTCAGAGTCTGACTATGTGCTGTGGGGCCATGCTGAAGGTTTGCACAATTGACAGAATAAACCAAAGGGGTCTCAAATCCAAGCCAAACGTATATCAAGGCTCGCCAAAAACCACGTTTCCCAGTTCCCCAAACCTCCACATGCCATAACACATTGTTTACTTACTGTCATTCTATAACACCCACTATAAACTACATCAGATGTCTTAGAGGAATACATTATCTGAAAGACAGTAAGCCCAATCAAAACCAGTTACCAAGGAAACATGTAATGGTAATATTAATCTTACCCAGACAGATTTTAGTACTGAAGAGTCCATGGCTAAAACGTCTAATGCCAAACGTCTAATTCCAACTCACCTGATGTTTGTTCTTCATTTATCAGATGCAAGTAGCAGTGATACATTCCCAGACACAAACAGTGAGAAACCAATTCATTTTAAATTCAATGAAAAACACTCTATACTAGGGATTTCACAGGGAGCATCATACTCACCCTTCCTTGTCCTACAGACAGAGATACCAGCGTGGAAACTACAGGCAATCCTGATGACTCTGATGCCCCAGGTGAGACCTAGGAGCAAAATACACAAAGATCAATGATAAGGGTTAAGGGCAAAGGTCGAAATCATTCGATAACAATGCAGGATGTACAGATGCAGTCTTCTACTGTGTGTCACAGCACTGCGTGCCACACATTCGCCTGGGTCAAAATCTGTGAGAGAAAGTCAGACACACCCTAAAATTATTTCCATGGTGATGATGAGAATGCACGGCATTTGTTATTTCCCCAGGCGGCACTGGCCTGTGCTGTGCTGTCATGTGCAATGTCTTTTTACAATAACTACTGCATCTGTCTGTCTACTTTCAAGTGCGAATTGGACAAACCTGGGGGAAGACATACTGCAGCCATACATCTATTGTCAAGCATAAATCAAATAAATCATTTTAGTGGCAGTTAACATCAGCAGCAAATAGATGGCCAAACTATTGTATGGTTATGTAATCATGTTCAATACAAGGTAAGAAATGAGACAGTATTTTCATACCTTCCAATAACATTGTCATTATGTTAAGATGCAGCTGAAGCAGCAGGCAGCCAAGATACAACGGACGCAGCCGGTGAGTGAAACAATACGTCTTGAGAGATGTTCTTGCTACCCAATGTCAAAGTTGTCTCATTCTTTTGGACACAACAGTTACTTTAGTCAAAACAAAGATACAAAGTGAAAGGCAAGTTCTTCTAGACTAGAGTTATCATACCTAGTAATATAATAAAGTACAAAATGATAGTTCATCTGATACATAGTAATATAATGATACAGAAATCATTGGCGAAAATCTGATATCAACTTTGGAGGGGACAATTACATGAAATTTTCTCAAGAGCAATTCCTGAGGGGGACACCAAAAGTAGTGCTGTAACACATAGCCTACGTTTAATATGGTAAATGTATATTGAGGAACCAAAGAAATAAGGTGTTTGCCGTACTCCTAACTACCGGTACCCAAAACTACACAACTAATCACAACAGCAATACCATTGCCTTTAACAAATCTTAGTTCAGTTACCAGTTTAAGTTGAGAGTGGGGGTATCCATGGCATTTTCCAATTATGTTCCTATTTTACAAGTAAAAAAAATTGAGAACCTTTCATAATGTTGCCAAACAAAGACTCAACAAATTTACCTGAGACTCCCTGTCTCTGTCAGTCTGTCCCTGCATATCTGTCCCCAACTCTGCTGTCTGTGTGCCATCTGTTGCCTGCTCTGCCTAATGACATCATTGTGAAACATTTCCATTAGAATTTCATTTCTTTCTTATGAACATTTTATCAACTAGTCTTTGAGATATTAGGCTACTAGGGTTCTTACTATGCATTTTGGTGTACTGAAAAATACTCTGATGTCCGTCTTTTATTTTTCTGCCATTTTTCTACCTGGCTGGCTGGCTGGCTACACACACAGTGTGTAGGTTATTTACAGTAGGAGATGGGCTTCTATCATCTTCTATCATTCTATTTGGGCTTCGATCTAAAAGGTAGCTAGCAAATGTGAAACGGATTAAAATGACAAGAGTTGAAAGCTGTATGAGTTCACCATTTACACAACATATGCTGCAACCTTTTGTAATTTTAATAGTTTGTTTCATATTGGCTGGCTTCCAACAATAGCTGAATTTGCAAAGCTAGCGAGCACCAATTCCGTTTCAGTGGTGTTTGCTATAATCTTTGCTACCCGGGTTAAATAAAGGTGAAATAAAATAAATAAAAGTTCACTTGCGACAATTTAGCTTTTGCAACGAGACCATTAAATATATTTAAGACAATGGTAGAAGAGAGTGTAGTTCTGTTCAGTTTGGATTTCAGTTTATCGCTAACCTTATCACAGGGACTTTGAAGCACTAACTTACATCATCTGGATGCTGATTCCATCTTTGACGACGCCACATAAATGGAATAGGTACGAGCTAGCTTAATAGTTAATATTTGCGCACTAGCTCTGCATATTCAGCTAGTGTGTGTGCGCGATTGACTGGATTAACCTCACGTCAGTTACGTGCATTGAGTGCCTTTCAGACAGTAGATACGACCTCTACGTTACCTAGCAAACTAAGGAACTGGCAGTGGATCAAACCATTGTGAGGCAAAGGGTGGGGGGTTGCAATCTTTTGAAACTTAAAAACGAGCTTTTAAGTGTCTATAATCAGCACAATTGCTTTCATTGCGTATTATTAATATTATTTCAATTACATAGTTATGTTTCAGTGATATATTGGGGCGGACAAATCATATTTTCCCCGGGATTTCCGCCCCTGACAGAAATACTGTTACATTACCAACAGCTTGAGCGGAGTTGCCAACAACCGGAAGCATCCGGTTTCCAGGGATACAGCTGTCTTCAACCTAGCTTCCTTTTCCGCAGAAAAGTGGATGTGGGATCTCCACTCAGGCGTTTCTTTACTCCTTCTACATTAGCTTACATTATTAGCCGAGCCCACATGGCTACGTTAATGGAGGGATGTAGGGTAGAGCTGATGATGACTGGCAGTACATGATCAAATATGATCTGTTTTTCAGATGCCTCTGAGGCAGTAGCAGAGACCGTAGACAATTATGATATACCAGGTGAGGGCACATCTTGCAGCACATAAAGCAATGGCAGTCTTCACAACCACTGAGCCTAAATCTTCAAGTCCTTCATCACTTTTAATGATCATTTTGACTTGACATACATCAATCAATAGATAGACAGATCAACAATAAGTATTGGAATTGAGATACACCCAGTTATTGGAATCGGGATACTGACCCAGTTATTGGAATCGGGATACTGACCCAGTACTCTTTAGTACAGGTCAAAAATAGTGCACTGTATAAGGAATAGGGTGCCATTTGGGACGTACCCTAAAACATTTAACTAATTCTAGACTAGGGCCACAATAACACTCACCCATTACAAAACGGCCATAAATTGTTTGAATTTTGACTCATTTAGTCTGTCTTCACAGATGGTGCTGATGACAGGGAGAAGGTGTCAACAGAGGTGTCATCAGAGGATTTGGGTAAGACCCATTCTCTCTGACTTACTTGCACAATAACCAAACTCTAACTTCACAGATCATCGGAACATACTAACATTATCATTGTAATAAACATTATCATTGTATCAAGCATTATCATTATAATAAACATAATCAGTGTAACAAACATTGCTGTAAACATCAACAGGCCGACTTATAATAGATCTATGTTGTTAATTAATAAATATAGTACATTTATGTTGCTAATTCAATTATGATTTCAGACTCAGCAGGTGTGGATAAGTCTCCAGAAAGTGACTCCACAGAATCTCCAGGAAGTGACTCCACAGAGTCTCCAGGAAGTGACTCCACAGAGTCTCCAGGGAGTGACTCCACAGAGTCTCCAGGAAGTGACTCCACAGGTAAAATGTGTTTAAAGCAGACATTGTGACAGTCCTGACACACACAATACACTGATCCCCCATTCAAAGCATTGATAAGTAGACAATACAGTATCCTGTCTAATGAAAATATGATTAGGTACTCATAATAAAACACACAACCAACTTTTTGTTTCTTTTCAAGATGAAGTGCTAACAGACGTGCAAGCTGACTCTGCTGGTAAGTATGAAGAACAACATCAAGGTTTTTATTGTAATGTTGTACTAGACAGGTTCATTGGCAATTCAAAGACATCAAATAATAGGTTACGGCAGTTTGATGACATAAATCATGTGTTATTGTAGATGTGACCAGTGATGACATGGATGAGGCCACAGAGACGGGCAAAGATGATGACAAGAGTGACGACAAGAGTGATACAGGTGTGTTTAGTTGACATTTCTGAACTTGACATTGATTGTCTGGGAAACTGTAATTTTGAGCTGTTCTACCCTTCAGTTGGTCATTAATCTGTTTTTGTCTTCATTCTCATCTGCATCCTCTTGATGTAGATGAGAAGGATGCCGCAGGTGAAGAAAAAACGTTAGATAATGACTCTGCAGGGGAGTCTGCTCATTGAAGGTTACGAACCCTATTCATTACCAGGATGTCTAAACATTCTGTTACTTGTCTGCAGATGCTGCCACAGACAAAGATGACAGTGATGAGGATAAGGACACTGAACTAGATGGTAAGGCCCGTGCAGAAGACACACAGACAGAGGAAGCGGCAGACAGCGACAGCAAACAAGGCGCTGCAGACTCAGACTCTGACACAGACGATGACAGGCCGGAGAAAGACGTCAAGAACGACTCAGATGACAGCAAGGACACCACCGAAGAAGACGACAAACCAGACAAAGATGATAAGAAAAACAGAGACAGCGCAGACAACAGCAATGATGACAGTGATGAGGTGATCCAGGTCCCCAGGGAGGAACCAGAGCAGCAGGAAATGAACCTGGAGGAGGGAGGAGTGATTGGCAGCCAGGAGGAGACTGTAGCCGCAGACATGGAGGAGGGGAGTGATGTGGGGGACCAGAAGCCCGGCCCTGAAGACAGCATCGAGGAGGGAAGCCCTGTAGGGAGGCAAGATTTTGAGCCTCCACAGGATTCGGAGGAGGAGGAGGCGGAGCTGGAGGCAAAGGAGGAGGAGGAGCTGGAGAAGGAGGCAAAGAAGGAGGAGGAGTTGGAGGAGGCGGAGGCAAAGAAAGAGGAGGAGGAGCTGGAGGAGGCGGAGGAGGAGAGGAAACTAAAAACAACAGAGTCCAAAAGTCAGGAGGACAGTAAGGATGAAAGTCAGGAGGACAGTAAGGATGAAAGTCAGGAGGACAGTAAGGAGGACAGTAAGGATGAAAGTGAGGAGGACAGTAAGGAGGACAGTAAGGAGGAAAGTGAGGAGGACAGTAAGGAGGACAGTAAGGATGAAAGTGAGGCTGAACGAGACTCCAACAGTAAAAAGGACATTGGGACCATCGATGCCCCTGAACCACAAGAGGATGACAGTGAAGAGGACACTGATGATAGCATGATGAAAGAGCCCAAAGGTGAGGTTACCACTACAAAACCATAGAAATGAAGCTAATAATTAGGCCAGGTCATGCGGTCAGGAAAAACAGCTAATAATGAAAAGGTACATATGTGATTCCATGTAAAAGATGGTGTAGTATTGTTAGTGACAATGGTATTATATTGTGGTAACTGAAACACTTCTTTCTGATATAGATTCTGAGAAAGATGATAAGGACAAGAATGATATGGACAAAGAAGATATGGACAAGGATGATATGGACAAGGATGATATGGACAAGGATGCCTCTGGTAAGTCTCTCTATCTTGTGTGTCACTTGATCACCTTGCCTGTTTTTCAGCTGACCCATGCAGTAGTGAATGAAAGCGATGTCAAGTAATTTATGTCAAACGGTCCATCATTTTCTTTTCATAGACTCAGAGGATGACCAATCTGAATCGGATGCAGAGCCAGGCGCAGATTCACACACAGGTTTATTTCCTCTGATCCTGAATAATATCACCAGGGCTTTCAAATGGCTTGTTCTTTAGCTGTTGTAACTAACATTCAAATGAATTATTGTGGTTCAACATAATATATATTCAACGGTTCTTTAGATGAGGATGAGACCAACGAGGATTAACATTTTGGAAAAAATGCATGTGAAATAAAAAACATTGGCCATACGTATGTATTCTAAATAATGTATGTATTCCATACATATGTACGTATTCCAAATAATGTACATATTCCATACAAATGTATGTATTCCAAATACATTTACAAATGTATATCACGCATTAAAATACATTACAAAATGCATAAAAAATACATTATTTGGCCATTTATTTTATTTCACACATATATCCTAAAATGCATCAAATTTTTTGGGGGAAATCATTAGTTTTTCTCATATGTATGTAATAATAATTGAAATAGTAAAAACAAAGCTGATTCGTGTTTTTTTTCTCAGATGTCGATGAGATAGATAGGGAAGAAACAATGACTCCAGATTCAGAAGGTAAGGCCCAAAACTGACTTACTTCTTGGGGTAGTTACCAATGAAAGGACCAAGCATTCTAAGGCTTCCTCACCAGGGGAAGAAACAGTGCATTTATGTTCACCAGTCAACTCAGTCAACGAGCCACAAAGTAAACACATCTTTTGTCCTTGTGACATTTCTGATCAGATGTCTGTTTGTTTGAACAGAGATAATGAAGTCTGGTGAGATGGACTCGGTTGTCGAGGCAACTGAAGGTAAGAGAGGAGACAGGACTGCCCTGCCTGATGCCTCCCACAGCTCACATCAATAGACACTATGCAGACACAAACATGAACACGCCCGTACGCACACACAAACACGCACACACACAGGAATCCAGGGCACTTTGTTGTAGCTAGACCAGTTAAATAAACAACTCTAATGAAGTCACCAGAGGTTTGGTGTGGAGGACTGGCTGTGTTTGTGCTAGATTGCTTTAAATGGCCCCTTTCTTCTTCTTCCATAAGCCTATTCCCCCCCCCCTCCCCCCCCCCCCCCCCCCCCACACACACACACACACACGCACACGCACACACACACACACTTATCCAAAGCACATGATGAGGTGGGAATGACAAGTATGAAGAAGTGACAGAGCAACACATAGACAAAAGAAAGTTATTGGAATAAATGTGTTTCTTTCTTTTCTCTCTCAGCCGTTCCAGCTGACATTCTGGACCAACCAGACCAACAGGATGACATGACACAGGGCGCCTCGCAGGGTAATGTCAGCAGAACACTGCAACACACCAAACCACATCAGCACTTTAATATATAATAATATATGCAGTTTAACAGACGCTTGTATCCATTTTATGGGCGTCCCTTTTACATTTCCATTACAGACTTATTTGACCCGTCTGTCACTCTGACATACGTTTATTGTACGGTAAGATGCAGTCAGATGCTGTTATATTCACTTCTATGTACTGTATATTTAATTTGATTTACAGCCGCTGATGCTGCTGCCACCGCCCCGGCAGCCCAGTCTTAGCCCTGTGGGTTGAGCACACAGCACGCTGTGGATGGAATCAGACATTTTGATAGGTACCTAAAGCCATACCCATTGATTTGTACTTACTAATGAGAGGAGAGGTATCCTGTACATTGAAAAAATATATATAATCATTTCACATTCCGTCTTCTTTCATTGCAGACCCATCATGGTGAATCTCACAGAAAACTGACAACAAGCAATATCAACAAAAACTTTAGTCAAATGTTGCTCTTAAGTTCCTTAACCCTCTTTTGCCACTCAAAATGGTGAAGGTGTGTGCAGTGTCTATGAGGATAAAATTAAATTATTCTACTTTTTTTGGTGTACATTACATTTTTACCCACTTTTTGACTGTATTGTTGTTTGGGTAGTTGGATATTGGATAAAATGGTCACTGTCATATTAACTAGAATATTGATCAAATGGTCACTATGTTCTCTTACAATGCCCTTGAGAAAACCAGAAGTCTGTTTTTTAATTCAGTCATTGTAGGTTTGGTATGTTTCTGCAGGGTTCCTACTGTTATCCTCCTGCTTTCATATGATGCATTGCTGTCTCAGTCCTTGACAGAAAGCTCAATTGGCACTTTGTCCTTCTAACTGATAACAGCTGCTACATTTGAAAAATAACTCAGACTCACTCACAGCTCAACATTCGTTTTTTAAATTATGAAAAACATTAGGTCATTTATACAAAATGAAGTGTACATAAGTTTTATGGCGCAACAATGTCTTTGATAAGGTATACAAAACAAATCTAGAGAAAGTACTAAAAAAGTGTGATCTACATTGGTCGGAAAGATTGTAAAATAACAATTGTATAGACATAATGAAAATGTCATTTGAATATGTACACGGGGGGGAAATCTAATAAAGACTGATTTGTCAGCAAGTTTTTGGGGATAATAGCTGTATGTGTGTGTTTTTGTGAATCAGTTGATGAAACGAGAAGCCGGTAAGAAGCCTACTCATGGACTCCCAGGACTTTCAAATCAAATTGCATTTGTCACATGCTTCGTAAAGAACAGATGAAATGCTTACTTTACAATAATATCAACTATAAATAATATGATAACATATCAAATGTACAAAATACAATATAATAATAATCAATAGAGTTATGAGAATTTGACACACATGTCAAGGTCAATAGCCATGTTTTGAAGTTGCAAAGTCCTACATCTGGGGTCTGTGATAACATAGCACACTTGTAACCAACACAGTAATAAAAGGGACCACGCCAATGAGGACATGAAGAAGAAGCGTGAAGTAGCCTGGTAGCGATCCCTGTTTAGCTACAGGTAAGGCAGGGCCAGCGGACACACATTTCTGCTAAACTGTATCTTGAGACATTCGATCAACTGTTTATTATGCCTTCGAGTAGTGTTCAACACTCCTATTCCTGACAAAGCTTTCATTTTGGATGGATAGTGCCACGCCCTACTTTCCTTTCAAACAAGTCAGTGTCACTGTGGCGTTTGTCTTCTAAGAAAGCAGCATGTCATTGGCATTGCTTATTTACGCATTCCTTGACCTTGTCCTAAGAAATCTTTCTACGAGCAAGAGCAGGCAATCCAGCGCACAAAAAAATCTATGCATTCTGTTTTAAAATGCCATACACACTGAGTATACCAAACATTAGGAACACCTTCCTCATTTTGAGTCCCCCCCCCAATGTTGACTCCAATGTTCCCACAGTTGTGTCAAGTTGGCTGGATGTCCTTTGGGTGGTGGACCATTCTTGATACACACAGGAAACTGTTGAGTGTGAAAAACCCAGCAGCGTTGCAGTTCTTGACACAAACTGTTGCGACTGGCACCTACTACCATACCCCGTTGGAAGGCACTTAAATCTTTTGTCATGCCCATTCACCCTCTGAATAGCACACATACACAATCCATGTCTCAATTGTCTCAAGGCTTAAAAATCCTTCTTTAACCTGTCACCTCCCCTTCATCTACACTGATTGAAGTGACATCAATAAGGGATCATAGCTTTCATCTGGATTCTGGTCAGCTTATGTCATGGAAAGAGCAGGTGTCCTTAATGTTTTGTATACTCAGTGTAAATGACCAATAACATTGAACTGGTAAGGCTTTTGTACAGTTAACAGGTGTCCAACATTAAAAGGAAATAAATAAAACAATTCTCCAGCACCACCCCAACATCAACATCTGTGATGCGTTTCTATGTTTTGTAGTAAAAAAGATTGAGGAAGATAAGTGTTTCCAATTCCACTTATCTTCCTCCATCTTTTTTACTACAAAACATAGAAACGCGCCATTTTCACATACAGTATGTTGTGGTGGTGTTGGAGATGATGAATATGAAGTAGAAAAATGTAGAAATGTCCCTTTAAGATAAAACTACACAGAAAGCCATCTGAGACATTACTATTTGCTGTTGAATACATATTTCTTTTTACACATGAACACATTCTGACAAGGTATGACAACACGATGGTGGTAGGCCTGATCACTGACAACGATGAGACAGCCTACAGGGAGGAGGTCAGAAACCTGGCAGTGTGGTGCAAGGACAACAACCTCTCCGTTAACGTTAGCAGGAGGAGCTGATCATGGACTACAGGAAATGGAGGACTGAGCACACCTCCATCCACATCGACGGGGCTGTAGTGGAGCAGGTCGAGAGCTTCATGTCCCTCAGTTTCCACATCACTAAGGAACTATCATGGTCCACACACATCAACACTTTCGTGAAGAGGGCAAGACAACGCCTCTTCCCCCTCAGGAGGCTGAAAATATTTGGCAGGAGCCCTCAAATCCTAAAAATGTTCTACAGCTGCACCATTGAGAGCATCTTGACTGGCTGCATCACCGCTTGGTATGGAAACTGCTCTGCATCCGACCGCAAGGTGCTACACAGGGTAGTGCGTACGGCCCAGTACATCACTGGAGCCACACTCCCTGCCATCCAGGACATCTATACCAGGAGGTGTCAAAGACTCCATCCACCCAAGTCATAGACCTTTCTCTCTGATACCCCACGGCAAGCGGTACTGATACACCAAGTCTGGAACCCTCAGGACCTGAACAGCTTCTACACCAAGCCATAAGACTGCTAAATAGTTAGTTAAATAGTTCACCAATAGCTACCTGGACTATCTGCATTGACCCTTTTTGCTCTAACTCCTTTGACTCATCACATACACTGCTGCTACTGTTTATTATCTTTCCTGTTGCCTAGTCACTTTATTCCTAGTTATATGTACATATCTATCTGTAACGATGTGCACTGAGAGCTGGGAAGCAAGTTCAGGGAAGCAAGTGTTTTAATAAATAAACACAACGCAATACAAAAACAAGAAACACTAACAGCACACAGACATGACACAGAAACAGAAACAATGACGCCTGGGGAAGGAACCAAAGGGAGTGACATATAAAGGACAGGTAATCAGGGACGTGATGGAGTCCAGGTGAGTCTGATGATGCACAGGTGCGCGTAACGATGGTGACAGGGGTTAAGGTTACGTGACACTATCTCAATTACCTCATACCCCTGCACATCGATTCAGTACTGGTAACATGTGTATATAGCCAAGTTATTACCTCGTACCCCTGCACATCGATTCAGTACTGGTAACATGTGTATATAGCCAAGTTATTACCTCGTACACCTGCACATCGATTCAGAACTGGTAACATGTGTATGTAGCCAAGTTATTACCTCGTACCACTGCACATCGATTCGGTACTGGTAACATGTGTATATAGCCAAGTTATTACCTCGTACCCCTGCACATCGATTCGGTACTGGTAACATGTGTATATAGCCAAGTTATTACCTCGTACCCCTGCACATCGATTCAGTACTGGTAACATGTGTATATAGCCAAGTTATTACCTCGTACCCCTGCACATCGATTCAGTACTGGTAACATGTGTATATAGCCAAGTTATCACCTCGTACCCCTGCACATCGATTCAGTACTGGTAACATGTGTATATAGCCAAGTTATTACCTCGTACCCCTGCACATCGATTCAGTACTGGTAACATGTGTATGTAGCCAAGTTATTACCTCGTACCCCTGCACATCGATTCAGTACTGGTACCCCGTGTATATATCCAAGTTATTACCTCGTACCCCTGCACATCGATTCAGTACTGGTACCCCGTGTATATAGCCAAGTTATTACCTCGTACCCCTGCACATTGACTCAGTACTGGTACCCCGTGTATATAGCCAAGTTATTACCTCGTACCCCTGCACATCGACTCAGTACTGGTACCCCGTGTATATAGCCAATATATTACCTCGTACCCCTGTACATCGACTCAATACTGGTACCCCGTGTATATAGCCAAGTTATTACCTCGTACCCCTGCACATCGATTCAGTAATGGTAACATGTGTATATAGCCAAGTTATTACCTCGTACCCCTGCACATCGATTCAGTACTGGTAACATGTGTATGTAGCCAAGTTATTACCTCGTACCCCTGCACATCGATTCAGTACTGGTAACATGTGTATGTAGCCAAGTTATTACCTCGTACCCCTGCACATCGATTCAGTACTGGTAACATGTGTATGTAGCCAAGTTATTACCTCGTACCCCTGCACATCGATTCGGTACTGGTAACATGTGTATATAGCCAAGTTATTACCTCGTACCCCTGCACATCGACTCAGTACTGGTACCCCGTGTATATAGCCAAGTCATTACCTCGTACCCCTGCACATCGACTCAGTACTGGTACCCCGTATATATAGCCAAGTTATTACCTCGTACCCCTGCACATAGACTCAGTACTGGTACCCCGTGTATATAGCCAAGTTATTACCTCGTACCCCTGCACATCGATTCAGTACTGGTAACATGTGTATATAGCCAAGTTATTACCTCGTACCCCTGCACATCGATTCAGTACTGGTAACATGTGTATATAGCCAAGTTATTACCTCGTACCCCTGCACATCGATTCAGTACTGGTAACATGTGTATGTAGCCAAGTTATTACCTCGTACCCCTGCACATCGATTCGGTACTGGTAACATGTGTATGTAGCCAAGTTATTACCTCGTACCCCTGCATATCGATTCGGTACTGGTAACATGTGTATGTAGCCAAGTTATTACCTCGTACCCCTGCACATCGATTCTGTACTGGTAACATGTGTATGTAGCCAAGTTATTACCTCGTACCCCTGCACATCGATTCAGTACTGGTAACATGTGCATGTAGCCAAGTTATTACCTCGTACCCCTGCACATCGATTCAGTACTGGTAACATGTGTATGTAGCCAAGTTATTACCTCGTACCCCTGCACATCGATTCAGTACTGGTACCCCGTGTATATAGCCAAGTTATTACCTCGTACCCCTGCACATCGATTCGGTACTGGTACCCCGTGTATATAGCCAAGTTATTACCTCGTACCCCTGCACATCGACTCGGTACTGGTACCCCGTGTATATAGCCAAGTTATTACCTCGTACCCCTGCACATCGACTCTGTACTGGTACCCCGTGTATATAGCCAAGATATTACCTCGTACCCCTGCACATCGACTCAGTACTGGTACCCCGTGTATATAGCCAAGTTATTACCTCGTACCCCTGCACATCGACTCAGTACTGGTACCCCGTGTATATAGCCAAGATATTACCTCGTACCCCTGCACATCGACTCAGTACTGGTACCCCGTGTATATAGCCAAGTTATTACCTCGTACCCCTGCACATCGACTCAGTACTGGTACCCCGTGTATATAGCTAAGTTATTACCTCGTACCCCTGCACATCGATTCAGTACTGGTAACATGTGTATATAGCCAAGTTATTACCTCGTACCCCTGCACATCGACTCGGTACTGGTACCCCGTGTATATAGCCAAGTTATTACCTCGTACCCCTGCACATCGACTCAGTACTGGTACCCCGTGTATATAGCCAAGATATTACCTCGTACCCCTGCACATCGACTCAGTACTGGTAACATGTGTATATAGCCAAGTTATTACCTCGTACACCTGCACATCGACTCAGTACTGGTACCCCGTGTATATAGCCAAGATATTTCCTCGTACCCCTGCACATCGATTCAGTACTGGTAACATGTGTATATAGCCAAGTTATTACCTCGTACACCTGCACATCGATTCAGTACTGGTAACATGTGTATGTAGCCAAGTTATTACCTCGTACAACTGCACATCGATTCGGTACTGGTAACATGTGTATATAGCCAAGTTATTACCTCGTACCCCTGCACATCGATTCGGTACTGGTAACATGTGTATATAGCCAAGTTATTACCTCGTACCCCTGCACATCGATTCAGTACTGGTAACATGTGTATATAGCCAAGTTATGACCTCGTACCCCTGCACATCGATTCAGTACTGGTAACATGTGTATATAGCGAAGTTGTCACCTCGTACCCCTGCACATCGATTCAGTACTGGTAACATGTGTATATAGCCAAGTTATTACCTCGTACCCCTGCACATCGATTCAGTACTATTAACATGTGTATGTAGCCAAGTTATTACCTCGTACCCCTGCACATCGATTCGGTACTGGTAACATGTGTATGTAGCCAAGTTATTACCTCGTACCCCTGCACATCGATTCAGTACTGGTACCCCGTGTATATATCCAAGTTATTACCTCGTACCCCTGCACATCGATTCAGTACTGGTACCCCGTGTATATAGCCAAGTTATTACCTCGTACCCCTGCACATTGACTCAGTACTGGTACCCCGTGTATATAGCCAAGTTATTACCTCGTACCCCTGCACATCGACTCAGTACTGGTACCCCGTGTATATAGCCAATATATTACCTCGTACCCCTGTACATCGACTCAATACTGGTACCCCGTGTATATAGCCAAGTTATTACCTCGTACCCCTGCACATCGATTCAGTAATGGTAACATGTGTATATAGCCAAGTTATTACCTCGTACCCCTGCACATCGATTCAGTACTGGTAACATGTGTATGTAGCCAAGTTATTACCTCGTACCCCTGCACATCGATTCGGTACTGGTAACATGTGTATGTAGCCAAGTTATTACCTCGTACCCCTGCACATCGATTCGGTAGTGGTAACATGTGTACATAGCCAAGTTATTACCTCGTACCCCTGCACATCGATTCAGTACTGGTAACATGTGTATATAGCCAAGTTATTACCTCGTACCCCTGCACATCGATTCAGTACTGGTAACATGTGTATGTAGCCAAGTTATTACCTCGTACCCCTGCACATCGATTCGGTACTGGTAACATGTGTATATAGCCAAGTTATTACCTCGTACCCCTGCACATCGACTCAGTACTGGTACCCCGTGTATATAGCCAAGTTATTACCTCGTACCCCTGCACATCGACTCAGTACTGGTACCCCGTATATATAGCCAAGATATTACCTCGTACCCCTGCACATCGACTCAGTACTGGTACCCTGTGTATATAGCCAAGTTATTACCTCGTACCCCTGCACATAGACTCAGTACTGGTACCCCGTGTATATAGCCAAGTTATTACCTCGTACCCCTGCACATCGATTCAGTACTGGTAACATGTGTATATAGCCAAGTTATTACCTCGTACCCCTGCACATCGATTCAGTACTGGTAACATGTGTATGTAGCCAAGTTATTACCTCGTACCCCTGCACATCGATTCGGTACTGGTAACATGTGTATGTAGCCAAGTTATTACCTCGTACCCCTGCACATCGATTCGGTACTGGTAACATGTGTATGTAGCCAAGTTATTACCTCGTACCCCTGCACATCGATTCAGTACTGGTAACATGTGTATATAGCCAAGTTATTACCTCGTACCCCTGCACATCGATTCAGTACTGGTAACATGTGTATGTAGCCAAGTTATTACCTCGTACCCCTGCACATCGATTCAGTACTGGTAACATGTGTATGTAGCCAAGTTATTACCTCGTACCCCTGCACATCGATTCAGTACTGGTAACATGTGTATGTAGCCAAGTTATTACCTCGTACCCCTGCACATCGATTCGGTACTGGTAACATGTGTATATAGCCAAGTTATTACCTCGTACCCCTGCACATCGTTTCAGTACTGGTAACATGTGTATATAGCCAAGTTATTACCTCGTACCCCTGCACATCGAATCAGTACTGGTAACATGTGTATGTAGCCAAGTTATTACCTCGTAACCCTGCACATCGATTCGGTACTGGTAACATGTGTATATAGCCAAGTTATTACCTCGTACCCCTGCACATCGACTCAGTACTGGTACCCCGTGTATATAGCCAAGTCATTACCTCGTACCCCTGCACATCGACTCAGTACTGGTACCCCGTATATATAGCCAAGATATTACCTCGTACCCCTGCACATCGACTCAGTACTGGTACCCTGTGTATATAGCCAAGTTATTACCTCGTACCCCTGCACATAGACTCAGTACTGGTACCCCGTGTATATAGCCAAGTTATTACCTCGTACCCCTGCACATCGATTCAGTACTGGTAACATGTGTATATAGCCAAGTTAATACCTCGTACCCCTGCACATCGATTCAGCGCTGGTAACATGTGTATATAGCCAAGTTATTAACTCGTACCCCTGCACGTCGATTCAGTACTGGTAACATGTGTATGTAGCCAAGTTATTACCTCGTACCCCTGCACATCGATTCGGTACTGGTAACATGTATATGTAGCCAAGTTATTACCTCGTACCCCTGCACATCGATTCGGTACTGGTAACATGTGTATGTAGCCAAGTTATTACCTCGTACCCCTGCACATCGATTCGGTACTGGTAACATGTGTATGTAGCCAAGTTATTACCTCGTACCCCTGCACATCGATTCGGTACTGGTAACATGTGTATGTAGCCAAGTTATTACCTCGTACCCCTGCACATCGATTCAGTACTGGTACCCCGTGTATATAGCCAAGTTATTACCTCGTACCCCTGCACATCGATTCGGTACTGGTACCCCGTGTATATAGCCAAGTTATTACCTCGTACCCCTGCACATCGACTCGGTACTGGTACCCCGTGTATATAGCCAAGTTATTACCTCGTACCCCTGCACATCGACTCGGTACTGGTACCCCGTGTATATAGCCAAGTTATTACCTCGTACCCCTGCACATCGACTCTGTACTGGTACCCCGTGTATATAGCCAAGATATTACCTCGTACCCCTGCACATCGACTCAGTACTGGTACCCCGTGTATATAGCCAAGTTCTTACCTCGTACCCCTGCACATCGACTCAGTACTGGTACCCCGTGTATATAGCCAAGATATTACCTCGTACCCCTGCACATCGACTCAGTACTGGTACCCCGTGTATATAGCCAAGTTATTACCTCGTACCCCTGCACATCGACTCAGTACTGGTACCCCGTGTATATAGCCAAGATATTACCTCGTACCCCTGCACATCGACTCAGTACTGGTACCCCGTGTATATAGCCAAGTTATTACCTCGTACCCCTGCACATCGACTCAGTACTGGTACCCCGTGTATATAGCTAAGTTATTACCTCGTACCCCTGCACATCGATTCAGTACTGGTGACATGTGTATATAGCCAAGTTATTACCTCGTACCCCTGCACATCGACTCAGTACTGGTACCCCGTGTATATAGCCAAGATATTACCTCGTACCCCTGCACATCGACTCAGTACTGGTACCCCGTGTATATAGCTAAGTTATTACCTCGTACCCCTGCACATCGACTCAGTACTGGTACCCCGTGTATATAGCCAAGTTATTACCTCGTACCCCTGCACATCGATTCAGTCCTGGTAACATGTGTATGTAGCCAAGTTATTACCTCGTACCCCTGCACATCGATTCGGTACTGGTACCCCATGTATATAGCCAAGTTATTACCTCGTACCCCTGCACATCGATTCAGTGCTGGTAACATGTGTATGTAGCCAAGTTATTACCTCGTACCCCTGCACATCGATTCGGTACTGGTACCCCGTGTATATAGCCAAGTTATTACCTCGTACCCCTGCACATCGACTCGGTACTGGTACCCCGTGTATATAGCCAAGTTATTACCTCGTACCCCTGCACATCGACTCAGTACTGGTACCCCGTGTATATAGCCAAGATATTACCTCGTACCCCTGCACATCGACTCAGTACTGGTACCCCGTGTATATAGCCAAGTTATTACCTCGTACCCCTGCACATCGACTCGGTACTGGTACCCCGTGTATATAGCCAAGATATTACCTCGTACCCCTGCACATCGACTCAGTACTGGTACCCCGTGTATATAGCCAAGTTATTACCTCGTACCCCTGCACATCGACTCAGTACTGGTACCCCGTGTATATAGCTAAGTTATTACCTCGTACCCCTGCACATCGATTCAGTACTGGTAACATGTGTATATAGCCAAGTTATTACCTCGTACCCCTGCACATCGACTCGGTACTGGTACCCTGTGTATATAGCCAAGTTATTACCTCGTACCCCTGCACATCGACTCAGTACTGGTACCCCGTGTATATAGCCAAGATATTACCTCGTACGCCTGCACATCGACTCAGTACTGGTACCCCGTGTATATAGCCAAGTTATTACCTCGTACCCCTGCACATCGACTCAGTACTGGTACCCCGTGTATATAGCCAAGTTATTACCTCGTACCCCTGCACATCGATTCAGTGCTGGTAACATGTGTATGTAGCCAAGTTATTACCTCGTACCCCTGCACATCGATTCGGTACTGGTACCCCGTGTATATAGCCAAGTTATTACCTCGTACCCCTGCACATCGACTCAGTACCGGTACCCCGTGTATATAGCCAAGTTATTACCTCGTACCCCTGCACATAGATTCAGTGCTGGTAACATGTGTATGTAGCCAAGTTATTACCTCGTACACCTGCACATCGATTCGGTACTGGTACCCTGTGTATATAGCCAAGTTATTACCTCGTACCCCTGCACATCGATTCAGTGCTGGTAACATGTGTATATAGCCAAGTTATTACCTCGTACCCCTGCACATCGATTCAGTGCTGGTAACATGTGTATGTAGCCAAGTTATTACCTCGTACCCCTGCACATCGATTCGGTACTGGTACCCTGTGTATATAGCCAAGTTATTACCTCGTACCCCTGCACATCGATTCAGTGCTGGTAACATGTGTATATAGCCAAGTTATTACCTCGTACACCTGCACATCGATTCGGTACTGGTACCCTGTGTATATAGCCAAGATATTACCTCGTACCCCTGCACATCGATTCGGTACTGGTACCCCGTGTATATAGCCAAGTTATTACCTCGTACCCCTGCACATCGATTCGGTACTGGTACCCTGTGTATATAGCCAAGTTATTACCTCGTACCCCTGCACATCGATTCGGTACTGGTACCCTGTGTATATAGCCAAGTTATTACCTCGTACCCCTGCACATCGATTCGGTACTGGTACCCTGTGTATATAGCCAAGTTATTACCTCGTACCCCTGCACATCGATTCGGTACTGGTACCCTGTGTATATAGCCAAGTTATTACCTCGTACCCCTGCACATCGATTCGGTACTGGTACCCTGTGTATATAGCCAAGTTATTACCTCGTACCCCTGCACATCGATTCGGTACTGGTACCCTGTGTATATAGCCAAGTTATTACCTCGTACCCCTGCACATCGATTCGGTACTGGTACCCTGTGTATATAGCCAAGTTATTACCTCGTACCCCTGCACATCGATTCGGTACTGGTACCCTGTGTATATAGCCAAGTTATTACCTCGTAGCCCTGCACATCGATTCGGTACTGGTACCCTGTGTATATAGCCAAGTTATTACCTCGTACCCCTGCACATCGATTCGGTACTGGTACCCTGTGTATATAGCCAAGTTATTACCTCGTACCCCTGCACATCGATTCGGTACTGGTACCCTGTGTATATAGCCAAGTTATTACCTCGTACCCCTGCACATCCATTCGGTACTGGTACCCTGTGTATATAGCCAAGTTATTACCTCGTACCCCTGCACATCGATTCGGTACTGGTACCCTGTGTATATAGCCAAGTTATTACCTCGTACCCCTGCACATCGATTCAGTGCTGGTAACATGTGTATATAGCCAAGTTATTACCTCGTACCCCTGCACATCGATTCAGTGCTGGTAACATGTGTATGTAGCCAAGTTATTACCTCGTACCCCTGCACATCGATTCGGTACTGGTACCCTGTGTATATAGCCAAGTTATTACCTCGTACCCCTGCACATCGATTCAGTGCTGGTAACATGTGTATATAGCCAAGTTATTACCTCGTACACCTGCACATCGATTCGGTACTGGTACCCTGTGTATATAGCCAAGTTATTACCTCGTACACCTGCACATCGATTCAGTGCTGGTAACATGTGTATGTAGCCAAGTTATTACCTCGTACCCCTGCACATCGATTCGGTACTGGTACCCTGTGTATATAGCCAAGTTATTACCTCGTACCCCTGCACATCGATTCAGTGCTGGTAACATGTGTATATAGCCAAGTTATTACCTCGTACACCTGCACATCGATTCGGTACTGGTACCCTGTGTATATAGCCAAGATATTACCTCGTACCCCTGCACATCGATTCGGTACTGGTACCCTGTGTATATAGCCAAGATATTACCTCGTACCCCTGCACATCGATTCGGTACTGGTAACATGTGTATATAGCCAAGTTATTACCTCGTACCCCTGCACATCGATTCGGTACTGGTACCCTGTGTATATAGCCAAGTTATTACCTCGTACCCCTGCACATCGATTCAGTACTGGTACCCCGTGTATATAGCCAAGTTATTACCTCGTACCCCTGCACATCGATTCGGTACTGGTACCCTGTGTATATAGCCATGTTATTACCTCGTACCCCTGCACATCGATTCGGTACTGGTACCCTGTGTATATAGCCAAGTTATTACCTCGTACCCCTGCACATCGATTCGGTACTGGTACTCTGTGTATATAGCCAAGTTATTACCTCGTACCCCTGCACATCGATTCGGTACTGGTACCCTGTGTATATAGCCAAGTTATTACCTCGTACCCCTGCACATCGACTCAGTACTGGTACCCCGTGTATATAGCCAAGTTATTACCTCGTACCCCTGCACATCGATTCAGTGCTGGTAACATGTGTATGTAGCCAAGTTATTACCTCGTACCCCTGCACATCGATTCGGTACTGGTAACATGTGTATGTAGCCAAGTTATTACCTCGTACCCCTGCACATCGATTCAGTACTGGTAACATGTGTATGTAGCCAAGTTATTACCTCGTACCCCTGCACATCGATTCAGTACTGGTACCCCGTGTATATAGCCAAGTTATTACCTCGTACCCCTGCACATCGATTCGGTACTGGTACCCCGTGTATATAGCCAAGTTATTACCTCGTACCCCTGCACATCGACTCGGTACTGGTACCCCGTGTATATAGCCAAGTTATTACCTCGTACCCCTGCACATCGACTCGGTACTGGTACCCCGTGTATATAGCCAAGTTATTACCTCGTACCCCTGCACATCGACTCTGTACTGGTACCCCGTGTATATAGCCAAGATATTACCTCGTACCCCTGCACATCGACTCGGTACTGGTACCCCGTGTATATAGCCAAGTTCTTACCTCGTACCCCTGCACATCGACTCAGTACTGGTACCCCGTGTATATAGCCAAGATATTACCTCGTACCCCTGCACATCGACTCAGTACTGGTACCCCGTGTATATAGCCAAGTTATTACCTCGTACCCCTGCACATCGACTCAGTACTGGTACCCCGTGTATATAGCCAAGATATTACCTCGTACCCCTGCACATCGACTCAGTACTGGTACCCCGTGTATATAGCCAAGTTATTACCTCGTACCCCTGCACATCGACTCAGTACTGGTACCCCGTGTATATAGCTAAGTTATTACCTCGTACCCCTGCACATCGATTCAGTACTGGTAACATGTGTATATAGCCAAGTTATTACCTCGTACCCCTGCACATCGACTCGGTACTGGTACCCCGTGTATATAGCCAAGTTATTACCTCGTACCCCTGCACATCGACTCAGTACTGGTACCCCGTGTATATAGCCAAGATATTACCTCGTACCCCTGCACATCGACTCAGTACTGGTACCCCGTGTATATAGCTAAGTTATTACCTCGTACCCCTGCACATCGACTCAGTACTGGTACCCCGTGTATATAGCCAAGTTATTACCTCGTACCCCTGCACATCGATTCAGTGCTGGTACCCTGTGTATATAGCCAAGTTAATACCTCGTACCCCTGCACATCGATTCAGCACTGGTAACATGTGTATATAGCCAAGTTATTAACTCGTACCCCTGCACGTCGATTCAGTACTGGTAACATGTGTATGTAGCCAAGTTATTACCTCGTACCCCTGCACATCGATTCGGTACTGGTAACATGTATATGTAGCCAAGTTATTACCTCGTACCCCTGCACATCGATTCGGTACTGGTAACATGTGTATGTAGCCAAGTTATTACCTCGTACCCCTGCACATCGATTCGGTACTGGTAACATGTGTATGTAGCCAAGTTATTACCTCGTACCCCTGCACATCGATTCGGTACTGGTAACATGTGTATGTAGCCAAGTTATTACCTCGTACCCCTGCACATCGATTCAGTACTGGTACCCCGTGTATATAGCCAAGTTATTACCTCGTACCCCTGCACATCGATTCGGTACTGGTACCCCGTGTATATAGCCAAGTTATTACCTCGTACCCCTGCACATCGACTCGGTACTGGTACCCCGTGTATATAGCCAAGTTATTACCTCGTACCCCTGCACATCGACTCGGTACTGGTACCCCGTGTATATAGCCAAGTTATTACCTCGTACCCCTGCACATCGACTCTGTACTGGTACCCCGTGTATATAGCCAAGATATTACCTCGTACCCCTGCACATCGACTCAGTACTGGTACCCCGTGTATATAGCCAAGTTCTTACCTCGTACCCCTGCACATCGACTCAGTACTGGTACCCCGTGTATATAGCCAAGATATTACCTCGTACCCCTGCACATCGACTCAGTACTGGTACCCCGTGTATATAGCCAAGTTATTACCTCGTACCCCTGCACATCGACTCAGTACTGGTACCCCGTGTATATAGCCAAGATATTACCTCGTACCCCTGCACATCGACTCAGTACTGGTACCCCGTGTATATAGCCAAGTTATTACCTCGTACCCCTGCACATCGACTCAGTACTGGTACCCCGTGTATATAGCTAAGTTATTACCTCGTACCCCTGCACATCGATTCAGTACTGGTGACATGTGTATATAGCCAAGTTATTACCTCGTACCCCTGCACATCGACTCAGTACTGGTACCCCGTGTATATAGCCAAGATATTACCTCGTACCCCTGCACATCGACTCAGTACTGGTACCCCGTGTATATAGCTAAGTTATTACCTCGTACCCCTGCACATCGACTCAGTACTGGTACCCCGTGTATATAGCCAAGTTATTACCTCGTACCCCTGCACATCGATTCAGTCCTGGTAACATGTGTATGTAGCCAAGTTATTACCTCGTACCCCTGCACATCGATTCGGTACTGGTACCCCGTGTATATAGCCAAGTTATTACCTCGTACCCCTGCACATCGATTCAGTGCTGGTAACATGTGTATGTAGCCAAGTTATTACCTCGTACCCCTGCACATCGATTCGGTACTGGTACCCCGTGTATATAGCCAAGTTATTACCTCGTACCCCTGCACATCGACTCGGTACTGGTACCCCGTGTATATAGCCAAGTTATTACCTCGTACCCCTGCACATCGACTCAGTACTGGTACCCCGTGTATATAGCCAAGATATTACCTCGTACCCCTGCACATCGACTCAGTACTGGTACCCCGTGTATATAGCCAAGTTATTACCTCGTACCCCTGCACATCGACTCGGTACTGGTACCCCGTGTATATAGCCAAGATATTACCTCGTACCCCTGCACATCGACTCAGTACTGGTACCCCGTGTATATAGCCAAGTTATTACCTCGTACCCCTGCACATCGACTCAGTACTGGTACCCCGTGTATATAGCTAAGTTATTACCTCGTACCCCTGCACATCGATTCAGTACTGGTAACATGTGTATATAGCCAAGTTATTACCTCGTACCCCTGCACATCGACTCGGTACTGGTACCCTGTGTATATAGCCAAGTTATTACCTCGTACCCCTGCACATCGACTCAGTACTGGTACCCCGTGTATATAGCCAAGATATTACCTCGTACGCCTGCACATCGACTCAGTACTGGTACCCCGTGTATATAGCCAAGTTATTACCTCGTACCCCTGCACATCGACTCAGTACTGGTACCCCGTGTATATAGCCAAGTTATTACCTCGTACCCCTGCACATCGATTCAGTGCTGGTAACATGTGTATGTAGCCAAGTTATTACCTCGTACCCCTGCACATCGATTCGGTACTGGTACCCCGTGTATATAGCCAAGTTATTACCTCGTACCCCTGCACATCGACTCAGTACCGGTACCCCGTGTATATAGCCAAGTTATTACCTCGTACCCCTGCACATCGATTCAGTGCTGGTAACATGTGTATGTAGCCAAGTTATTACCTCGTACACCTGCACATCGATTCGGTACTGGTACCCTGTGTATATAGCCAAGTTATTACCTCGTACCCCTGCACATCGATTCAGTGCTGGTAACATGTGTATATAGCCAAGTTATTACCTCGTACCCCTGCACATCGATTCAGTGCTGGTAACATGTGTATGTAGCCAAGTTATTACCTCGTACCCCTGCACATCGATTCGGTACTGGTACCCTGTGTATATAGCCAAGTTATTACCTCGTACCCCTGCACATCGATTCAGTGCTGGTAACATGTGTATATAGCCAAGTTATTACCTCGTACACCTGCACATCGATTCGGTACTGGTACCCTGTGTATATAGCCAAGATATTACCTCGTACCCCTGCACATCGATTCGGTACTGGTACCCCGTGTATATAGCCAAGTTATTACCTCGTACCCCTGCACATCGATTCGGTACTGGTACCCTGTGTATATAGCCAAGTTATTACCTCGTACCCCTGCACATCGATTCGGTACTGGTACCCTGTGTATATAGCCAAGTTATTACCTCGTACCCCTGCACATCGATTCGGTACTGGTACCCTGTGTATATAGCCAAGTTATTACCTCGTACCCCTGCACATCGATTCGGTACTGGTACCCTGTGTATATAGCCAAGTTATTACCTCGTACCCCTGCACATCGATTCGGTACTGGTACCCTGTGTATATAGCCAAGTTATTACCTCGTACCCCTGCACATCGATTCGGTACTGGTACCCTGTGTATATAGCCAAGTTATTACCTCGTACCCCTGCACATCGATTCGGTACTGGTACCCTGTGTATATAGCCAAGTTATTACCTCGTACCCCTGCACATCGATTCGGTACTGGTACCCTGTGTATATAGCCAAGTTATTACCTCGTACCCCTGCACATCGATTCGGTACTGGTACCCTGTGTATATAGCCAAGTTATTACCTCGTACCCCTGCACATCGATTCGGTACTGGTACCCTGTGTATATAGCCAAGTTATTACCTCGTACCCCTGCACATCGATTCGGTACTGGTACCCTGTGTATATAGCCAAGTTATTACCTCGTACCCCTGCACATCGATTCGGTACTGGTACCCTGTGTATATAGCCAAGTTATTACCTCGTACCCCTGCACATCGATTCGGTACTGGTACCCTGTGTATATAGCCAAGTTATTACCTCGTACCCCTGCACATCGATTCAGTGCTGGTAACATGTGTATATAGCCAAGTTATTACCTCGTACCCCTGCACATCGATTCAGTGCTGGTAACATGTGTATGTAGCCAAGTTATTACCTCGTACCCCTGCACATCGATTCGGTACTGGTACCCTGTGTATATAGCCAAGTTATTACCTCGTACCCCTGCACATCGATTCAGTGCTGGTAACATGTGTATATAGCCAAGTTATTACCTCGTACACCTGCACATCGATTCGGTACTGGTACCCTGTGTATATAGCCAAGATATTACCTCGTACCCCTGCACATCGATTCGGTACTGGTACCCTGTGTATATAGCCAAGATATTACCTCGTACCCCTGCACATCGATTCGGTACTGGTAACATGTGTATATAGCCAAGTTATTACCTCGTACCCCTGCACATCGATTCGGTACTGGTACCCTGTGTATATAGCCAAGTTATTACCTCGTACCCCTGCACATCGATTCAGTACTGGTACCCCGTGTATATAGCCAAGTTATTACCTCGTACCCCTGCACATCGATTCGGTACTGGTACCCTGTGTATATAGCCATGTTATTACCTCGTACCCCTGCACATCGATTCGGTACTGGTACCCTGTGTATATAGCCAAGTTATTACCTCGTACCCCTGCACATCGATTCGGTACTGGTACTCTGTGTATATAGCCAAGTTATTACCTCGTACCCCTGCACATCGATTCGGTACTGGTACCCTGTGTATATAGCCAAGTTATTACCTCGTACCCCTGCACATCGACTCAGTACTGGTACCCCGTGTATATAGCCAAGTTATTACCTCGTACCCCTGCACATCGATTCAGTGCTGGTAACATGTGTATGTAGCCAAGTTATTACCTCGTACCCCTGCACATCGATTCGGTACTGGTAACATCTGTATGTAGCCAAGTTATTACCTCGTACCCCTGCACATCGATTCAGTACTGGTAACATGTGTATGTAGCCAAGTTATTACCTCGTACCCCTGCACATCGATTCAGTACTGGTACCCCGTGTATATAGCCAAGTTATTACCTCGTACCCCTGCACATCGATTCGGTACTGGTACCCCGTGTATATAGCCAAGTTATTACCTCGTACCCCTGCACATCGACTCGGTACTGGTACCCCGTGTATATAGCCAAGTTATTACCTCGTACCCCTGCACATCGACTCGGTACTGGTACCCCGTGTATATAGCCAAGTTATTACCTCGTACCCCTGCACATCGACTCTGTACTGGTACCCCGTGTATATAGCCAAGATATTACCTCGTACCCCTGCACATCGACTCAGTACTGGTACCCCGTGTATATAGCCAAGTTCTTACCTCGTACCCCTGCACATCGACTCAGTACTGGTACCCCGTGTATATAGCCAAGATATTACCTCGTACCCCTGCACATCGACTCAGTACTGGTACCCCGTGTATATAGCCAAGTTATTACCTCGTACCCCTGCACATCGACTCAGTACTGGTACCCCGTGTATTTAGCCAAGATATTACCTCGTACCCCTGCACATCGACTCAGTACTGGTACCCCGTGTATATAGCCAAGTTATTACCTCGTACCCCTGCACATCGACTCAGTACTGGTACCCCGTGTATATAGCTAAGTTATTACCTCGTACCCCTGCACATCGATTCAGTACTGGTAACATGTGTATATAGCCAAGTTATTACCTCGTACCCCTGCACATCGACTCGGTACTGGTACCCCGTGTATATAGCCAAGTTATTACCTCGTACCCCTGCACATCGACTCAGTACTGGTACCCCGTGTATATAGCCAAGATATTACCTCGTACCCCTGCACATCGACTCAGTACTGGTACCCCGTGTATATAGCTAAGTTATTACCTCGTACCCCTGCACATCGACTCAGTACTGGTACCCCGTGTATATAGCCAAGTTATTACCTCGTACCCCTGCACATCGATTCAGTGCTGGTAACATGTGTATGTAGCCAAGTTATTACCTCGTACCCCTGCACATCGATTCGGTACTGGTACCCCGTGTATATAGCCAAGTTATTACCTCGTACCCCTGCACATCGATTCAGTGCTGGTAACATGTGTATGTAGCCAAGTTATTACCTCGTACCCCTGCACATCGATTCGGTACTGGTACCCCGTGTATATAGCCAAGTTATTACCTCGTACCCCTGCACATCGACTCGGTACTGGTACCCCGTGTATATAGCCAAGTTATTACCTCGTACCCCTGCACATCGACTCAGTACTGGTACCCCGTGTATATAGCCAAGATATTACCTCGTACCCCTGCACATCGACTCAGTACTGGTACCCCGTGTATATAGCCAAGTTATTACCTCGTACCCCTGCACATCGACTCGGTACTGGTACCCCGTGTATATAGCCAAGATATTACCTCGTACCCCTGCACATCGACTCAGTACTGGTACCCCGTGTATATAGCCAAGTTATTACCTCGTACCCCTGCACATCGACTCAGTACTGGTACCCCGTGTATATAGCTAAGTTATTACCTCGTACCCCTGCACATCGATTCAGTACTGGTAACATGTGTATATAGCCAAGTTATTACCTCGTACCCCTGCACATCGACTCGGTACTGGTACCCTGTGTATATAGCCAAGTTATTACCTCGTACCCCTGCACATCGACTCAGTACTGGTACCCCGTGTATATAGCCAAGATATTACCTCGTACGCCTGCACATTGACTCAGTACTGGTACCCCGTGTATATAGCCAAGTTATTACCTCGTACCCCTGCACATCGACTCAGTACTGGTACCCCGTGTATATAGCCAAGTTATTACCTCGTACCCCTGCACATCGATTCAGTGCTGGTAACATGTGTATGTAGCCAAGTTATTACCTCGTACCCCTGCACATCGATTCGGTACTGGTACCCCGTGTATATAGCCAAGTTATTACCTCGTACCCCTGCACATCAACTCAGTACCGGTACCCCGTGTATATAGCCAAGTTATTACCTCGTACCCCTGCACATCGATTCAGTGCTGGTAACATGTTTATGTAGCCAAGTTATTACCTCGTACCCCTGGACATCGATTCGGTACTGGTACCCTGTGTATATAGCCAAGTTATTACCTCGTACCCCTGCACATCGATTCAGTGCTGGTAACATGTGTATATAGCCAAGTTATTACCTCGTACCCCTGCACATCGATTCAGTGCTGGTAACATGTGTATGTAGCCAAGTTATTACCTCGTACCCCTGCACATCGATTCGGTACTGGTACCCTGTGTATATAGCCAAGTTATTACCTCGTACCCCTGCACATCGATTCGGTACTGGTACCCTGTGTATATAGCCAAGTTATTACCTCGTACCCCTGCACATCGATTCGGTACTGGTACCCTGTGTATATAGCCAAGTTATTACCTCGTACCCCTGCACATCGATTCGGTACTGGTACCCTGTGTATATAGCCAAGTTATTACCTCGTACCCCTGCACATCGATTCGGTACTGGTACCCTGTGTATATAGCCAAGTTATTACCTCGTAGCCCTGCACATCGATTCGGTACTGGTAACATGTGTATATAGCCAAGTTATTACCTCGTACCCCTGCACATCGATTCGGTACTGGTACCCTGTGTATATAGCCAAGTTATTACCTCGTACCCCTGCACATCGATTCGGTACTGGTACCCTGTGTATATAGCCAAGTTATTACCTCGTACCCCTGCACATCCATTCGGTACTGGTACCCTGTGTATATAGCCAAGTTATTACCTCGTACCCCTGCACATCGATTCGGTACTGGTACCCTGTGTATATAGCCAAGTTATTACCTCGTACCCCTGCACATCGATTCAGTGCTGGTAACATGTGTATATAGCCAAGTTATTACCTCGTACCCCTGCACATCGATTCAGTGCTGGTAACATGTGTATGTAGCCAAGTTATTACCTCGTACCCCTGCACATCGATTCGGTACTGGTACCCTGTGTATATAGCCAAGTTATTACCTCGTACCCCTGCACATCGATTCAGTGCTGGTAACATGTGTATATAGCCAAGTTATTACCTCGTACACCTGCACATCGATTCGGTACTGGTACCCTGTGTATATAGCCAAGATATTACCTCGTACCCCTGCACATCGATTCGGTACTGGTACCCTGTGTATATAGCCAAGATATTACCTCGTACCCCTGCACATCGATTCGGTACTGGTAACATGTGTATATAGCCAAGTTATTACCTCGTACCCCTGCACATCGATTCGGTACTGGTACCCTGTGTATATAGCCAAGTTATTACCTCGTACCCCTGCACATCGATTCAGTACTGGTACCCCGTGTATATAGCCAAGTTATTACCTCGTACCCCTGCACATTGATTCGGTACTGGTACCCTGTGTATATAGCCATGTTATTACCTCGTACCCCTGCACATCGATTCGGTACTGGTACCCTGTGTATATAGCCAAATTATTACCTCGTACCCCTGCACATCGATTCGGTACTGGTACCCTGTGTATATAGCCAAGTTATTACCTCGTACCCCTGCACATCGATTCGGTACTGGTACCCTGTGTATATAGCCAAGTTATTACCTCGTACCCCTGCACATCGACTCAGTACTGGTACCCCGTGTATATAGCCAAGTTATTACCTCGTACCCCTGCACATCGATTCAGTGCTGGTAACATGTGTATGTAGCCAAGTTATTACCTCGTACCCCTGCACATCGATTCGGTACTGGTACCCCGTGTATATAGCCAAGTTATTACCTCGTACCCCTGCACATCGACTCAGTACCGGTACCCCGTGTATATAGCCAAGTTATTACCTCGTACCCCTGCACATCGATTCAGTGCTGGTAACATGTGTATATAGCCAAGTTATTACCTCGTACACCTGCACATCGATTCGGTACTGGTACCCTGTGTATATAGCCAAGATATTACCTCGTACCCCTGCACATCGATTCGGTACTGGTACCCTGTGTATATAGCCAAGATATTACCTCGTACCCCTGCACATCGATTCGGTACTGGTAACATGTGTATATAGCCAAGTTATTACCTCGTACCCCTGCACATCGATTCGGTACTGGTACCCTGTGTATATAGCCAAGTTATTACCTCGTACCCCTGCACATCGATTCAGTACTGGTACCCCGTGTATATAGCCAAGTTATTACCTCGTACCCCTGCACATCGATTCGGTACTGGTACCCTGTGTATATAGCCAAGTTATTACCTCGTACCCCTGCACATCGATTCGGTACTGGTACTCTGTGTATATAGCCAAGTTATTACCTCGTACCCCTGCACATCGATTCGGTACTGGTACCCTGTGTATATAGCGAAGTTATTACCTCGTACCCCTGCACATCGATTCGGTACTGGTACCCTGTGTATATAGCCATGTTATTACCTCGTACCCCTGCACATCGATTCGGTACTGGTACCCTGTGTATATAGCCAAGTTATTACCTCGTACCCCTGCACATCGATTCGGTACTGGTACCCTGTGTATATAGCCAAGTTATTACCTCGTACCCCTGCACATCGATTCGGTACTGGTACCCTGTGTATATAGCCAAGTTATTACCTCGTACCCCTGCACATCGATTCGGTACTGGTACCCTGTGTATATAGCCAAGTTATTACCTCGTAGCCCTGCACATCGATTCGGTACTGGTACCCTGTGTATATAGCCAAGTTATTACCTCGTACCCCTGCACATCGATTCGGTACTGGTACCCTGTGTATATAGCCAAGTTATTACCTCGTACCCCTGCACATCGATTCGGTACTGGTACCCTGTGTATATAGCCAAGTTATTACCTCGTACCCCTGCACATGAATTCGGTACTGGTACCCTGTGTATATAGCCAAGTTATTACCTCGTACCCCTGCACATCGATTCGGTACTGGTACCCTGTGTATATAGCCAAGTTATTACCTCGTACCCCTGCACATCGATTCAGTGCTGGTAACATGTGTATATAGCCAAGTTATTACCTCGTACCCCTGCACATCGATTCAGTGCTGGTAACATGTGTATGTAGCCAAGTTATTACCTCGTACCCCTGCACATCGATTCGGTACTGGTACCCTGTGTATATAGCCAAGTTATTACCTCGTACCCCTGCACATCGATTCAGTGCTGGTAACATGTGTATATAGCCAAGTTATTACCTCGTACACCTGCACATCGATTCGGTACTGGTACCCTGTGTATATAGCCAAGATATTACCTCGTACCCCTGCACATCGATTCGGTACTGGTACCCTGTGTATATAGCCAAGATATTACCTCGTACCCCTGCACATCGATTCGGTACTGGTAACATGTGTATATAGCCAAGTTATTACCTCGTACCCCTGCACATCGATTCGGTACTGGTACCCTGTGTATATAGCCAAGTTATTACCTCGTACCCCTGCACATCGATTCAGTACTGGTACCCCGTGTATATAGCCAAGTTATTACCTCGTACCCCTGCACATCGATTCGGTACTGGTACCCTGTGTATATAGCCAAGTTATTACCTCGTACCCCTGCACATCGATTCGGTACTGGTACCCTGTGTATATAGCCAAGTTATTACCTCGTACCACTGCACATCGATTCGGTACTGGTACCCTGTGTATATAGCCAAGTTATTACCTCGTACCCCTGCACATCGATTCGGTACTGGTACCCTGTGTATATAGCCAAGTTATTACCTCGTACCCCTGCACATCGATTCGGTACTGGTACCCTGTGTATATAGCCAAGTTATTACCTCGTACCCCTGCACATCGATTCGGTACTGGTACCCTGTGTATATAGCCAAGTTATTACCTCGTACCCCTGCACATCAATTCGGTACTGGTACCCTGTGTATATAGCCAAGTTATTACCTCGTACCCCTGCACATCGATTCGGTACTGGTACCCTGTGTATATAGCCAAGTTATTACCTCGTACCCCTGCACATCGATTCGGTACTGGTACCCTGTGTATATAGCCAAGTTATTACCTCGTACCCCTGCACATCGATTCGGTACTGGTACCCTGTGTATATAGCCATGTTATTACCTCGTACCCCTGCACATCGATTCGGTACTGGTACCCTGTGTATATAGCCAAGTTATTACCTCGTACCCCTGCACATCGATTCGGTACTGGTACCCTGTGTATATAGCCAAGTTATTACCTCGTACCCCTGCACATCGATTCAGTGCTGGTAACATGTGTATGTAGCCAAGTTATTACCTCGTACCCCTGCACATCGATTCGGTACTGGTACCCTGTGTATATAGCCAAGTTATTACCTCGTACCCCTGCACATCGATTCAGTAGTGGTACCCTGTGTATGTAGCCAAGTTATTACCTCGTACCCCTGCACATCGATTCAGTACTGGTACCCTGTGTATATAGCCAAGATATTACCTCGTACCCCTGCACATCGATTCAGTACTGGTACCCTGTGTATATAGCCATGTTATTACCTCGTACCCCTGCACATCGATTCGGTACTGGTACCTTGTGTATATAGCCAAGTTATTACCTCGTACCCCTGCACATCGATTCAGTACTGGTACCCTGTGTATATAGCCAAGTTATTACCTCGTACCCCTGCACATCGATTCGGTACTGGTACCCTGTGTATATAGCCATGTTATTACCTCGTACCCCTGCACATCGATTCGGTACTGGTACCCTGTGTATATAGCCAAGTTATTACCTCGTACCCCTGCACATCGATTCGGTACTGGTACCCTGTGTATATAGCCAAGTTATTACCTCGTACCCCTGCACATCGATTCGGTACTGGTACCCTGTGTATATAGCCAAGTTATTACCTCGTACCCCTGCACATGAATTCGGTACTGGTACCCTGTGTATATAGCCAAGTTATTACCTCGTACCCCTGCACATCGATTCGGTACTGGTACCCTGTGTATATAGCCAAGTTATTACCTCGTACCCCTGCACATCGATTCAGTGCTGGTAACATGTGTATATAGCCAAGTTATTACCTCGTACCCCTGCACATCGATTCAGTGCTGGTAACATGTGTATGTAGCCAAGTTATTACCTCGTACCCCTGCACATCGATTCGGTACTGGTACCCTGTGTATATAGCCAAGTTATTACCTCGTACCCCTGCACATCGATTCAGTGCTGGTAACATGTGTATATAGCCAAGTTATTACCTCGTACACCTGCACATCGATTCGGTACTGGTACCCTGTGTATATAGCCAAGATATTACCTCGTACCCCTGCACATCGATTCGGTACTGGTACCCTGTGTATATAGCCAAGATATTACCTCGTACCCCTGCACATCGATTCGGTACTGGTAACATGTGTATATAGCCAAGTTATTACCTCGTACCCCTGCACATCGATTCGGTACTGGTACCCTGTGTATATAGCCAAGTTATTACCTCGTACCCCTGCACATCGATTCAGTACTGGTACCCCGTGTATATAGCCAAGTTATTACCTCGTACCCCTGCACATCGATTCGGTACTGGTACCCTGTGTATATAGCCAAGTTATTACCTCGTACCCCTGCACATCGATTCGGTACTGGTACCCTGTGTATATAGCCAAGTTATTACCTCGTACCCCTGCACATCGATTCGGTACTGGTACCCTGTGTATATAGCCAAGTTATTACCTCGTACCCCTGCACATCGATTCGGTACTGGTACCCTGTGTATATAGCCAAGTTATTACCTCGTACCCCTGCACATCGATTCGGTACTGGTACCCTGTGTATATAGCCAAGTTATTACCTCGTACCCCTGCACATCGATTCGGTACTGGTACCCTGTGTATATAGCCAAGTTATTACCTCGTACCCCTGCACATCAATTCGGTACTGGTACCCTGTGTATATAGCCAAGTTATTACCTCGTACCCCTGCACATCGATTCGGTACTGGTACCCTGTGTATATAGCCAAGTTATTACCTCGTACCCCTGCACATCGATTCGGTACTGGTACCCTGTGTATATAGCCAAGTTATTACCTCGTACCCCTGCACATCGATTCGGTACTGGTACCCTGTGTATATAGCCATGTTATTACCTCGTACCCCTGCACATCGATTCGGTACTGGTACCCTGTGTATATAGCCAAGTTATTACCTCGTACCCCTGCACATCGATTCGGTACTGGTACCCTGTGTATATAGCCAAGTTATTACCTCGTACCCCTGCACATCGATTCAGTGCTGGTAACATGTGTATGTAGCCAAGTTATTACCTCGTACCCCTGCACATCGATTCGGTACTGGTACCCTGTGTATATAGCCAAGTTATTACCTCGTACCCCTGCACATCGATTCAGTACTGGTACCCTGTGTATATAGCCAAGTTATTACCTCGTACCCCTGCACATCGATTCAGTACTGGTACCCTGTGTATATAGCCAAGATATTACCTCGTACCCCTGCACATCGATTCAGTACTGGTACCCTGTGTATATAGCCATGTTATTACCTCGTACCCCTGCACATCGATTCGGTACTGGTACCTTGTGTATATAGCCAAGTTATTACCTCGTACCCCTGCACATCGATTCAGTACTGGTACCCTGTGTATATAGCCAAGTTATTACCTCGTACCCCTGCACATCGATTCGGTACTGGTACCCTGTGTATATAGCCATGTTATTACCTCGTACCCCTGCACATCGATTCGGTACTGGTACCCTGTGTATATAGCCAAGTTATTACCTCGTACCCCTGCACATCGATTCGGTACTGGTACCCTGTGTATATAGCCAAGTTATTACCTCGTACCCCTGCACATCGATTCAGTGCTGGTAACATGTGTATGTAGCCAAGTTATTACCTCGTACCCCTGCACATCGATTCGGTACTGGTACCCTGTGTATATAGCCAAGTTATTACCTCGTACCCCTGCACATCGATTCAGTACTGGTACCCTGTGTATATAGCCAAGTTATTACCTCGTACCCCTGCACATCGATTCAGTACTGGTACCCTGTGTATATAGCCAAGATATTACCTCGTACCCCTGCACATCGATTCAGTACTGGTACCCTGTGTATATAGCCAAGTTATTGTTACTCATTGTGTATTTATTCGTTGTGTTATTATTTTTCTACGATTGATCTTTATTTCTCTACATTGTTGGGAAGGGCCCAACAGTAAGCATTTCACTGCTAGTCTACACCTGTTGTTTACGAAGCGTGTGACAAATAAAATGATTTGATATCTATACACTGATTGTGTGCTCTCTCTGACCCCCCTGTGAAGGATGGTTGAATGGGCTCAACCCTGACCCTTCATTCATCATACTCTCCCTAAAGTAGGTTTCTATATGTCTCCTCTGAACATTTAATGACAAATTCCCAAACTTAAGGCCATAACAATTTATGATTATGAGTCTCTCTTTAGCACAGTGCAACCAGGAAGAGCTTGACATCAAATTACACTTTCCAACAGCAGTTTGCAGCAGTTTGTGTCCCATTGGACCCCAGCATATTTCAAACAGATTTCATACAGAAATGGAATATCCCTTAACTGGGGTCAACCAGACATAGAGCGACATAGAGACATAGAGACATACCTGTAGAGACATAGAGACAGTGAGACAGAGAGAGACAGAGAGAGACAGAGAGACAGAGAGAGAGACAGAGAGAGAGACAGAGAGACATAGAGACAGAGAGACATAGAGACAGAGAGACAAATAGAGAGAGAGAGAGAGAGAGAGACAGAGAGACATAGAGAGAGAGACAGAGAGACAGAGAGACATAGAGACAGAGAGACAGAGAGGAGGAGGATATTATGTTCTCAAGATTTGGGTTTTGAAGTCATCCAGTGGACTAGATCGCTTGACCCAACCCCAAAAGAGCTGTTTAGAAGGGCTCAAGTTCCCACGTGGCTCCTCCAAAGGGCCCCTGAAGCCTGGAGGCCTTCTCACGTTACAAATAAACCAAACCGGTGGTCCAGACCGGACGCAGCCTGCATGGAGACGGAGGAAGAGGAGGAGAAAGAGGAGGAGATGGGAGGTGAACCAAAGACAAAAGTCTCCAAACAGCTCAGAACAAAGAGTCTGTGCCCTGCCAGAAGACGAAATGGGGGAGGCCACTGAAGCTTGACCCCCCCCCCCCACAACCCCCTTCAACCTACATTAGTAGCTAACCTCCCCCCATGCTACTTTCCCAAAGAGTCGAGCGGGCGGAAGAGCCCCAGAAACCTGCAGTAATGTTATACCGGTACTTTAATTTGAGGTGTAAGAGGTTTTAAACACCTGCTACCTGATGGAAGGTATGATATCGGTGAGAAAAGTGCTACATTTTACCTGTAAAGTAGGTATGATATCGGTGAGAAAAGTGCTACCTTTTACCTGTAAAGTGGTATCTCCAGTAAATGGCTTACTTGCCTTACAAATCTGTCCGTGGGTAGGGTGCATTCAGAAGTAAAGGTGATCGCATTTTAGGCACTGGAAGTCCCTCTCAACAGAGAATGTCTTCAACAGTGTCTACTTCAGGAAACAATAGAAGCAGTATACAGTAATGTTATTTAGATAGTTGGGGCCTGTATTCAACCCTGAGGGCCTATCCTGAATTACTTTGACAAACCTTTTTCTCTGTCATTTAATAGGTGATAAAACAAAGGTGATTAAAGGGGGAGGGGGGATTGAGACCATATATTATGATCCAATGTTCACTCTATCCATAAGAACAATGTTAGAGAGCCTGCAGCCTAGAGAGGTTACAGTCAGATTGAGATGTTTGTGGTTTGTTCCATTTGTCCATAGTCGTTCTTTGTTTTCATTTAGACATATTTTTTGTTTGAGGTTCTTTTATTAATCTCTTTTATTACCTTCTGATGTTTTTTTAATCTCCTTTATGTTAATGCTTTACTGCACTTTAAATAAAGTTTGATTTGATTAGAATTTGATTGCTCCCATAGAGATTAATTACAAGCTGATATATGACCACTCCCCTGCCAGTCATTTGAGAAATATCTCATAATACCACAAAGAATGACTCCTTCAGGAGGATCAGAGATGGCTCGTGACCACCAGGACAAAAAGCACTAACAGGATTTGAGATCAACTTGAGATGGCATGGTAACATGAGAAGGATGAAGTGTGTGTGTGAGTGTGTGTGAGTGTGTGTGCGCGTGCGTGTGTGTGTGTCTGTAAGCAATAATGTGTGTCTGTGTATGGGTAGTTAACTGAAAATTAGCTATAAACAAGTGTTTAACTTTATTCACTATTAAGTAAAATGACCCAAATGCCTTCTAGGTTAAAATGTTAAATGCACTGTAGGACTACTACAAATGTACTGTTGTAGAATGCAAACTTAGGCTAGATGTTTCAAGGATGCTTTGCCAAATGAATAATCTGTCTCTGATATTTCACAGCCTACAATAAATTGTTTTTTCTTTTCTTCTCCATTGCTCATACTTCACTACAAAGTCATTACACTGAAGATGAATATTCACTGTTGGTACAATCCAGTTTGTGCATGTGTATCACTCACTTGCTCTACCAACGAGCTTCAGTTAACCCAACCTCAATCCAGTCTAGAACCCATAGCTTCTGTCTGCCATATCCACTGGACCTGAGTCTGAGTGGTCTGAGTGGTAAGACATCAGTTACCCCCAGTAAAGACAGACTACATCTGCACTGGTTCCCCTTTGAGGATGACGCTGGATCGATCCACCAGCCAGTCAGGCCTCTAATCTCGTCCGTCACCCAAGCTTGGCTCCAAGGCCACTATGGTTTCAACCCACAACAGCAACCCATTGTCCCAGCTCAAGGAGTCTAGCAGTCACATGAGCTGGTGAGGGGGGGACATGGATCTAGCTAAGAGGAATCTTGGCAAAAGGCTGACAGGGTCTATCACACTATAATAAGGCAGCCTTTCTATATGTCCTCCTCATCAACCCTGTTATTTTGATATCCAAAAGGCGGACACACTGTGAGTACCAGTCCCAAACCTTGTAAAGGAAATTAGGCCATGGTGCTGGTTCTGTTCAGTTGTTGTTGCTTGGCTACTGAACAACTAGAACATAAGGACTGGCTACTAGAACACAAGCACAATAACCTTTCTGGATTTTACACGTGCACTACATTGAAAATGTCTCAAATTAACTTCAAATAGCCAAAGTCAAGACACGGTTGATGCTAAATAATCAAATCAAGTAACAGGGCAATTTACTTAAAAACATAGGTCCAACATAAAAAAGAGATAAATCAATGCAAAAATGTATATATATATATATATATATACATGTGTGTGTGTGTGTGTGTGTGTGTGTGTGTGTGTGTGTGTGTACGGTTTAAGTTTCTCTGTGCGACTAAAGTCTATAGAGTTAACAAAGTTATTGGGTTGATCATGGGAACAGGCAGTCTTATATTTCAGTGGACAACAATGAGAGTCTGTTTTAATGGCAGAGGTAATTACTTTTGTTATGAAAGATATCCTTTTCCAGTTCATCAGGGAGAATTTATTAAACCAATAAGTCTCTGAGCTTCCAGATATTAATGACAGTGTAAAACAGTCCGTCGGCTTGCCCTGACCTGGGATGGGACTGATGCGAATTGGCAAGCTCAGCAGGAATGCAATCACCCGGCACTGGAGAAGGGGGCTCAACTAACATTGTCTCTCCGGACAGCATTGGGTTTAATGTAGTATTCTAGTTGGCAAACATAGGAGGGACTAAACAGCGGTTTAATAGCTAATATACAGGTAACTACCAAAATAACGGAAACGCTTGTAAATGAGGGATACAAAGTATATTGAAAGCAGGAGCTTCCTCACAGGTGTGGTTCCTAAGTTAATTAAGCAATTAACATCCCATCATGCTTAGGGTCATGTATAAAAATGTTGGGCAGGCCATTACTTTGGCAATTTTTGGGGGCTACCATGGCTATGCCCCCATAGAATGACAATGCCCCCATCCACCGGGCACGAGTGGTCACTGAATGGTTTGATGAGCATGAAAATGATGTAAACCATAAGCCATGGCCATCTCAGTCACCAGATCTCAACCCAATTGAACAATTATGGAAGATTCTGGAGCGGTGCCTGAGACAGCGTTTTCCACCACCATCAACAAAACACCAAATGATGGAATTTATTGTGGAAGAATGGTGTTGCATCCCTCCAATAGAGTTCCAGACATAGAATCTATGCCAAGGTGCATTGAAGCTGTTCTGGCACGTGGTGGCCCAACGCCCTATATAGACACTTTATGTTGGTGTTTCCTTTATTTTGGCAGTTACCTATAGAAAAAAAAGATGAGTAAGAAAAGGTAAGTTGTTTTTCATGACAGTATCCAGTAACACCATGGAAAACTTGGCTCAAAGGGCTTCAAGTTGTCTTTATGTGGGCTGGAAGTACACTATTTCCTGGAAAAAAAGTCTCATAGCAAGTTGGACTCCTCTGTTCATATCTAAGGCCTTCTTAGGCCTTAAAACATAACTAATGGGAAGGGAGCATAAAGCCTTACTCAACATCGACTAGTCTAACCCATTATCCCAGAGGTGTGGTTCGGGAAGGGGAGAGGTGCGCCACAGAAAAACCCTTTGGAGTCTCTTTGTGTCTGTCTGCCTCTCTCTCGGTGGCTCTGGAGAACCAGTCTCTACAGATCAGTATCACAATCTCCCTGTCAGGCCCATCTTCAACAGGGGGGCCACTAGAACCAAAACACTATTCACAATCCACAACCCATAACCCCATCCTCAGAAACGCTGCTGCTGTGCTTTTCATGTCTCCTGTCTGTCAGCGAACAGGAAATGAGGGCAGAATGCAGAAGGCCACTCTGTTTCATTTCATAAGAAGGGTGGCTGTGCCCTCCACTGGCAGAGCAGCTCAACTGTTGATCTCAGAGCTGAGAGGTTAGACTAGAGGTGACAGCTCATGTCAGGGGGATTCAGGGAAGGCAAGGAGGTAGAGCAATCCGACCTGTTTTCTCTCCCCACTAGGCTTACTCTTCACCACTGTCCACATCTATCTATTTGTCTCACTCTCAGCAAGAGCCATCAGTAAGAGACTGCCTGACTCAGGACTTGTTTGAAATGATTGAATATTCATACTGGAATTACCCATTTTAGAAATTCCTTTTTTGTTGTTGTATCTTTATAATGTTAATGTGTTTTGTAGTATTTTCACCTGTAGAGAAATAAACCTAGCTAGGGAGTAGCTGAGCTCAATTGGTAGGGGCTGGGGTTATAACACAAGTCCTGCCCCTTCCTAAGATGGGGGGATGAGAGGGTATAAAACATATAGCGGTGCCCAGTCATGCAGAAGGAAGTCTAAAGCCCTGGGTGCTACATGCTGTATATGTCTACTCCTGAGTTCCCCACATAGACCTTTAGAAAAAAACATGTGGTCACGGTGAGTAAACAATGAAGAGCTGCAAATGTTGTGTGTAATGAATGCTGAAGCAGGGAATTTTAGTCATGAAATGTTGCATCTTGGTCCAGGCGTATTGTTTTGTTTTGATCAAAGCGAGAGATTTTCGTCAGGCCTCGATTCTGATTATTGTTATGTAATTGGTGATGTAATTGATCCATGTATGATGATTCTCAGGGTTAGTATCCACACAATGAAAAATGTGCCAGTAATGCACTGACATTTCATATGACTAAGAAAATTGTTTTTCAAGAGCTTGAGAATGATTTTTTGTCATCTAAATAAATGTTTGCTGTTGATATTGATGTTGAAGAATAGATACTATCTGATAAAATAGTTGACAGTTTTAGTCTTAGCATACGTTGAATGATTCCCATTGGCTTTATTTGGCACTCTTTCTTGATTCTTCCTCTTGATGTAACACAATTGATATGATGGTGACATTATATTATATATTTATACACTGAGGACATAAAATATGATATGGATGAGAAGAATATGGACTTAATGTATGTTTATGACAGACATCAATCCACAATGAAATTTCACTTTCATCTGCAAAACTGTATCTCAACTTGAATCATACACTTGAGATTGGACTAGGGATATAATTTAACCTTGTTATAAAACATTCGATATTAACCTATGTTTCCATCCATCTTTTGATACACATCTTCTTTATCTGCAGAAATCTTTTAATTGCTTCTGTAGTTGTCTTTTTGGCAACAACAATTTCAACTGCTCCTGTGGAAGGTATGGAAGTAGCTCATTGAATCAAAGTTCTATTCATTGGGATATTTGAACAGGTAAACAACTCAATGCCTTCTTTCTTTAGAGAAAGAGCCGGAGGAGATAGAGGTAGAGGACGGTGAAGAGGAACTCTCAGAAGAGGAGGAGGGTATGAGATGGGAGGGAGGGAGGTTTGGGGAAGGATGAGGGAGTTGGGATGGGGGTGGTTAGAGTCATGTGTCAGGATACCATAGGACTAGCTAGTGCTGGTACGACGAAGAGAATGGGCCTAGCCTAAATGTGACATAGTAAGCTATTAACAAACAAAAAATAATGCCCCCCCAAGGTTAACAGAGGTCAAAACAAAAATCAATGCAGTCTTTTCTGATTATAAAATTAGGTAAAGAATACATTGAGTGAGAGCGTAGAAATGTCTAATATAACAAAATAAATTCTATGTAACTAATAAAAAAGGACTAACTCTCTTTAAAGAAATGATAAAGTAATTTTTGAAGTGCACTCAGACCTATAAAGTTAATACCAATTTCCTCCACTCAAGCAGAAGGATATACACTCTTAGAAAAAAAGCTGCTATCTAGAACCTAAAAGGGTTCTTTGGCTGTCCCCATAAAATAACCCTTTGAATAACCCTTTTTGGTTCCAGGTAGAACCCTTTTGGAACCCTTTTTTCTATAAGTGTAACATTTCAGGACCAATTTTTGTATAATTTTTCGGGCACCTTTCCATTTGTTTCAATAGAGGGAACAACGACTTCTAAATATGTGTGGAGCACAGACTTCTGGGAAGTATAGAATATGAGCATATATTTATGAAATGTCTCAACTTACTTTTCTTTTCAGATGATGATGACTCCAAGAGTCAGGAAAAGAATATGGGTGAGAAGTTAACAACTTGCCACCAATGAATAGAACATCTCTAACCTTTGTGCATAAACCAACGCCTACTTGTGTGACTAAAGTCCCATTTTGAGAGTAAACTTATGTAAATGGTTCAACTAAGAGCATAAATTTGTTTTTCCTGTTTGAATGTTTTGCATAATATTACCATAACACGTTTCAAAGACAAATGGGCCTCATTAATTCCAAATACAAACAAAATATAAAATAGTGAAATAGTGGAAATGTGAATATGATAAAGCTACAAAACAGGACATAAGAGTACATTTAAAGTAAAATCTCACATATTGTTGGTAATAAACTATCATTAATCACAAGTACGTGCATGTGCGCATGCCTGTAAACCTAAAATCCTCTCTAATAGGGTATAATACCAGAATAAAGGGTTTTTAATGATAAAGACAATCATACAGAATCTCAAATAGAAGTATGTTCCTTTTCCCTTCTCTTCCCTGAAGGAATTGGAGCACAGCAAGCTACCACAGTATCTAAAGGCCTGGGTAAGACACATCTAATCCTCTCTTAGCTCAGGGGATAGGGCTTGTGTTAAAAACAGAATAGCTCTTAGTTCAGTGAGTTCAACTCTGAGAAGTTCTTAGTGCAAAGTGGGGAAGTTGTCTTGAGTATAGACTTTAATCTGGTAAATGCTGCAGATATTTGGCAGATTTGTCTATTAGATAGCCTACCAGGAAAGATAATGACATGATATTCACCATTCTTGAAATCAGACCATTTGAGACATTTCTGTTGAGGCTTTCTTCCATAAAAGTGAGTTAAACTCACTGCAGAAGTCTGCAATATGTTTGATTCTTACAATACAGGATACATATTTGTAAAGGACTGTATTGAAAGGTTTTCAATGGACTGTTAAATAAGCTTGTCTTGACTTAAAGGCTGGTTTCCTTCTAGGTTTAAGCGCTCAGCCTGGCACCTCGTTCCAGGGTGAAGCTCCGAATGGTAAGGGAGGACTTTCTTTATAACAGTCAATCCAAATACAATTTGTACATTTGAAAAATATTTTATAGGAACCCATTCATTTCCTTTACTGGTTTGGTAAGCGTATGGGCTGTAAATTGGTTGTGTAATTGGTTATAAATGGGTATTGTGTCTAGGCTGATCTTGTAAATGTATTAAGGACATTTCACATCAGAATTAAGTCAAATCAGAATGACTCTCAACATAAAATCCCTCACGAATTTGTGTACCCCTTCTTCCTGCAGGACATAAACTCAATGGGGATAGTGCCATGCAAGCTGGGCCTGGCCGTGAGTCAGGCTCCATAATATGTGGCACTTTTTTATTATTTATTTCAACAAAAACTGTCTTACAATTTTACATATATATTTTCCTACGTGATAACGAGAAAATGTTGTTTGCTTTGTTACAGCATCAAGCAGTACCTCAATATCAGAAGGAAGTAATGGTTAAACATGAATTATAAATCAGATTTGTGTTAGAAGAATTAGGCCATAACGTTGCATTTCCATATTAATTATGCATAATATAGATCTGGCACATGGACTGAGTTAAAGGGCAGTTCCGCCACTTTTACATTTTCATTATCTCCACCACAAAACTAGTGTCTACCTAAGTGAAAACAACGCCTTTCTATGATCTGTGGTTAAAAAGATAAGAAGAAAGATTCTAAAAAATGCTTCTCTGTGACATCAAAGGGTAGGATTAAAAGTTTTAAAAACTGCAATGAGTTTCTAGCCAGAGGGAGGGTATTTTCTTGCTCCTCACGTCACCGTCAATCTCATAGTGTTTGAAAATCACTGATTTTGATGATATCAAAGGCTAGAACTTTTTAATTATATATTTTTTTACAAAGTGCAGAAATGCACCGTTTTCACATATGTAGACACTGGTATTGTGCTGGAGAAAATGAAATGAGGTTGAAAAGTGGGGGAATTGCCTTTTAACACAGGAAGACCAATTCTGATATTTGTGTAACATTTGAATTGAATTTGATTTATTTGGGTAAGACACAGAGAACAAAATGTACAATGTGGACCTAAAGGATAACACTTAAAAGGGGCGGCAGGTAGCCTAGTGGTTAGAGTGTTGGACCAGTAACCAAAAGGTTGCTGGATCAAATCCCCGGGGTGACAAGGTAAAATCTTTTGCAAGTCAGGGAACACTGACACGGTAAAATATGCCCCTCAACATTCCTTCCAGATTTTACCTTGTCAGTGTTCCCTGGTAGGCTGTCATTGTAAATAAGAATTTGTTCTTAACTGACTTGCCTAATTAAATTAAGGTTAAAAAAATATATATATATTAATTAAAACACTTGTTTCCAAAGTGGTCCTTGATGGTGATAACACATATAATGAAGGCAAAACAACTATATAACATTCATTTATATTGACATCCTAAAAAGAGGCACTATACGTTTTGACCAATCACATCAACTCTTTTGACCATATTTGGGCAAAATATTAGAATTGGGGTGCCTGTGTAAACGCAGCCATGGTGGAATACATTTGTGGAATGAATGGCCTGATGTGTTCCTATCTGCTTCAGGTAATGGTGGTGGTGGAGGAGGAGGGGGAGGAGGAGGTGGTGCTGGTGGAGGAGGTGGAGGAGATTCACATACTTCACCCTCTGACCCCAGCTCCCATGGTAAAGTCTTGTTCTGTCATCTACTCCATGTTGTTACCACTTTATTCTGCACTGTCATGTTAAGTGATACAAGTTTTGTTTAAACAATCAGTTTTTACTTATTTCTTAACATTCCCTGTCTTTCAGATGCTTCTTTGTCAGGACATGCAGGTTCCTCTTCAGATACCAGTATTGCAGGTCAAATGACTTATTATAAATGTTTAAATATTAATCAAGTCATATAATATTTGAAGTGATATCTCTATTGAATCTATCTAATAAACAGTGGTAAGTCTTTATCTACTGTAATTTGATGAAAAGTGTTTTGCTTTCAATGCAGGTCCCAGTTTGGATCCGAGTCAAGCAGGTAACGCTACACCCGCTCTCTCCACAAGCATTGAAGTAGACAAAAAAAACACCTGGATGTTTTACAAGCTCTGTCTGGATGGCGGTGGCTTGTCTCTATTGGGGAGGTTGAACTATTGATCTCTTGGCAGGTGCAGGGGTTCATGGCAGTTCAGTGTCACACGTGCAAGCCCCAGGTAATCGCTCTGCCTTGCCTTGGTTCAATTCCATAACAATAGTCCAATAATGCATGACATAAAACCTGGAGGAATTGTATTAACAGTAAATCAACATGAATATCTTTGCTGAAGCTGAATTTCAACATAATTATTTTAGGAAAAGTGGTTGTCCACCCAGGAACAGGGGTTGTCCACCCAGGAACAGGGGTTGTCCACCCAGGAACAGGGGTTGTCCACTCAGATACAATCTCTCACGGTAAGTCATCTTGGTCTACATTTGAAGAGTTTATTTCCAAAATGCTATATGCACACATTTTTCACATTTGTGTTTTTTCATCAGAAATTATTGCTTATGGGTATATACAAGTGTGTGTAAAATATGTCTGTTCTCATATTTTACATTTAGAGATTTTAGATGTGTATCAAAATGTGTTTTTTTGCAAAATGATTATATCCGTTGTTTAGCTGGAATGGAATGTTTGTATGCTGTTTACTGTGGTTGTCTCACCTAGCTATCTTTAGATCAATGCTCTGGATAAGACCATCTGCTAAATGACTCAAATGTAAAATGCTAATGCTTTACATACATATCTCATATTACTGTACATTTCTTTATAAAAAATGTCTTTATTTGTTACATTTGACTGTGCAAAACCTAGCAGTACTACTTACTTCTCTGAGAGAATTTTGAATAAAAGCATCATTTGTTGTTGATGTTGTTGAACAACCCCACACCCTGATTAGACAAAAAACACACCCATGTCTTTCATCATTTCTTTAAACAATAAAAGCTAATTTCTCAACATTTAAAAAAATGAAAATGGATAAATAGCATTTTGGAATGAAACTCTTAATTTGTTTGTATAAGCATATCTCAATGTCCCTTGCAGTGATTAACTTGGTCTTATGTTCAATGTGTTTACCTTATAGGCTCAATGGGACAAGCAGGAGGGAGCTCCACTCTCATCATTATCCACGAGACTCATCCACAGCCTGCAGGTATCATTCACTACATAAAGCCACAGAAAGTTCTGGTGACAGACCTGTGACAAACAATCATATGCAGTTATGAGTTATAACGACCAATTATATAATATCACTCAGTCATGTGTAGCAAACCGATAACTAACAATCAAGTGAATGTGTGGGTTTGGATAAGGACCATTGATGACACATAGTCAGGTAAACTTAGTCTTTAATATTTGATTTTAGTGTCAGCCCATCAACAAATGGCTGCAGTCAAATGGCCAAAACGCCCTCTATTGGTCTCATGGGTGTGTCATTAATATTTTTCATAATTTCATAAATAATAAATATAATTTTGGAAAACCCGCCCGAAAATCCAGTGTTTCTATGTCAAACAGTTGTGTTATATTTCAGTCTTCTGTGATGTATATAAAGTCTAATATTGGGATGCAAACTCAAAATGTAATACATTTCACCTCTATATCTGACATGGTAGAGGAGTCTTCTTTTTTTAAGACCATAACCATGTGTGTGAGGTGTATACTTCTCAGGAGGCTGCTGAGGGGAGGACGGCTCATAATAATGTCTGGGATAGAGTGAATGGAATGGTATGAAACACATAGAAACCATGTGTTTGATGTGTTCAATATAATTCCATTGATTCCATCCCAGCCATTACTATTAGCCCGTCCTCCACAATTAAGTTGCCACCGGCCGCCTGTGGTATACCTTGTTTCAAAGTAGATTTGTTTAAGACTACCAAGAAACGCTGTTTGACCCTGATTTACCCCACTGCAGTAAATGGTTATTAATAATTTACATTTCCAAGACACTCTGTATATTATGTACAGTATGTAAAGTACATCACAAATATGATCCACAGCTAGCATGCTTACAATGTTTAAATCAAGGCAGCATTGTATTGTTATTACAGGTGGCAGCATTGTATTGTTACTACAGGTGGCAGCATTGTATTGTTACTACAGGTGGAAGCATTGTATTGTTATTACAGGTGGCAGCATTGTATTGTTACTACAGGTGGCAGCATTGTATTGTTACTACAGGTGGCAGCATTGTATTGTTACTACAGGTGGCAGCATTGTATTGTTATTACAGGTGGCAGCATTGTATTGTTATTACAGGTGGCAGCATTGTATTGTTATTACAGGTGGCAGCATTGTATTGTTATTACAGGTGGCAACATTGTATTGTTATTACAGGTGGCAGCATTGTATTGTTATTACAGGTGGCAGCATTGTATTGTTATTACAGGTGGCAGCATTGTATTGTTATTACAGGTGGCAGCATTGTATTGTTATTACAGGTGGCAGCATTGTATTGTTATGTATTTTTATTACAGGTGGCAACATTGTATTGTTATGTATTTTTATTACAGGTGGCAACATTGTATTGTTATGTATTTTTATTACAGGTGGCAGCATTGTATTTTTATTACAGGTGGCAACAATGTATTGTTATGTATTTTTATTACAGGTGGCAACAATGTATTGTTATGTATTTTTATTACAGGTGGCAACATTGTATTGTTATTACAGGTGGCAGCATTGTATTTTTATTACAGGTGGCAACATTGTATTGTTATGTATTTTTATTACAGGTGGCAACATTGTATTGTTATGTATTTTTATTACAGGTGGCAACATTGTATTGTTATTACAGGTGGCAGCATTATATTGTTATTAAAGGTGGCAGCATTGTATTGTTACTACAGGTGGCAGCATTGTATTGTTACTACAGGTGGCAGCATTGTATTGTTATTACAGGTGGCAGCATTGTATTGTTATTACAGGTGGCAGCATTGTATTGTTATTACAGGTGGCAACATTGTATTGTTATTACAGGTGGCAGCATTGTATTGTTATTAAAGGTGGCAGCATTGTATTGTTATTAAAGGTGGCAACATTGTATTGTTATTACAGGTGGCAGCATTGTATTGTTATTACAGTTGGCAACATTGTATTGTTATTACAGGTGGCCGCATTGTATTGTTATTACAGGTGGCAGCATTGTATTGTTATTACAGGTGGCAGCATTGTATTGTTATTACTGGTGGCAATCTTTGTATTGTTATTACAGGTGGCAGCATTGTATTGTTATTACAGGTGGCAGCATTGTATTGTTATTACAGATGGCAGCATTGTATTGTTATTACAGGTGGCAGCATTGTATTGTTATTACAGGTGGCAACATTGTATTGTTATTACAGGTGGCAGCATTGTATTGTTATTAAAGGTGGCAGCATTGTATTGTTATTACAGGTGGCAGCATTGTATTGTTATTACAGGTGGCAGCATTGTATTGTTATGTATTTTTATTACAGGTGGCAACATTGTATTGTTATGTATTTTTATTACAGGTGGCAACATTGTATTGTTATGTATTTTTATTACAGGTGGCAGCATTGTATTTTTATTACAGGTGGCAACAATGTATTGTTATGTATTGTTATTACAGGTGGCAACATTGTATTGTTATGTATTTTTATTACAGGTGGCAACATTGTATTGTTATGTATTGTTATTACAGGTGGCAACATTGTATTGTTATGTATTGTTATTACAGGTGGCAACATTGTATTGTTATGTATTTTTATTACAGGTGGCAACATTGTATTGTTATGTATTTTTATTACAGGTGGCAACATTGTATTGTTATGTATTTTTATTACAGGTGGCAGCATTGTATTTTTATTACAGGTGGCAACAATGTATTGTTATGTATTTTTATTACAGGTGGCAACAATGTATTGTTATGTATTTTTATTACAGATGGCAACAATGTATTGTTATGTATTTTTATTACAGGTGGCAACATTGTATTGTTATGTATTGTTATTACAGGTGGCAACATTGTATTGTTATGTATTGTTATTACAGGTGGCAACATTGTATTGTTATGTATTTTTATTACAGGTGGCAACATTGTATTGTTATTACAGGTGGCAGCATTGTATTGTTATTACAGGTGGCAGCATTGTATTGTTATTACAGATGGCAGCATTGTATTGTTATTACAGGTGGCAGCATTGTATTGTTATTACAGGTGGCAGCATTGTATTGTTATGTATTTTTATTACAGGTGGCAACATTGTATTGTTATGTATTTTTATTACAGGTGGCAACATTGTATTGTTACTACAGGTGGCAGCATTGTATTTTTATTACAGGTGGCAACATTGTATTGTTATGTATTTTTATTACAGGTGGCAACATTGTATTGTTATGTATTTTTATTACAGGTGGCAACATTGTATTGTTATGTATTTTTATTATAGGTGGCAGCATTGTATTTTTATTACAGGTGGCAACATTGTATTGTTATGTATTTTTATTACAGGTGGCAACATTGTATTGTTATGTATTTTTATTACAGGTGGCAGCATTGTATTTTTATTACAGGTGGCAACATTGTATTGTTATGTATTTTTATTACAGGTGGCAACAATGTATTGTTATGTATTTTTATTACAGGTGGCAGCATTGTATTGTTATGTATTTTTATTACAGGTGGCAGCATTGTATTTTTATTACAGGTGGCAACATTGTATTGTTATGTATTTTTATTACAGGTGGCAACATTGTATTGTTATGTATTTTTATTACAGGTGGCAACATTGTATTGTTATGTATTTTTATTACAGGTGGCAGCATTGTATTTTTATTACAGGTGGCAACATTGTATTGTTATGTATTTTTATTACAGGTGGCAACATTGTATTGTTATGTATTTTTATTACAGGTGGCAACATTGTATTGTTATGTATTGTTATTACAGGTGGCAACATTGTATTGTTATGTATTTTTATTACAGGTGGCAACATTGTATTGTTATGTATTGTTATTACAGGTGGCAACATTGTATTGTTATGTATTGTTATTACAGGTGGCAACATTGTATTGTTATGTATTTTTATTACAGGTGGCAACATTGTATTGTTATGTATTTTTATTACAGGTGGCAACATTGTATTTTTATTACAGGTGGCAACAATGTATTGTTATTACAGGTGGCAACATTGTATTGTTATGTATTTTTATTACAGGTGGCAACATTGTATTGTTATGTATTTTTATTACAGGTGGCAACATTGTATTGTTATGTATTTTTATTACAGGTGGCAACATTGTATTGTTATGTATTTTTATTACAGGTGGCAACATTGTATTGTTATGTATTTTTATTACAGGTGGCAACATTGTATTTTTATTACAGGTGGCAACATATTAAAATGATAAACTTGGATTAGCTAACACAACGTGCCTTTGGAACACAGGAGTGATGGTTGCTGATAATGGGCTTCTGTACGCCTATGTAGATATTCCATTCAAATCAGCCATTTCCAGCTACAATAGTCATTTACAACATTAACAATGTCTGCACTGTACTTCTGATAACGGTAGTGTAGGTCAAATTAAGATCCTACATATGTATGTATTACTTTTACAGGTACAGGTATACTGGTAGTTTTCTTGCATTAATACTTGCACTTGTTTTTCTTTCTAGCACTGACTTTCCTAGCACTGACTTTCTTAGCACTGACTTTCTTAGCACTGACTTTCATAGAACTGACTTTCCTAGCACTGACTTTCCTAGCACTGACTTTACTAGCACTGACTTTCTAGCACTGACTTTCTTAGCACTGACTTTCATAGAACTGACTTTCTAGCACTGACTTTCCTAGCACTGACTTTCTTAGCACTGACTTTCATAGAACTGACTTTCATAGAACTGACTTTCCTAGCACTGACTTTACCAGCACTGACTTTACTAGAACTGACTTTCCTAGCACTGACTTTCTAGCACACTTTACTAGCACTGACTTTCTAGCACTGACTTTTCTAGCATTAACTTAACAAGCACTGACTTTCTAGCACTGACATTACAAGCACTGACATTACCATCACCGACTTTCCTAGCACTGACTTTCCTAGAACTGACTTTACCAGCACTGACTTTACCAGCACTGACATTACCAGCACTGACCTTTTTAGCACTGACTTTACTAGTACTGACATTACCAGCACCGACTTTCCTAGCACTGACTTTTTTAGCACTGACTTTACTAGCACTGACATTACCAGCACTGACCTTTTTAGCACTGACTTTACTAGCACTGACATTACCAGCACTGACTTTCCTAGCACTGACTTTCCTAGCACTAACTTTACCAGCACTGGCTTTCTAGCACTGACTTTCTAGCACTGACTTTCTAACACTGACTTTCTAGCACTGACTTTTTCAGCACTGACTTTACTAGCACTGACATTACCAGCACTGACTTTCCTAGCACTGACTTTCCTAGCACTGACTTTACCAGCACTGGCTTTCTAGCACTGACTTTCTAACACTGACTTTCTAGCACTGACTTTACTAGCACTGACTTTCTAGGACTGACTTTCTAGCACTGACTTTACCAGCACTGACTTTCCTAGCACTGACTTTACCAGCACTGACTTTCCTAGCACTGACTTTCCTAGCACTGACTTTCTAACCTGACTTTACCAGCACTGACTTTCCTAGCACTGACTTTCTAGCACTGACTTTCTAGCACTGACTTTCCTAGCACTGATTTTACTAGCACTGACATTACCAGCACTGACTTTCCTAGCACTGACTTTCTAGCACTGACTTTCTAGCACTGACTTTCCTAGCACTGACTTTACTAGCACTGACATTACCAGCACTGACTTTCCTAGCACTGACTTTCTAGCACTGACTTTCTAGCACTGACTTTACCAGCACTGACTTTACTAGCACTGACATTCTACCACTGACTTTCTAGCACTGACTTTACCAGCACTGACTTTACTAGCACTGACATTCTACCACTGACTTTACTACCGCTGACTTTATTAGCACTGACATTCTACCACTGACTTTCTAGCGCTGACTTTCCTAACGCTGACTTTCTAGCACTGACTTTCTAGCGCTAACTTTACTAGCGCTGACTTTACTAGCACTGACTTTACGAGCACTGACTTTACTAACGCTGGATTTCCTAGCGCTGACTATCTAGCGCTAACTTTACTAGCGCTGACTTTCCTAGAGCTGACTAACCTAGTGCTGACTTTCTAGTGCTGGCTTTCTAGCATTGACATTCTAGCACTGACTTTACTAGCACTGACTTTCTAGCACTGACTTTCTAGCACTGACTTTCCTAGAACTGACTTCCTAGCACTGACTTTCTAGCACTGACTTTACTAGCACTGACTTTACTAGCACTGACTTTACTAGCACTGACTTTCTAGCACTGACTTTCTAGCACTGACTTTACTAGCACTGACTTTCCTAGAACTGACTTTACTAGCACTGACTTTACAAGCACTGACTTTCCTAGAACTGACTTTACTAGCACTGACTTTACTAGCACTGACTTTCTAGCACTGACTTTACTAGCACTGACTTTACTAGCACTGACTTTCTAGCACTGACTTTCTAGCACTGACTTTACTAGCACTGACTTTCCTAGAACTGACTTTACTAGCGCTGACTTTCCTAGAGCTGACTATCCTAGTGCTGACTTTCTAGTGCTGACTTTCTAGCATTGACATTCTAGCACTGACTTTACTAGCACTGACTTTCTAGTACTGACTTTCTAGCACTGACTTTCCTAGAACTGACTTCCTAGCACTGACTTTCTAGCACTGACTTTACTAGCACTGACTTTCCTAGAACTGACTTTACTAGCACTGACTTTCTAGCACTGACTTTCTAGCACTGACTTTACTAGCACTGACTTTACTAGCACTGACTTCCTAGCACTGACTTTCTAGCACTGACTTTACTAGCACTGACTTTACTAGCACTGACTTTTCTAGCACTGCCTTTCTAGCACTGACTTTACTAGCACTGACTTTCTAGCACTGACTTTCTAGCACTGACTTTACTAGCGCTGACTTCCTAGCACTGACTTCACTAGCACTGACTTTACTAGCACTGACTTTACTAGCACTGACTTTCTAGTACTGACTTTCTAGCACTGACTTTACCAGCACTGACTTTCTAGCACTGACTTTACTAGCACTGACTTTACTAGCACTGACTTTCTAGCACTGACTTTCCTAGAACTGACTTTACTAGCACTGACTTTCTAGTACTGACTTTTCTAGCACTGACTTTCTTAGCACTGACTTTCTAGCACTGACTTTCTAGCACTGACTTTCCTAGAACTGACTTTACTAGCACTGACTTTCTTAGCACTGACTTTCTAGCACTGACTTTCTAGCACTGACTTTTCTAGCACTGACTTTCTAGCACTGACTTTTCTAGCACTGACTTTCTTAACACTGACTTTCTAGCACTGACTTTCTAGCACTGACTTTCTAGCACTGACTTTCTTAGCACTGACTTTCTAGCACTGACTTTCTAGCACTGACTTTTCTAGCACTGACTTTCTTAGCACTGACTTTCTAGCACTGACTTTCTAGCACTGACTTTCCTAGAACTGACTTTACTAGCACTGAATTTCTTAGCACTGACTTTCTAGCACTGACTTTCTAGCACTGACTTTTCTAGCACTGACTTTTCTAGCACTGACTTTCTAGCACTGACTTTCTTAGCACTAACTTTCTAGCACTGACTTTCTAGCACTGACTTTCCTAGCACTGCCTTTACGAGCACTGACTTTTTAGCACTGACATTCTAGCACTGACTTTACTATCACTGACTTTCTAGCACTGACTTTACTAGCACTGACTTTGTTGATAGCTGCTGTACTGAGGAAAAGTTGTGCTTACTATGACTGTGTTATCATATGTGGTTGTCTTACCTAGCTACCTTAAGATGAATGCACTAATTGTAAATCGCTCTGGATAAGAGGGTCTGCTAAATGACTAAAATGTAAATGTAAATATGATTGTAAAATACATGTATTGTATGTGTTTCAGCAAGTGAGACTGAAATAGAGTCGCCTGAGTATGACACACCTGAGTCACCTGAGTTTAATGGTAAATATTTCAGATAAGCAATTTTTCTATTTATTTTAGCCACATCATGTACCTGTGAACTGTGAAGAACACCATTATCTTACACTCCTTGGTATAACCCTACAAAGAACAGAAGTGTCATGGTATTTATTGGATCTCAATGTTGTTTCCAAGGTAATGGTCACAAGCTGCTGATTGGAGGAGCAGTAGAAAATGGACATGCAGGTAAGGAGAAGGACTTCATTGCGCTTGATCAGAAAACATGATTGAGTTTGGCATTTGTGAGGCCATTTTGATTGTCAATGTCTTTCTGTGTCTCAGCTATACCTGTAGTCACTGACCTCTTCATCGAGGACACAACTCACATGGATCCCACAGGTAACATCTTGCTGAAAATCCAATAAAGTTGAAGTCATGGGCTTGTTTGTTTAATGATAGGGCAAATGAGTAGACGATAGAATGCCTTGATATTTTTTAATAGGTTCAACATTTCAGGTGCTATGGATCCACTTGGTGCAAGTTCTCACCTGGACAATACAGGTGAGTGTCCAGGTGAGGGTGCTATGATTCATGCTTGGCTCCTGTCTGGTATATTTACTTGCTTCTCCATCATTTCTTCACTTAATTCCGTATTGACATTCAGGTATTATCGACCAATCCAGCCATGACTTCCTCATTGGTTTAATGGGTGAGTGTTTGTAAGAACTTATCTTTGATGTTTCTTTTTAGGTAAATCAAGTTTGTTCTTGATTAACTGTATGTCTTTCCAGGTGGTGTGGGAGATCCGTATGCTTCTGACATCCATATCGACATCTCAGGTGGGTTTGTCATCATAACCCTTCTGTGTCTGCTTTCTGTTGGGTCTTTTCTGACTATAAAGAATCTCTGTTTTTCTTTGTTGAATCAAAAATATCTAACCAACACTGTTCTGTTGATAGATCACACTGGAATGACTTCTCAATTAGACTCAATAGGTATGTTTCTTCATCCAAGCCTCCCTTAGTCACTTCACTTGTTCCCTTGAAAGAAATGTTACAAAGCAACACCTTCGGGAGAGTTACTCTGTGGGAGAGTCCCTCTAATTTATATCAGATTTAAGCTATATTTAAACTGGCACAGATAATGTTATACTACACCTCTAAAGCATAATTTTATTTAAGTACCTCTCTGTCCGAGGGGTTAAAACAGCAAGCCACAAACTCCACTCTGAGGAGTTTATATTCCATATTGTGCTAGTTATCTGTGCTGCTGCAGAGTAAATCACTGTTACAGTTATTCCTGCTTTTGTAATAATTTACTCAAGGAAAACGGGTTTTTAAATCAGGTTTGATATATATATATATATATATCACTGGCTGTCTGGCGCTCTCTGCTCTCTCTCTCTCTCTCTCTCTCTCTCTCTCTCTCTCTCTCTCTCTCTCTCTCTCTCTCTCTCTCTCTCTCTCGCTCTCTCTCTTTCTCTCTTTCTACTCTCTTTGCTCTCTCTCTCCTCTCATCCAGCTGTGGGTTCGGGTCCAGAACCGGCGTTGTCGTCCAGTAGCAGCCCGGGTCCAGACGTTCCACCAGGTACCTACTAGCACGCCTTCCACCTTCTGCCAGGTCCTGTAAATCACCTCACCCCTCCCTCTTGTGTCGTCCCTCATCCTCGCAGGCTCAGTTCACTACCTGACCGCGGGGAGAGCTCCTCTCAGGCTCAGTTCTCTACCTTACCTCGGAGAGAGCTCCTCTCAGGCTCAGTTCTCTACCTCACCTCAGAGAGAGCTCCTCTCAGGCTCAGTTCTCTACCTTACCTCGGAGAGAGCTCCTCTCAGGCTCAGTTCTCTACCTTACCTCGGAGAGAGCTCCTCTCAGGCTCAGTTCTCTACCTCAACTCGGAGAGAGCTCCTCTCAGGCTCAGTTCTCTACCTCACCTCGGAGAGAGCTCCTCTCAGGCTCAGTTCTCTACCTCACCTCGGAGAGAGCTCCTCTCAGGCTCAGTTCTCTAACTCGGAGAGAGCTCCTCTCAGGCTCAGTAACTCGGAGAGAGCTCCTCTCAGGCTCAGTTCTCTAACTCGGAGAGAGCTCCTCTCAGGCTCAGTTTTCTACCTCACCTCGGAGAGAGCTCCTCTCAGGCTTAGTTCTCTAACTCGGAGAGAGCTCCTCGCAGGCTTGTAATAATGACAGAGATTTCAGTGTCCCGGAGAATTTACGCCCCAATATTTTTTTTTACTCCAAGATTATCATTGGGTCCATGTGTTCCTGTCTGTGCAGACAGCGTGTTATTTGTGTAGCTGTGCTTGTGAACTTTGTAGATCTTGACATTGTTTTTTCGCGGCTTCACTGCAGACTTTATGTCTTGGTGGAGTAGCACTGCCATCACTGATGAATGGGGTCAGGCATTGCCTTTTAAAGACTCTATTAGGAGGGATGCAGTGCAACAAGAGATGAGGGTTCTCATGATTCACATAATCCAATAATTTATCTTCTTTCTTTCTCTGTGTGTCTGACGTTCTTCCTCCACGTCTTGGAGATCACATAGGGCTAATAAGTGATTTTACAGGTAGGCATTGTGAGCCACAACTACTCATTATCTAATAAATAGATTATGATTCCCAGTTGAACATGTAAACAGTAGTTATGGGTGAAAGCAAATAGGTTCTATCAACTAGTTTGTATCTCTGTCCTACTTGTGCTCTCTTTTTATTTGCAGGCCTTACTGACTACTCAGGACATGACCATCCATATCTGAGCTCAGGTTTCCATGGATCATACCACTCAGCAGGTGATCATGCTGGTCTATCCGATACCACAGGTAAATACACTGAAATAAATCATTATCTCTGTAAGAGGATAGGGACCAAGATGGCATGGAAAGCTTCATCTCAGTTTTTCTCTCCAGACCACCCAGTAGCAGTGATGTCACATACGGATTATTCATCATCGCACGTTGACCACCCAGGTAGGATCACACTCAGGACTAAACATAACAGACCCCTGTTAAAGGTAATCTTCTGTAGCTCAGTTTATAGAGCATGGTGCTTGCAATGCCAGGATAGTGGGTTTGATTCCCGGGACTGCCCATATGTGAAATGTATGCACGCATGACTGTAAGTCGCTTTGGATAAAAGTGTCTGTTAAATGGCATATATATATTTTGAATGAAATACATTATACTATGAAGGTATTTCAGAGAGTGGTATTGATGTGTCCAGCTCAGACAGAGGAATATAAAGGATGATTAAGATAATGTCAGCATAAATGAACATGTATGTTGCAGGGAATGGTCGTCAAAGCCAGGTTACAGACACACATGGAGGTGATCATGCGGTCAATGATGTGCATCATGATGTAACAGGTATGTCTACCCTAAAGGTACATGTAGGCCAAGGCCAGCCTGGGTGCCAGTCTGTTTCTGCTCTCCTGCCAACTCCTAATGGAATTGTCATGCCAAACAATTAAACGTTTCGCTTCCAACGACAATAGAGTAGGCAAAGGCAGCAGATCTGGGACCAGGCTAGGACTAGGCTATAACCAGGGGTAGAGTATTTGCACTTGATGGAGCAAAACAAATGCCACATGCATTATTTGAGAAGCATTGAGGATATATGCTTGATATACTGAATTCATGTGGTCATTTATCCCAATACGCCTAATGCAAAAGCCTGCCAATACAATGGTGTATATGACAGTGTTTTTCTTTTCAGATCCATCTGGGCAGCAGATTGTGTCTACAGACGTAGGCCTACTAGATGCTGGTAACTCAATGTTTGAATTCTCCATTATTTACAAACCTATTTCAGTGCATTTGTTATTCATAAACACATTTTTCTGTCTGCTTAATTGCCTGCTATATGTGCAAAATAATAGATTGGAGCTCAGTTGTGTAAAGTACTTAAGTAAAAATACTTTAAAGTACTACTTAAGTAGTTTTTTGGGGGGTATCTGTACTTAACTTTACTATTTACATTTCTGACAACTTTTACTTTTACTCCATTACATTCCTAATGAAAATATTGTACATTTTACTCCATACATTTTTCTTGACACCCAAAGGTACTTGCTATATTTCGAATGCTTAGCATGACAGGAAAATTCATGCCCTTATCAAGAGAACATCCCTGGCCATCCCTGCTGCCTCTGATCTGGCAGACTCGCTAAGCACAAATGCTTTTGTAAATTAAGTTGGAGTGTATCCCTGCCTATCCGTAAATTTGTGCCATCTGGTTTGCTTAATATGTGAAATGATTTATACTTTTACTTTTGATACATAAGTATATTTTAGCAATTACATTCACTTTTGATACTTAAGCATATTTAAAACCAAATAATTTTAGACTTCTACTCAAGTAGTATTTTGCTGGATGACTTTCACTTTTACTTGAGTCAATTTCTATATATCTTTACTTTTACTCAAGTATGACAATTGGGTACTTTTTCCACCACTGTTGGACCTGTTCTGGTCTTATGTTATGTCTTGAGCAACAATTGTCTCATAGAACTATAACTTTTGTGGAAAATAAGTGTCATGATGGAAAATAGGCTTCACCAAGGCCAGTGCTGGCTAAATAAATACCTCCATTAAAAACGGTCCAGGGATGAAAATTCCCAGGACGTCTATCTGTCAGAGTAAAGTGTTCTATGCTTATTTTCACACAGGAAAAATATACTTTTAAAAAAAGTATTTCCAAAATGTTATCCATCACCACTCACCAGTCAACTTTTCTTCGTCCCTTATTTCCTGCAGGTGAGCACAGCGTCGTCTCTCATCACGACGACATGGGAGGTGAGTCCTACAAAAATACAATCAATTATAGGCCTACATTTAATTTGCCGAGTTAAACATTTCTGAAGGCATCACTTTTTACAATGTTGTTGTAATAGTGTTGCAACAATGTTTCATCATGAGAGCTCACGCTGTAATTTCGCGGGTTGAGTTCTAATTTCGTGGTTCTTCAGCTATAACAGACGGGGTCGCTGTTCAGCATCATGATGATGTTCACACCGTCAGCCCTCAAGCAGATACCACAGGTAAGCCACCACCTTGAAATCCTACAGTGAGCTTTCAGGAAATTGGTTGAATTTGGAATGGTTGTATGAGCAGGGCTGTCTGACATGGCCACACAACTTCCCTCTACAGGTAGAACACCCTGTTGACTTTGACTTTGTTTGCTTATTCTTTGTATACTATACATGTTAAAAGATGCACTATGCAGGTCCCTGGATAAATAAAGGTTATTTACTTTTTTTTTTAATGCATAAATCGCTCCGCCATTTCGTGTCGCCCAAAAAGTTACATATTGCAGCTTTAAGTTACTGATAATGAAGAAAATAAATGAATAGTTTACCTTCACAAGTAGAGTCTGAAATATTCTGTGCACAGGTACAATGATACAGGTGTCAATGTGTGAACAGGTGCGGCAGAAGAACTTGTAACCAGCTCACATACACAGATAGATATCACTGGTAAGGATTTGAAGTGTACATTTCTGTTTACTATATATTGTAAGCATTTACAAGATCAAACAAGAACATCCCATTACTACACTGGGTGACATCTAATAAAACATATTTAGTAGGCTAGTCAAACAAATGGATACTCAATCAAGTTAATCTAACAGCCATATAGTAACTCACGTGTTTCTCCCTCTCCCTAGCCCTTGGGGCGAACGTGTACAGCTCCAGCGCACCAGGGACGCCCGGTAGGCTACGCACTTGTCTGATGATCAAGCATTCATTCTCTCACCTGCATATTTTTAGAGCTGACACACTGCTTGCCGCTGCTTCGCTAGTTACGCCAACATAAATGTAACACTCAGTGCAGAGCCGGCTGAGCTGGGGCCAGCCTGAGGAGGGGAAGGCAGTAAGGAGAAATAAAGCTGTCACTAACACAGAGCATATTGTGGGAAACAGCATTCAACCACACATTTTCTTCGATTTTCTCTGGAACAGTGTTCTGGAGTAGCTTAGAAAAGTCTAGAATAGGTACACAATCCAAGTATTATATATATACAGTACCAGTCAAAAGTTTGGACACACCTACTCATTCAAGGGTTTTTCTTTATTTGTACTATTTTCTACATTGTAGAATAATAGTGAAGACATCAAAACTATGAAATAACACATATGGAATCATGTAGTAACCAAAAAAGTAGATTTGAGATTCTTTAAAGTAGCCACCCTTTGCCTTGATGACAGCTTTGCACACTCTTGGCATTCTCTCAACCAGCATCATGGGGTAGTCACCTGGAATGCATTTAAATTAACAGATGTGTCTTGTTAAAAGTACATTTGTGGAATTTCTTTCCTTCTTAATGCATTTGAGCTAATCAGTTGTGAAGGTCAGTCAATCCAGAAAATTTCAAGAGCTTTGAAAGTTTCTTCAAGTGCAGTCATCAATCACTATGATGAAACTGGCTCTCATGAGGACCTCCACAGGAAAGGAAGACCCAGAGTTACCTCTGCTGCAGAGGACAAGTTCATTAGAGTTACCAGTCTCAGAAATTGCAGCCCAAATAAATGCTTCATAGAGTTCAAATAACAGACACATCTCAACATCAACTGTTCAGAGACTGCGTGAATCAGGCATTCATGGTCGAATTGCTGCAAAGAAACCACTACTAAAGAACACCAATAAGAAGAAGAGACTTGCTTGGGCCAACAAACATGAGCAATGGACATTAGACCGGTGGAAATCTGTCCTTTGGTCTGATGAATCCAAATTTGACATTTTTGGTTCCAACCGCCGTGTCTTTGTGAGACGCAGAGTAGGTGAACGGATGATCTCCGCATGTGTGGTTCCCACCGTGAAGCATGGTGGAGGAGGTGTGATGGTGTGGGGGTGCTTTGCTGGTGACACCATCTGTGATTTATTTAGAATTCAAGGCACACTTAACCAGCATGGCTACCACAGCATTCTGCAGCGATATGCCATCCCATCTGGTTTGCGCTTAGTGGGACAATCATTTGTTTTTTAACAGGACAATGACCCAACACACCTCCAGGCTGTGTAAGGGCTATTTGACCAAGAAGGAGAGTGATGAAGTGCTGCATCAGATGACCTGGCCTCCACAATCACCTGACCTCAACACAATTGAGATGGTTTGGGATGAATTGGACTGCAGAGTGAAGGAAAATCAGCCAACAAGTTCTCGGCATATGTGGGAACTTCTACAAGACTGTTGGAAATGCATTCCAGATGAAGCTGGTTGAGAGAATGCCAAGAGTGTGCAAAGCTTCCATCAAGGTGTGGCTACTTTGTAGAATCTCAAATAAAAAATATATTTTGATTTGTTTAAAACCTGTTGGGGCTAGGCGGCAGTATTTGCACGGCCGGATAAAAAACGTATCCGATTTAATCTGGTTACTACTCCTGCCCAGTAACTAGAATATGCATATAATTAGTCGATTTGGATAGAAAACACTCTAACGTTTCTAAAACTGTTTGAATGGTGTCTGTGAGTATAACAGAACTCATATGGCAGGCCAAAACCTGAGAAGATTCCATGCAGGAAGTGGAAATCTGATTTGTGGAATCACCTTCAACACTTTGCCTATGAAACACACCGTGAGTTAGGATTCATTTAGCACTTCCTAAGGCTTCCACTAGATGTCAACAGTCTTTACAAAGTGGTTTGAGTCTTCTCCGGTAAAAACTGACCGAACGAGAGGCCTGGAAAGTTGGTCATAGGGGGAGGGCCATTACTACTATGACGCGGGCGCCCGTGGGTACCCTCTCGTTCCGAAACGTCTAGTAAGACAATGCAATCGTCCGCCTTGAATATTATTGAAGCTCTGATTGAAAAAGGCCCTAAAGATTTATGTTATACAACGTTTGACATGTTTGAACGAACGTAAATATATATTTTTTGCACATTTGTGATGACAAGTCCTGTGCGCCTCGTACATTATGAGTAGCCTTGGGAACGCGCTAACAAGAAGGAGCTATTGGGACATAAATTATTAACTTTTTCGAACAAAACTACATTTGTTGTGGACCTGGGATTCCTGGAAGTGCCTTCTGATGAAGATAATCAAAGGTAAGGGAATATTTACAATAGTATATTTGATTTTAGATGACTCCAAGATGGCGCTAACCTGTATCGCCTAGCCTATTTTTCTGAGCATAGCACCTCGTTTATTGCAAAGTGTGATTTCCCAGTAAAGTTATTTTTAAATCTGGCAATGCGATTGCATTCACGAAATGTTAATCTATAATTCTTTGAATGACAATATTATAATTTACCAATGTTTTCGAATAGTAATTTTGTAAATTGTAGCGCTGATTCACCTGAAGCATTTGAGGGAAAATATTTTCTGAACGTCACGCGCCGATGTAAAATGCTGTTTTTATATATAAATATGAACTTTATCGAACACAAAATGCATGTATTGTGTAACATGATGTCCTAGGAGTGTCATCTGATGAAGATTGTCAAATGGTTAGTGCTGCATTTAGCTGTGTTTTGGGTATTTGTGATGCATGCTAGTTGCTTTGAAAATGGCAGTGTGATTATTTTTGGCAGGGTACTCTCCTGACATAATCTAATGTTTTGCTTTTGCTGTAAAGCCTTTTTGAAATCGGACAACGTGGTTCGATTCAGGAGAGGTGTATCTATAAAATGGTGTAAAATAGTCATATGTTTGAGAAATTGAAGTTATAGCATTTATGAGGTATTTGTATTTCGCGCGACACGATTCCACTGGCTGTTGACTAGGGTGGGACGCAAATGTCCCAGGTTCCCAGACAGGTTAACACTTTTTTGGTTACTACATGATTCCATATGTGTTATTTGATAGTTGTGATGTCTTCACTATACTACAGCCTAATTCTAAATGGATTAAATTGTTATTATTTCCTCATCAATCTACACATAATACCCCATAATGACAAAGAAAAAAAAGAAGAAAAAAATTGAAAATGTATAAAAAATACTAAACTGAAATATCACATTTACATAAGTATTCAGACCCTTTACTCAGTACTATGTTGAAGCACTTTTGGCAGCGTTTACAGCCTCGATTCTTCTTGGGTATGACGCTACAAGCTTGGCACACCTGTATTTGGGGAGTTTCTCCCATTCTTCTCTGCAGATCCTGTCAAGCTCTGTCAGGTTGGATGGGGAGTGTTGCTGCACAGCTTTTTTCAGGTCTCTCCAGAGATGTTTGATCGGGTTCATGTCCGGGCTCTGGCTGGGCCACCCAAGGACATTCAAAGAAGCCACTCCTACCTTGTTTTGGCTGTGTACTTAGGGTCGTTGTCCTGTTGGAATGTGAACCTTCGCCCCAGTCTGAGGTCCTGAGCGCTCTAAAGCAGGTTTTCATCAAGGATCTCCTTGTACTTTGCTCCGATCATCTTTCCCTGGATCCTGACTAGTCTCCCAGTCCCTGCCACTGAAATGGTGCCAGGTTTCCTCCAGACGTGACACTTGGCATTAAGGCCAAAGAGTTCAATCTTGGTTTCATCAGACCAGAGAATCTTGTTTTTCATGGTCTGAGTTCTTTAGGTGCCTTTTGGCAAACTCCAAGTGGGCTGTCATGTGCCTTTTACTGAGAAGTGGCTTCCGTCTGGCCACTCTACCAAAAAAGCCTGATTGGTGGAGTGCTGCAGAGATGGTTGTGCTACTGGAAGGTTCTCCCATCTCCACAGAGGAACTCTGGAGCTCTGTCAGAGTGACCATCGAGTTCTTGGTCACCTCCCTGACCAAGGCCCTTCTCCCCCGATTGTTCAGTTTGGCCGGGCGGCCAGCTCTAGGAAGAGTCATGGTGGTTTCACACTTCTTCCATTTAACAATGATGGAGGCTACTGTGTTCTTGGGGACCTTCAATGCTGCCGAAATGTTTTGGTACCCTTCCCCAGATCTGTGCCTCGTCACAATCCTGTCTCTGAGCTCTACGGACAATTCCTTTGACGTCATGGCTTGGTTTTTGCTCTGACATGAACTGACAACTGTGGGACCTTATATAGACAAGTGTGTGCCTTTCCAAAGCATGTCCAACCAATTTAATTTATGACAGGTGGACTACAATCAAGTTGTAGAAACATCTCAACGATGATCAATGGAAACAGGATGCACCTGAGCTCCATTTTTGAGTCTCATAGCAAAGGTTCTGAATACTTATGTAATAAGAAATGTCTGTTTTTAATTTTTTTATACATTTGCAAAAAAATCTAAACCTGTTTCCACTTCGTCATTATGGGGTATTGTGTGTAGACTGATGAGGATTTTTATTTAATTTTAATCCATTTTAGAATAAGGCTTTAACGTAACAAAATAAATATATATAGTATAACAGTGTAATATCCCCTCTTATTTGAAACAAGGTTAGATGAGGTGGCTGTGACCAGTGGACTCATAGACTCTACAGTTTCATTTTAACCAATGACATAATACTCACATGATTCACTCACACACATACGTCCAGGCGAGGAAGGTGACAAGTATACATTTTTCAATTTCAGATTCTGTGCTTGGATTTGGACATGACACTACAGGTAAAATTCCATTTACAACAACAAATCAGAAGTGCTAGATTTCTAAACCAAACAAGGCCCTTCACGCAACACACTTGTAACATCATATACTCTGTCTCTCAGTTGTTGCAGATGCACACAGTGTCTTCATTCAGACCAATTCCCCAGGTAAGTCTGCACACACACACACACACACCAATCTTATGACCTTAACATTTCAGAAAAAATAGATACACTTCCTCACAACACACACACAACACACACTAGCCTCCAAAAATATAATGTGAATGTATGCAATACCATATGTATGTAATACCATGTAATACCAATGTCTGTAATACAGACGCCAAAGTTGGCAGGGGTGAGTGAGGTTCCCTTACCACTCATTACTCATCAGAGATAGAGTACTATATAGAGAATAGTGTCCCATAGTTCCTGGTAAAAAGCATTGCACAATATAGGGAATAGGGTACCATTTGGGACACATCCTTACTATACACTGCCAGTCACTAAATAACAAAACGAAACGCCTTAAGTCGTCACCATGTTGAATCTATCTTTTGTATCGTAGTCACAGCTGATGCACAAGGATCCACTCTACAGGCTTCCAGTAAGTCGGTACAGTATATTCATTTACACAACCCCTTGACCTTGCACAAGAATCTGTTGCTCCTAAAGGCTTGATGAAATGAAAAGTAGTGGTAATAATCCTTTGATCTTGGAGAGATAGCCTGGAGCAGGGGTGTCAAACTCACTTCCTGGAGGGCTATGTGTCTCCTATTTTTTGTCATTTTCTTTCAATTTGTATCCAATTAGACCTAGAGAGGGGAGTTCCTAACCAATAAATGACCTTAATCAATTAATGATGTACAAGAGAGGATTGGAAACTTGCAGAAACTCAGCCCATCAAAAATTGAGTTTGACACCCCTGCCATAGATTAATCAACCAATCAATAAAATGTATTTACAGCCCAACAGTTGCCATAAAGTGCTTTACAGATCTTTACAGTTAACCAGTCTAAGTAGTGATAGACATGTAATGGTGTGAAATGCATTGACATTGATGTCAGACAGCCCTGGTTGTCCCGTTCACGGTGGTCTCCCCCTGCTCTGTTCGTAGGGTCTGTGTTCATGCAATGTCTTTGTCCAAACAGGTCATCCTGGTGTAACAGAACAGACACAGCATGCTGGTAAGCTTCATAAGAGTTCAGGTTTAAACTCTGTTACATGGCTGGTTTATACAGGCAGCCCAATTCTGATATTTTTCTGATATTCTTTTTAACCAATCAAATCAGCTCTTTTGCCCATAATTAGGCTAAAGATCAGAAAAGGGTCTGCCTTTGTAAACACAGCCTTATACAGATGTCTCAGTAATGTTGATATCTAGCTATCTATCAATTTGACTACAAATTCTGCGTTTACACAGGCATCCCAATTCCAATCTTTTGCCCTATTATTGGCAAAAGAGCTGATCTGATTGGTCAAAAGACCAATTAGTGAAAATAAAGATCAGAATTGGGCTGATTGTGTAAATGCAGCAAAAGTAATTGAAATAGCGAAATGGATCCATGTGACAAATTTAGCAGTTTTAGTAAAGGTGATATTTCGTTGTGTAGGCTAAATGGGTAGTACGGCCTATCAGGCTCTGTTTACAGAGTCACCCTAAGAACCCAAAGCAGATTTTCTTTCTATATCCAATCTTTTTTTCTGACTGTCCACACTCAGTTTTATATGTGACCCATATCAGATTTGCACATTCAGACTGGTGTAGCCTCTGAAGTAGCACACAGATGCCATGTTCATTTCCTGTCACTGTTCCTTAAAATTTGTGAGGGGTCGTCATGGTAACGTATGGAGGTCACGTATGGAGGATAGGTTTTTGGATCAGGATTCAGATCCATATATGGAGGTAGTATAAATCAGAATTCAAAAGATCAGATTCCATGTGTTGTTTTGCTGTTTACACATTAGAGAAAAGATCAGATACGTATCAGATATGCAAATAATTGGCAAAAGATCTGAATTGGGCTGCCTGTGTAAACGCAGCCTAACTTGTTATTTAGCACAGGATTGCACAGCTTTCAGATATTACAATGCTGTGTCATTATGACAGCATATATTGAACCACTCAGTGAACAGATGCTCAAGGGCTCTTTTCTTTCCTCGGTTTTGCTTGCTCTTTCCAGTTTCCGCAGCTGAACAGTACAACCCATCTGGTCAGGGTCCTGAAGGTAGGTTTCTCAGCTCCCTATAACTTCTCTCCCGTGTATCTCTCTTCTTTTAAAAACATTATTAAATGACAAAAGCCTTGTTTTATTTACATGATGTACTCCCCTGTCGAAACACATACAATATCTTATAACTAATCATTTTTATTACACTGTATTAACTACAGTATAAGATGGCAAAGTTTCTGACTGCAAGGTTTCAGGTGATAATACAGTGCTGTTAAACTGTACCTTTGAAAGAGAGACAAAGGTAAGCTCTTGATTGGTACTACAAGTATAAAAATTGTGAGCAAGTAAAAATGAAGGACACTAAAGTAGTATTACTGCCTCTGAGGTAGGACTCAATGCTACAGTATACTGCTAATATACTCAATATGTTGTAATTCTACAATATATTGCATGACTTTTTTAACATTAAAGGGATAGTTCACACAAGTTATGGATTTCTGTCTCGTCCATAGACTGCTCACAGGGTAAGGAAACCAAAATGTAATTTAGTAATTTGGATGAACTATCGCTTCCGTCAGCTCTTAGATAGATGAATTACAGATATGTGTGTCAGAGACTAAAATACATCTTCACTTCTGAAGGTGCAGAAAATGTGGAACTGGAGGATACCTGCTGACTTCCATATGAAGCCTCGTGTCAAGTTTCTACGCTACAGATTTCAGTGTACGGACCAGTCTGCATGGCAGAGAAACAGTGATCCAGCCCACTAGCAAATCTAGTTGTTTGTGTCTATGTTTGTTTGTTTGAACTTTGTCTATTTAAACTTAAAGATGACACTGTAAGTAAACTTTTTGCGCACTTGTTAATAGACGTTTTGTTTAATTCGTTGCATATATGACAAAAAGACGAGGGTATTAAGGAAAACCCTCTGAATATGGCTCATACAAAAGTGTCATCCGTATGAATATCATTGTACAAAAGCTCAAACAATATACTGAATCTTTATGAAGCTTTGTTATTTTGTAATTTCCACAAGTACTGTATTTCCCAGTTTAGAAAATGTGAGAAATATTCATTTTGTGTCAGAAATTGTACATTGCGAAATGTATATCAAAGTAATCTCTACATTAAAAGGAACATCTATTTTGAACATCAAACTCATTTTTCTCCAGATTTTTCACATACGGAAGTGGGGAGCAATGTTTATGCAATCCATGTGCCTGTTCAACTGATTAATCAGCCATTATTTACAACTAAAATATAACCTTAAATGCAGTAACGTATTATGGATATACAAATAATTTATTTCAAAACATCCATGTTTATTTAAAACATACCATACACAAAATATTGTTCTCATGCGTAATTTGGGTTTCTCAGGCTGTGCCATTGTGTTATGGTGGAACTGGTAAAAGTGCTTAACAATGTACAATTCAGCACATCAATATAGTCCAATACTTCCCCTTTCTTAAAAGGACTTAATTCCAAAAAAAACTGTTTGAACAAACTCAAAACAACCTCTGGGGGAAGTATGCGTAAATTCACAAAGTTCCTCACACTTGAACCAAGATTCAATGATTCATTTGTTTTCCTAAACAAGGATTTGACTATAAAATATGAACGCTCGAGGGAAACAGGCTTCCAGAAAAGAAATGAATACATTTGATTGATTCGACATTGGAGGATATACAGTGCATTCGGAAAGTATTCAGACCCCTTTACTTTATGTTAAAGGGATCCCGAGTGACGCAGCGGTCTAAGGCACTGCATCGATTCCAGGCTGTATCACAACCGGCCATGATTGAGAGTCCCATAGGGCGGCACACGATTGGCGCAGCATCATTCGGTTTTGGCCAGGGTGTAGGCCGTCATTGTAAAAAAAATAAAAAACTTTAAAAGCCTTAACCTAAAATGGATGAAATAAAAACATTTCCTCATCAATCTACAAACAATACCCCATAATGACAAAGTGAAAACAGGTTTTTGGATATTTTATTTATAAAAAACAATATATATAATAACTTTATTTACATAAGTATTCAGACCCTTTGCTATGAGACTCAAAATTTAGCGCTCGGTGCATCTTGTTTCCCTTGATGATCCTTGAGATGTTTCTACAACTTGATTGGAGTCCAACTGTGGTAAATTAATTTGATATTGAAAGGCACACACCTGTCTATATAAGGTCCCACAGTTGACAGTGCATGTCAGGGCAAAAACCAAGCCATGAGGTTGAAGGAATTGTCCGTAGACCTCCGAGACAGGATTGTGTCGTGGGACGGTACCAAAAAAATGTCTGCAGCATTGAAGGTCCCCAAGAACAAAGTGACCTCCATCATTCTTAAATGGAAGCGGTTTGGAATCACCAAGACTCTTCCTACAGCTGGCCGCCCGGCCAAACTGAGCAATTGGGGGTGAAGGGCCTTGGTAAGGGAAGTGACCAAGAACCCGATGGTCACTCTGACAGAGCTCCAGAGTTCCTCTGTGGCAATGGGAGAACCTTCCAGAAGGACAACCATCTCTGCAGCACTCCACCAAATCAGGTCTTTATGGTAGAGTGGCCAGACGGAAGCCACTCCTCAGTAAAAGGCACATGACTTTGGTTTGGCAAAAGGCACCTAAAGACTCTCAGACCATGAGAAACAAGATTCTCTGGTCAGATGAAACCAAGATTGAACTCTTTGGCCTGAATGCCAAGCGTCACATCTGGAGGAAACCTGGCACCATCCCTACGGTGAAGCATGGTGGTGGCAGCATCATGCTGTGGGGCTGTTTTTTAGCAGTAGGGACTGGGAGACTAGTCAGGATTGAGGGAAGGATGAACAGGGCAAAGTATAGAGAGATCCTTGATGAAAACCTGCTCCAGAGCGCTCAGGACCTCAGACTGGGGTGAAGGTTCACCTTCCAACAGGACACAACTCTAAGCACACAGCCAAGACAGTGCAGGAGTTGCTTCAGAACAAGTCTCAATGTCCTTGAGTGGCCCAGCCAGAGCCCGGACTTGAACCCGATCAAAGATCTCTGGAGACCTGAACATAGCTGTGCAGCGACGCTCCCCATCCAACCTGACAGAGCTTGGGAGGATCTGCAGAGAAGAATGGAAGAAACTCCCCAAATACAGGTCTGCCAAGCTTGTAGCGTCCTACCCTATAAGACTTGAGGCTGTAATCACTGCCAAAGGTGCTTCAACAAAGTACTGAGTTAAGGGTCTGAATACTTATGTAAATGTGATATTTCAGTTTTGTATTTTAATACATTTACAAACATTTCTAAAATATTGTTTTTGCTTTGTCATTATGGGGTATTGTCTGTAGATTGATGAGGGAAAAAACAAATGTTATCCATTTTAGAACATGGCAGCAACATAACAAAATGTGGAAAACGTCAAGGGATCTGAATACTTGCCGAATGCACTGTACATGGAATCCTGCTTTAAATTCAAATAATTTCTATCCCAAAAAGCAATCCACATAATGGGATGTGCTGGCTGGTATAGAAGGATTAACCCAGGATATTATGTCAATCTGTTGTCATATACAGAAAGCATCTTAAAAGCAGTCTATTGTACAATTGTACAAAGGCCAGTCTTAAGTCAGTGGATTCGGTTTCAAGAAATCTAAACCAAATCAGTTCGATTTCAAGACATGAATGCTTACTGTGAACAAAGGCAGATGGGTTATCTAGTAGAAAACTCTATGCCATTCAGATGTCTGACGTGTAATATTTTATTGACAGTTGGTCATCTAGTCTTTAAGAAAAAATGCTTAAAGAAAAAAATATGAATTGCAATTCAATACTCAATGTTTCATTATATTACTTAAAAAATCAATATGATTTTGTCATCCAGACTATGTGAACATTGACACTTCTGAGGGCTAGAGTAAGTAGTATTTGGTGTTTTGGAGAACTCTGTCTAAAATAAATTAATGTATGGTTCTTTAAACAACAAGTAATAAAATGGAACAATCTTAGATACGAGAGTATAACTATAAGGTGCTGAAATACCAACAGCATTCCATTATGAATTATGCAAGGGAAAATGTCAAAGAAAACACTTCCTGCATCTAATGTGAATAAAACAACATATTGGTGCAGCACAAAGATTCAAACACTTAAAAAATTATGATTAAGGTACTATCCTTATATCAACAGGTGAAAGCGCAAGAACCTAAACATTAAAAAAAGAAACAGAAAAACCGTTTTTTTTTCTTCTAGAAACAGTCAAGCCACATCCCTTGGATAGTGAGTCTAAAAGAACCGAGTTGACAAGAAAGAAATGATTCAGGTGGAGTCGTGGACCACACACGCACACACCGTTGAAATGTATTAGATCTTTACCCTTGGTATAACAAAATTATTTTGCATACTTCCACTTTTAATAATTAAAGGAGCTTGGTGATCAATGCTTAAAACTTGACCTAGTAATGATTATGATTGAGCTTTATTTATGTCCGCCAGTAAGATCACAGATAATTCAACCCAGGAAGTCCTTTCCATGGGCTGAATAAACCATGCCAGTAGCGTAAGTCGAACATTTGGTTTGATTCATCTAAGCAAAATTCTTTCAATAAGTAGTTTAAGCCTTAAAATGAATGAAAATCAATAGCTCAGAGAATAATGAACACCATAATAATACATCTTTTAACAGGTTGATTTTTCATCATCTGCACATTAACATAATGACAAAAAAACAAAAACACACTGCAATACATCACTTGATAAAAAAAAAACGCTTTAGGATAGTTCGGGCTTGTCTGGTGCTGCTGTGTGGTAGTCGGTAGTGAGGAGCGAGATGGTAGGGTCCTCTTCAGGGTCCTGGTCCTGGGTGAAATACGAGTCCCCCTCCAGCTCCAGCAGAATGGGGAGGTCCGCTCCGCCATTCTCATTGGTCAGTGGGTCAGTCAGTAGCATTGGCTGGGAGGTGTACTGGACCAGCTGCTTCCCTGCTTTAATCAACATAGAAAAACATGAAACTATGATCTATGAAGACAGCGAGATCTTTTTATTTTCTTTAACTTTAACTAGATATCTATGGAGTTTCCATAGCCCCTTTACACTTCTTTAGCGTACACTGCATGAAGTATTACATTGAAAGTGTTAATGTTTTTTCAATATGACATTTTAAAGGTTGATTCAAGTGTGTTCATTTCCGCAGTATGTAGTATGTATTATGTAGTATGATGACTAGTATGTATTATGGAGTATGTATTATGTAGTATGATGAGTAGTATGTATTATGGAGTATGATGAGTAGTATGTATTATGTAGTATGATGAGTAGTATGTATTATGGAGTATGATGAGTAGTATGTATTATGTAGTATGATGAGTAGTATGTATTATGTAGTATGATGAGTAGTATGCGTGGAGTATGATGGTTTTTAGGCGATCCGACTAAATTCACATAGAAATTTGTTATACATCTGTCATTCTCATTGAAAGCAAGTCAGAAAAGCAGTAGATCCATTTGCATGCTTCCCGTTATTAAGTTTAGTTTTTCACATGCTAAGCTGTAAAACAGAAGAAAATACAATGTTTTGGTTTATTGAAAAAATACAGTATTTGAACAGTGGTTAATTGGTCCAAAGTTGTGTCACAAACTTAAATTAGGCAAACGGTTTAGAATTTGGTCACACTTTATTTGGATAACATACTATCAACAAACTATCTGTTGATAAGCAACTGCTTGCTAAGGTTACGGTTAGGGTTAGAATAAGAGTTAGGGTAACAGTTAAGGTTAGGAGAGTTGAAATGTTATAGATAGTCCGGAGAGCATCTATGGATGGACTATACAAATAAAGTATTACCTACAATTTTAAACAACTAGGAAATGTTGGAGTGTTTTCTACATATTGCAAGAAGTGACAGAGGCCTCATTATCATATTTCGCAGCATACTTTGTTGCAGGTAGATCATTTTGAATTGTTTGTTTCAATATCTTTGTTTTGTACATTGGTTGTTATTGATCTTATGGTATGCAAAGATAAATAACATACAGATTGGGTTAGTGGTTGGATTTATTGCAAGCGTTACTGAGATTGTGTAAACGGGAACAACTATCTAAGTAGTCCTTTCAAATTACACCTTCCAGCCTAGCAATAACTTTGACAGCCGGTTGGGGTTCATGTAAAAGTTCAGATTGTTGGTGTCCTCCTTCAGGCTGGATTCCATAAGGAATTAGATGTCATGGTAATCGGTGGTAACCTTATCATTCATTCAAATAGCACAGTGGGAAATATGCAAATTAGGCTTTAGTCTCTACAGTGTTAAAAAGGTAGTAAAGTACTAAAGGGAAAATGTAGTCAGATGATTGAAATTCAAAACATAGAAAAGTGTAAAATAGCATGGGAGCCAATTAAAAACACAGAAAGGTGTAAAATGGCATGGGAGCCAATTAAAAACACAGAAAGGTGTAAAATGGCATGGGTGCCAATTAAAACACAGAAAAGTGTAAAATGGCATGGGAGCCAATTAAAAACACAGAAAAGTGTGAAACCACAGTAGTTTTGACTAAATGGGGTGGGACTATATAAACCCCAAAATGGTGTTGAATTTGACTCCATGGGAGTTGAATTAACTCTTGCAATTTTACTGTGTAGTAGCAGTAGTAGTAGTATCAGTACACGGTCACATAAAAGCACAATTCATATTTACAAAATAATGCATAGTCAGCATGATATACAGTATATTAGGAGTTTTTACCTGTGTAGTTGTCACTTCTCTCAGCCCCTTTGGGTGGATCTGATGAAAGCAAGTCCTGGATCTATAAAAACAGAGGAGCCTACAGTGTGAGACACTGACTTATTTTATGAACAATACAAAAGGAAGTAAATAGCTAAAGTCACAATCCCCTTTCCCTGCTACGGCAGCAGGTCTATATCCATACCCCTTCAACCCCGTCTCCCAAAGACTACCCTCTGGCAAATGGTCCAGGTCAATCACGACCAAAACCTCCTGCCACTTGAACAGGTTCTTCCCCCGTGCTGTGGCCCTCACCAACCAGCCACCTTGTCCACGATGATCTTTTCCTTCATGTTTACTATTCATCCATGGACTATGCACCCTGCACTTTCATAGAACTGCACATTGCTCTTTGCACAGAGAATTTACACAATCCAGATTGTATGTACACAATGAACATCAAGCTATCACGCACCTGCCCTTTGTACCAAGCACATCCCGCATCGGCCTTTTGATATATATTGAGATATATATATATACACACATACACACATTTCCCCTACGCTGTACATTTTTTTTATCTATACATGCACAACTCATAATGTAGTCTGTAGTTTTTAGCTTGGTGTTCATTGTGTACATAGAATGTGGATTGTGTAAATTCTGTCTCTAGAATCTGTCTAACTTACACAGTCAAGGCTCTCCAGGTCGAATTCAGAACCAGGCAGGGAAGAACTGAAGAACTGAAAGACAAGTAGTTGAAGAAAATGTTATTGTCCCCTGGGGTTTTTCAGCAGAATCATATCAATAATAACATTCACAAGGAATAAGACAATATACATTGAGTGTACAAAACATTAAGAACACCTTCCTAATATTGAGTTACACCCCCCCTCCTCCTTTTGCCCTCAGAACATCCTTCATTCGTCGGGACATGGACTCTACAAAGTGTCGAAAGCGTTCCGCAGGGATGCTGGCCCATGTTGACGCCAATGCTTCCCATATTTGTGTAAAGTTGGCTGGATGTCCTTTGGGTGGTGTACCATTCTTCATACACCTACTATTATACCCCGTTCATAGGCACTTAAATCTTTTGTCTTGCCCTTTCACCCTCTGAATGGCACACATGTACAATCCATGTCTCAAGGCTTAAAAATCCTTCTTTAACCAGTCTCTTACTGCATCTAATTGCTGTAAATGAGAATGTGTTCTCAGTCAACTTACGTGGTAAAATAAGGGTAAAATATATATATATAGTTTTTATAAAATCTACAACGATTGTGTATTTAACAAGTGACATCAATAAGGGATCATAGCTTTCACCTGGTCAGTCTGTGTCACAGAAACATCCTGATGTTATGTAAAACCAGTGTGCACAAACATAACATGAACCATAAACTCTGTAGTCACGGTCACCTCACACCAAGTTGACCAAAAAAGCCACAGTCCCTTTAAAACACACCCTGTCACCTAGAAATGCAGTGACAAACCTCACTGCACATTCTTATTTGACCAGTCACAGTGTCCCACACAGTAAATGCCTCAGCATACGGTTGTTGGGACAGAAAAACTTAGCCTGAACTTACTTCAAAGAGGGGTGAGGACTCGAAATTGATGGACTGCGCGTTTAGGATAGTCTGGAGGTTTTCCAGGCCATTGTCGATGCTGTCCAAATGGTCACTCAGCTCACTCCTACACCAAAAAACAAAACATGGTTCATACTTATACGTTTCTGAAAATCTCCCTGACTAAACACGCATTAAAGCAAATTAGCGGTTTAAAAGAAATGGTAGTAAAATCACCCAACACAACTCATTTGATATGAGCAACAGAAGCCATTGGAACAGCGCTGAGCGGGCCACACAATCACCGAGTTGTGAGCCTGATCCCCAGAACATGGAATAGTCTGCCTTTCCCCTACAGTTCACTGGGCCTGCCACATTAAAACCCACTTACCTAAATGGAGGGTAGCATTTGGGGTTGTGCAGATAGATTAACATTTGGACAAAACATGCTGAATCAGATGTTTTTTCAAGCCTGTGTGTTCAAAACATTATCAATTATCAATAATGATGTTCTCAGTTGGTGCCAAATACTGAGAACTATCAAATATTGAGACACACTATCAGTTTGTAGACCAAGAGTACAGGTCGTCACATCCAGGGATAGGGTAAATGATACGCAATAATGACTGATCTAATATATTTGCTCAGTATAGACATCACTTCGTTCATTTTTCTAATTACACACAGGCTTGACAGATTGCCAGCAGCAACAAGCCCAGAAAACAATGTCAGGTACAGGCAGCAGCATCAATCAAGAGTTCTGGGGGGAGGACAACATAACAGGGTTTGTGGGCCAACTGAAATGCTAACCCTGGGTGAGGTCTGAGGTGTAGAGTCGAGGAGGGGCTGGGGAAGAGGCGAGAGACCTCTGACATCTGTGTTGAACTGAAAAGATAGAAGCACAACAGCTGGAGAGAGAGGAGATCATAGCACTACTACACACTGCACCCCATAGGTTGACTACAGCCCAGGAAGGGGGATCACATTGGCTACTCGGCTTCTCATTGGCTGAAAATAAGAATAAGGGCAGAGAGGAAGAGGCAAAGCAAGCGGTTCCCACTCTCGCCAAAATCTGTCCAAAATAAGCCCGATGTGTTTCCATGGGCTTATTTTGGACCTAAGTTTGTCGACGACTCCCATTGTTAGGGCGGAGACATGAGCATCTCATCATTATATACTGATCTCTGATAAGGGGCATTGGGACCACAGGAAAAGGGACGTTGAATGGCTGCTGGTTTAAAATGATATCCTGCTGAAAAAAATATTAAGCCACAACATACAGTGCCTTCAGAAAGTATTTACACCCCTTTACTTTTTCTAAATGTTGTTGTTACAGCCTGAATTTAAAATGAATTAAAATGTAGATTTTGTGTCACTGATCTACACACAATACCCCATCATGTCAAAGTGGAATTTTGTTTTCAGAATATTTTCTAAATGTATACAAAATAAAAAGCTGAAATGTTTTAAGTCAATAAGTATTTGTTATGGCAAGCCTAAATAAGTTCAGGAGTAAAAATGTGCTTAAGAAATCACACAATAAGTTGCATGGACTCATTATGTGCTCAATAATAGAGGTTAAAATGATTTTTTAATGACTACCTCATCTCTCTACCCCACACACAATTATCTGTAAGGTCCCTCATTTGAGCAGTGCATTTCAAACACAGACTCAACCACAAAGACCAGATATTTTTTCTCAAATCCTCATAAAGAGTGATAGATGTGTAAAAACACTGAATATCCCTTTAAGCATGGTGAAGTTATTAATTAGGCTTTGGATAGTGTATCAACACACCCAGTCACTACAAAGATACAGGTGTCCTTCCTAATTCACTTGATGGCGAGGAAGGAAACTGCTCAGGGATTCCATGAGGCCAGTGGTGATTTTAAAACAGTTACAGAGTTTGTTGGTTGTGATAAGAAAACTGAGGATGGATCAACAACATTGTAGTTACTAACCTAAATGAAAATAAGAAAACCTGTACAGAAAACAAATATTCCAAAACATGCATCCTGCCAGAAACAAGGCACTTTAATAATGCAAAAATGTGTGGTAAAGAAATTAACTTTATGTACTGAATGCAAAGCGTTATGTTTGGGAAAAACCCAACATAACATCACTGATTACCACTCCTCATATTTTCAAGCATTGTGGTGCCTGCATCATGGTATGGGTATGCTTGTCATTGGCAAGGATTAGGGAGGTTTTTTGGGGATAAAAAGAAACGGAATACAACTAAGCACAGGCAAATCCTAGATGAAAACCTGGTTCAGTCTGCCTTCCAACAGACACTGGGAGACAAATTCACTTTCAGCAGGACAATAACCTTAAACACAAGACCAAATATACACTGGAGTTTCAAAACAACATTGAATGTTCCAGAGTGGCCGAGTTACAGTTTTGACAAAAATTGGCTTGAAAATCTATTATTTTATATATTTTTTTACCTTTATTTAACTAGTCAAGTCAGTTAAGAACAAATTCTTATTTTCAATGACGGGCTAGGAACAGTGGCAAGACTTAGAAATATATTTCTAGCAATGATCAACAATCAACTTGACAGTGCTTGAAGAATTAAAACAAATTATAACAGGAAAAATATTGTATAATCCAGGTATGGAAAGCTCTTAGACACTTGCCTAAACATACTTACAGCTTTCAATCGCTGCCAAAGGTGATTCTAACATGTTTTTTCACAGGGGGGGGGGGGGGGGGGATATCTATGTAATCAAGCTATATTAGTGTTTTATTTTTCATTAATCTTGAATAAATGTTTGACTTTTTCTTCCACTTTGACAAGAGTATTTTGAGTAGATCGTTGACCAAAATTGACAATGAAATCTATTTTAATCCCCCTTTGTAACACAACAAAATGTGGAAAAAGTAAATGGGTGTGAATACTTTCTGAAGGCACTGTATGTAATGTACAGTCTAGGTTCCATTAGAGAGTACGATTTCTAGAAAATAAATAACAATTTTAACTCATCTCAACAGTGACACAGAAGTCAATGACTGAGACAACATCAAGAAAGGAAAAAGCTACAAAAAATTGAAAACTGCATTTCTCGGTCTGATGTATTGTATGCCCATAAATCTATACATCTGAAGTACAGTAGATTAAGATTTACAGTATGCATTAGTTTGATTAAATGGCAAGTAACTTATTATGTACAGTTAGTAGCAACAGCCAGGATCCTAAAACTAAAAAGCCAAGATGAAATGCAACAAATCAACAGAACTATGTCTAAAATGCCATCCAATCCATGTTTTGTTTAAAATAATTTGCCTAGTCTTTGAAGTGTATACTTAGCAAAACCAGACGAAGGCAATAGGGTTGTGTATGTAGAGCTTGTTGAATGATGGTGCGTATTAAACTAGCATAAAGCGCTAACAGCTGCCTAAACTGTTCATCAGGGGAGGAGCTGCTTTGAATCCCTAGCACATCCTCTTGATGCAATGTGACGTGATAGACACAGAGATGGTTGAGCATGGGGAGAAGCATAGGACAGTAGCCTGGCTGCAGACGTCCACTGGCATGCGACGTCTGATTATCAAGGCAACGAAATGCTAGCGTGATGCAAGTGGATCTTAAGCTATGGAAAAACAGCAATGACGAATAGTGAAAAGCAGCGGGTGGCCTTCCTATCGTTCCTATCGGCCTTCCTGTGTTTTAGCCAATTAGATTGACAAGGAATCCTTTAAGGGGAAGTGAACAAATGAACACAAGTGTAGAAGGGGAGAATTAGGCTCATATCTGTTGGCCTGTGCTAGGTGGGAAGGGCTGAGGGACAGACTGGCAGTGGGACCTGATCACGGTGACATTATCTAGGAATCACTCACTTGTCTAGACAGGCGAGGCTGAGACACTTCTGCTCCGTAGGGGTCGTTGGGGCGGGGGACGCGTTAGGCTCGTTGCTCTCCTGCAGGATGGAGTTGATGAAGGTGATGGGGGACAGGGGCGTGTCTACCTGGACTCCTGCCCCACCGATCACAGCCTCGGCCGGACAGACCTCCTCCAACACGGGACTGGACGGCTCCTCCTTTATGTGGACCAATGGGCTCGTGCTGAAGACAGGAAGAGAAATGGGGCAATTTTGTTTATTCTTGGATAGTTGGTATGGGGTCAGGAGTTGTTGCTGAATCCTGACTTGACCAGGAAAAACTTTAGGCCTTAGTTCAGGGTTTCCCAACTGGCAGGCCGTGGGTGATTTTATTTGCCCATCAAATCAGCTCCAAGTGATTTTAATTTTGGAAATTGGTTCCAAAGTGCATAATAGAGAGGTATGAAAAAAGTATACAAATGTAAGCAAGGTTTGAAATGATTATGTTTTAGTCAAATGATATACTGCTCAAAAAAATAAAGGGAACACTTAAACAACACATCCTAGATCTGAATGAAAGAAATAATCTTATTAAATACTTTTTTCTTTACATAGTTGAATGTGCTGACAACAAAATCACACAAAAATAATCAATGGAAATCCAATTTATCAACCCATGGAGGTCTGGATTTGGAGTCACACTCAAAATGAAAGTGGAAAACCACACTACAGGCTGATCCAACTTTGATGTAATGTCCTTAAAACAAGTCAAAATGAGGCTCAGTAGTGTGTGTGGCCTCCACGTGCCTGTGTGACCTCCCTACAATGCCTGGGCATGTTCCTGATGAGGTGGCGGATGGTCTCCTGAGGGATCTCCTCCCAGACCTGGACTAAAGCATCCGCCAACTCCTGGACAGTCTGTGGTGCAACGTGGCGTTGGTGGATGGAGCGAGACATGATGTCCGATGTGCTCAATTGGATTCAGGTCTGGGGAACGGGCAGGCCAGTCCATAGCATCAATGCCTTCCTCTTGCAGGAACTGCTGACACACTCCAGCCACATGAGGTCTAGCATTGTCTTGCATTAGGAGGAACCCAGGGCCAACCGCACCAGCATATGGTCTCACAAGGGGTCTGAGGATCTCATCTCGGTACCTAATGGCAGTCAGGCTACCTCTGGCGAGCACATGGAGGGCTGTGCGGCCCCCCCAAAGAAATGCCACCCCACACCATGACTGACCCACCGCCAAACCGGTCATGCTGGAGGATGTTGCAGGCAGCAGAACGTTCTCCACGGCGTCTCCAGACTCGGTCACGTGCTCAGTGTGAACCTGCTTTCATCTGTGAAGAGCACAGGGCGCCAGTGGCGAATTTGCCAATTTTGGTGTTCTCTGGCAAATGCCAAACGTCCTGCACGGTGTTGGGCTGTAAGCACAACCCACACCTGTGGACGTCGGGCCCTCATACCACCCTCATGGAGTCTGTTTCTGACCGTTTGAGCAGACACATGCACATTTGTGGCCTGCTGGAGGTCATTTTGCAGGGCTCTGGCAGTGCTTCTCCTGCTCCTCCTTGCACAAAGGCGGAGGTAGCGGTCGTGCTGCTGGGTTGTTGCCCTCCTACGGCCTCCTCCACGTCTCCTGATGTACTGGCCTGTCTCCTGGTAGCGCCTCCATGCTCTGGACACTATGCTGACAGACACAGCAAACCTTCTTGCCACAGGTCGCATTGATGTGCCATCCTGGATGAGCTGCACTACCTGAGCCACTTGTGTGGGTTGTAGACTCCGTCTCATGCTACCACTAGAGTGAAAGCACCGCCAGCATTCAAAAGTGACCAAAACATCAGCCAGGAAGCATAGGAACTGAGAAGTGGTCTGTGGCCCCACCTGCAGAACCACTCCATTATTGGGGGTGTCTTGCTAATTGCCTATAATTTCCACCTGTTGTCTATTCCATTTCCACAACAGCATGTGAAATGTATTGTCAATCAGTGTTGCTTCCTAAGTGGACAGTTTGATTTCACAGAAGTGTGATTGACTTGGAGTTACATTGTGTTGTTTAAGTGTTCCCTTTATTTTTTTGAGCAGTGTATATCCGTTTGGGCTTCTTGCGGTCAATTTGAAGTCTGTTTCTGCTCCCTGACCATCCCCCCAAGAAAACAATCTAGTTGATGATCCCTGCCTTAGTTGTTAGAGGATTTCTTGGTCAGGTCATGTGATCAGGAAAGAAAAGTAGATTTAAAAAAAACAACAAAAAAAAACACATTTAACAGATGGTTGATGAAATGAGGCAAGCTCACTAACCTTTCCTCTATCCACTCATTAGTGACCTCCACAGGGCTGGCCTGTGCCAGGTCGGTGACGTCAGAGATTATGGGGCCATTGTTAAGAGACGGCTCTGCCGTGAAGAGACCGGTACTGGTGAATGGTGCGCCCGAGGCCTGGGAAGATGACACACATTCACATACATAGTACAGCTGTACTGACATCCTAACAAGATCAGTTGAATTTTTTTTAAATACTTTTTTGTACCCCTTTTTCTCCCCAATTGTGTGATATCGAAATTGGTCATTAGTCTTGTCCCATCGCTGCAACTCCCCTACGGACTCGTGAGAGACGAAGGTCGAGAGCCAATCGTCCTCCAAAACACGATCCTGCCAAGCCGCACTGCTTCTTGACACACTGCAGTATCTGGAAGCCAGCAGCACCAATGTGTCAGAGGAAACACCGTACAGCTGGCGACCGAAGTCAGTGTGCATACGCCCGGCCCACCACAAGGAGTCGCTAGATCGCGATGGGTCAAGGACATCCCGGCCGGACAAAACTTCCCCTAACCCGGACGATGGGCCAATTGTGAGCCGCCTCATGAGTCTCCCGGTCTCGGCCGGCTGCGTCACAGCCTGGGATCGAACCCGGGTCTGTAGTGACGCCATAGACCACTGTGCCACTCGGGAGGCCCACTAACAAGATCAGATGCGTAACACAAGCTCAATAACAATACACCTTTCTTAGCCGCGCTCCAGCGACCACACCTCTGAATGCACTAGCTTAAAAGACCAATAAACTTAAAGTGACTTACAGTAAGTCCTCATGTCTGAGATATGAATTAGCCATCTGTGATTGATGAAGTCTTTTCTGGAGATTGTCACAATTTTGTGTACTTACGTCACTAGCCTACATCAAAACATGCCTTACAAATCAAGTTGTCCATATCATAACTCAATTGTAAAGTACAGCTGTAAGCAATAGCATCAACTGTGAATTCACTCAGCCCGAGTTCCACTTCTACCACAGGGAGGTGCCAAGCTCGGCTAGGTTCCCGGTGATGCTGAACTCACGGCGATAGCAGGCGAGCCCTGCAGCGAGGCCTGAAGATGTTCCAGAGAGTACTGCCTGCTGAACTTGGGCAAGGAGTGGGCGGAGCTGCTGTCATTCAGCATCAGGGGACTTTAGTAGTTCCATAGAGAGGAGACACAAAACAAGAGTCAAACACTCACAACCCTTTACTGGTTCACTATTTGACTGAATGTGCGGTAGCTAAGTTAAATGACTTGCATCTTTCTCTTCATCCCCAGGACTCTGTTGGACTGCACTAGGGTCACTAGGAACTGGATCAGCTGTGGGAGACAGACACAGTTAGCAGTAGAGCTGGGTGATATTGGCAAATTTCACGATAAATTGACTGAATTATCACGATAACAATAAATAGAACTATAGATTTCTAACATGCCACTTTTGTATATTGCCATACCCTTAGAACGTCTACTAATACTTTGAATGCTTTAACTAGCAATTGAACCGTTAGCAATTGCCTATATTATCAGACTTATTTCATTTAAAAATTCAAATTTCTCTCGTATACATTTCTCTAGCTACTTATCATGATTATGGATATCAGTTAAACGTCCTCGATAAATGGTTGGTTCAGTCTGTGGCAACGTTCGGTTTATCGTCCCAGCTCTAGTTAGGAGATGATTGGTTGATTTATTAGACAATTTAAATTCTACATATACACCCAGACACCAATGCAATGACAGTACAGGGTTTATTCTGGATCAAAAAGGGGCTTAGGTGGTGGGTGCGGCGATGGGCGCGGCGATGGGCAGTTTGCCGGCGGAATGTTTTGGGCTCCCCCATCCTGGCAGTGTAGAGAATTTTTGGGCATTTCTTAAGCCAACTTTCTGCAATTCTACACATTTCTCCATGGGGCTGAGAGACATTTTTGGAGTTTTAAAGCTAATTTTCTGCAACTCCATGCATTTTGGCATGGCTAATGCTGTGAATTTTTTGTTGCTCAAACACAATATCAAATTCATTGTTTAAAAAAATTCAAAATTCTCCTTGACTGTCTAGATTATATTATCAAAGAATACAGTACAAGTCAAAAGTTTGGACATACCTACTCATTCAAGGGTTTTTCTTTATTTAGACTATTTTCCACATTGTAGAATAATAGTGAAGACAACAAACCTATGAAATAACACATATGGAATCATGTAGTAAGCAAAAAAAAGTGTTAAACAAATCAAAATATATTTTATATAATTTGAGATTCTTCAAAGTAGCCACCCTTTGCCTTGATGACATTTTTGCACACTCTTGGCATTCTCTCAACCAGCTTCATGAGGTAGTCACCTGGAATGCATTTCAATTAACAGGTGTGCCTTGTTAAAAGTTCATTTGTGGAATTTCTTTCCTTCTTAATGCATTTCAGCCAATCAGTTGTGATGTGACAAGGTAGGGTTGGTATACAGAAGACAGCCCTATTTGGTAAAAGACCAAGAAATTGGTTATATTTTAACATCTGCGTAGCCAGGAGCTAAAATAAAACTTGGTTCTATTTGTGACGCTTGACGCGCTGCATGTCCTGCCTCTCCCATCTCCTCATTGGTTTTTAGGAGCATATACCCACGTGGGTGAATGAAAGATGAACTGAGGTCCACACCCCAGTTGGTGGTGGTAACGCACCTTAAAGTTGGTTGCAAACCACCATATAAAGTCAAAAGAAGAAGAAGCCTGAAGGAGGAGAGATAATTAGAAATGAACTCGGTTTACCGTTTTATCTGTGGATTAATTGTCAGATTAGAGGACCTTGTGAATCAGGTCAAACAACAACCCAATGATTATATCCCAGGACAAATTAGCTACAGTAGCAACAGCAAGCTAGCTGGCTAAATTGCAATACATGTTTAATGCTTTTCGACCTGTCCCCAAATGAATACAGTTGGTTCAGAGTTCGTTTTGATATTTCAATCTGTGTGCCCTGATTGCATCTGGTGTGGGTGGACAATACCAACATGCACGTGCAAGCAGTGTGGTCAGCATGTTAGAGTTACCAGCCTCAGAAATTGCAGCCCAAATAAAAGCAGACACATCTCAACATCAATTGTTCAGAAGAGACTGCGTGAATCAGGCCTTCATGGTCGAATTGCTGCAAAGAAACCACTACTAAAGAACACCAATATGAAGAAGAGACTTGCTTGGGCCAAGAAACACGAGCAATGAACATTAGACCGGTGGAAATCTGTCCTTTGGTCTGATGAGTCCAAATTTGAGATTTTGGGTCCTAACCACCTATCTTTGTGAGACGCAGAGTAGGTGAACAGATGATCTCCGCATGTATGGTTCCCACCCTGAAGCATGGAGGAGGAGGTGGTGTGATGGTGCTTTGATGGTGACACGGTCTGTGATTTATTTAGAATTCAAGGCACACTTAACTAGCACGGCTACCACTGCATTCTGCAGCGATACGCCATCCCATCTTGTTTGTGCTTAGTGAGACGATCATTTGTTTTTCAACATGACAATGACCCAACACACCTCCAGGCTGTGTAAGGACTATTGACCAAGGAGAGTGATGGAGTGCTGCATCAGATGATCTGGCCTCCACAATCACCCGACCTCAAACCAACTGAGATGGTTTGGACCGCAGATTAAAAGGAAAAGCAGCCAACAACTGCTCAGTATAAAAAAATGTATAGAATAAAAAGGAAAGTTTTACATCTTCCTAAGTCTGAGGGTGGTTTTAACCTTCCAGATTTGGAATTGTATAAACTCGATACCCAAGGCTTTTACTTGTGACATATAGTTAAACGCACTAAAAAGGAACAATGGGTACCTATAGAGGATGTGGATGCTCATCCTCAAAATATTTTTACATGTCTATTTTCAAAGGATAAAGCTAAGAACATTAACAACTTCATAGTTACGAACACAGTAACATCTTGGAAGAAAATGAAACGTATTCTACAAGAACCAATGTAACTTCCTAAAAACACAACCCTATGGAACATTCCTTGGATAGCTTTTCACAATTCACTGATAAATTGGACCACATGGAAAACTAAAGGCATTGCAATTGTAAATTACATGGTAACAGGAAATACATTCATTTCCATGACAGAATTAAAAGGTCATTTTGGACTGACCAATGTAGATAGTAACAAATATATGCAACATAAAAGTTCCATATCACAAAATTTGGATTAGAAATGTTTTCGACATCAGAGCAACCTTGAGGGAATCTTATTTGAGTCAGAAAAGGATGTTAATTTGATAGGGAAGACATACAAAACCTTGCAGAGAACATATCCAACTGACAATCTCTTAGAAAAAAATATAAACTACTGGAACCAAGACTTCGGGAGAACTGATGTTGGCAAAGATGGAGGGAAAGTTGGAGCATAACTAACAAAATTACATTTAACGACAATGTACGCTTAATCCAGTATAAACTAATGTTTATTATACAAGAGACAAAATGCACAAATTCTACAGCACAACGTCAGAGTCATGTCTTAAGTGTAAAACTATGAATGACTCAATAATCCATACTCTCTGGGAACGCTATAATGTCCGGAAGTTGTGGGCGGAGCTAGAAAGTTGACTGTCAGAAGTATTACAATGTAAACTTCCTTTCAATCTGTCTGTCTGCATATTTCAAGACATGACATATAGGGATGTCGTGAGATACTCGATTCTCTTGTCGTCACTCATCCTGAAAAAACGTACACTAAAAACTTGGAAATCAATCCGGCATCATTGACACAATGGAAAAATCGAATGATTTATTATTTAAAATATTGAAAGTGCGTGGGCTACGGAGAGAAACAAAATGGTGCAGTTTCAGTCCATGTTGCGGAGAGTGATGCTGGCGCTGGAGACGGGGTGCTAGTGGGTCTGTGAGGTGCGATGTAGTTGATGTTTCTACAATGTTTTCATTGGTATATGTATGTTTATAAAATATAAAAATAAATAAAAAAGGAAATAAACATTTAGGCGGCCCGAGGATTTCAATGGCAGAAAAATCCCTGCAGTACACACATTCAGAATCATTGACGATGACAAACAAATCTAGGACACAATCCAAGTGTTATAATATATATATTATACAGTGCATCCGGGAAAGTATTCAGACCCTTGACTTTTTCCACATTTTGTTACATTACAGCCTTATTGTAAAATTGATTTAAAAAAATTATAATCAAGCCATAAACAAATCCCCATAAGGACAAAGTGAAAACAGGTTTAGAAATTTCTGCTAATTGATTCAATATAAAAAAACTGAAATACCTTATTTACATAAATATTCAGACCCTTTGCTATGAGCCTCGAAATTGAGCTCAGGTGCATCCTGTTTCCATTGATCATCCTTGAGATGTTTCTACAACTTGATTGGAGTCCACCTGTGGTAAATTCTATTGATTGGACATGATTTAGAAAGGTGCACACCTGCCTATATAAGGTCCCACAGTTGACAGTGCATGTCAGAGCAAAAACCAAGCCATGAGGTCGAAGAGATTGTAGGTAGAGCTCCGAGACAGGATTGTGTCAAGGCACGGATCTGGGGAAGGGTACCAAAAAATATCTGCAGCATTGAAGGTCCCCATCATTGTCAAATGGAAGACGTTTGTAACCACCAAGACTCTCCCTAGAGCTGGCTACCTGGCCAAACTGAGCAATCGGGGGAGAAGGGCCTTGATCAGGGAGGTAACCAAGAACCGATGGTCACTCTGACAGAGCACCAGAGTTCCTCTGTGGAGATGGGAGAACCTTCCAGAAGAACAACCATCTCTGCAGCACTCCACCAATCAGGCCTTTATGGTACCATGGCCAGACGGAAGCCACTCCTCAGTAAAAGGCACATGACAGCCCACTTGGAGTTTGCCGAAAGGCACCTAAAGACTGAGACCATGGTCTGATGAATCTGGTCTGATGAAACCAAGATTGAACTCCTTGGTCTGAATGCCCAGAGTCTGGAGGAAACCTGGCACCATCCCTACAGTGAAGCATGCTGGTGGCAGCATCATGCTGTGGGGATGTTTTTCAGCTGCAGGACTGGGAGACTTGTCAGGATCTAGGTAAAGATGAACGGAGCAAAGTACAAAGAGATCCTTGATGAAAACCTGTTCCAGAGCGCTCAGGACCTCAGACTGAGGCGAAGGTTCACCTTCCAACAGGACAATGACCTGCACACAGCCAAGACAATGCAGGAGTGGCTTCGGCACAAGTCTATGAATGTCCTTGAGTGGCCCAGCCAGAGTCCGGATTTGAACATCTCTGGAGAGACCTGAAAATAGCTGTGCAGCGACACTCCCCATCCAACCTGACAGAGCTTGTGAGGATCTGCAGAGAAGAGGAGAAATTCCACAAATACAGGTGTGCCAAGCTTGTAGCATAATACCCAAGACGACTCGCATACATGTTACGTATGGGTGGAATCAAACCCACTACCCTAGCGTTACAAGCACCATGCTTTACCAACTGAGCTACAAAGGACCACGTGTTATCACATGAATTACTATGTTACCATAGCATAGAAGAGCCAAGCCCATGTTCTGCGTGGTCAGAGCAGTGGCAGGTACCGTGACTGTCTTTTACCTTGTTGACGACTTTCTGTTGCTGGGCGTGTTTCTGTCTGAGGCTGGCCACCTCCCTCCACAGAGCTTCATTCTCACTGGAAAGACAAAGGGGATACTCGTTTACATATCAGTTAATCATTATTTTAAATTGAATGCCACAAATGGCAAATGTATTTCACATTTTAGTCATTTAGCAGACACTCTTATCCAGAGCGACTTGCAGTAGTGAGTGCATACACTTTCATACTTTTTTCGTTCTAGTCCAGCATGGGAATCGAACCCACAAGCGCCATGCTCTACCAACTGAGCCACAAAGGACCGCATATACAACTGATGCCCAATTAGGCCAACTAATCATTTGCCTTCCATTCCCAAACCCATGGCATCCTCTCTGGGTAATGTCATGGACGCTTGCTACAATGACATCAGTCCTTGACATTGTGATGTTTCTTCATACATCATTTGAATAGCCTAATAACCAGCTGCAACGCATGTTTTCAAATAAATCAAAGAATGACTAACCAATCTCAGAACAGCACGTCATCCCTAACTGACCTAAAACTCCACAGTACATGTAGCCAAGATGGGGGAAGGGCAAAGGGCAGGAGGGCAAGGGCTTAGACCCTAATCTTTAAGAGCCCCCCATACTGTGGCATGCCTAACGAGGCACAGCAGATTTTTTACTGTACTGGTAAAGATTTGAGGAATAGTTGAGGCAGTTTATTTTGTTAAGTTAATGGCTATTGAAAGATCTTAGCGCGCTGTGTTTATTCAGCTTTTTTAGTGCAGTCTATAAAGACCATGCCCCTCCACCTGGCTCTTAAAGCCTGGCTCCCCAGACTATGGTTAAGCTGCTTTGTGGGTGTGCTCATGGGCCTGATTCATCCATTGTCCATACACATGGCTCACATTAAATGACTTGCCCTGGACTCAGACAAAACCTAGCCTGGACCCAGATATGTTTGTGCTGTCCTGTAATCTCTTATGGTCTCTGTCCCACGTGAGTTGGCAAGACAGAGCAAACAATTATGGAACCAGGCTAGACAACACCTTGATGAATTATGTCAGATTGATTCTTCTGGCTCCATGACAAGATGAAGATTTCAGAATTACCTTCAGTTTCCAAGTACATAGAAATGTACCTGGAATGACCTGGTGCTGCCACAATAATCAGAATAGAAATGTATATATTTCAGTGTTTGATTAGCATTTTAGTCTTATGTCTTGACTGAGTTGGCTCTAAAAAAGTGCAAATTAAACTATAGATATAGTATCTTAATTTGATTACTCAGCCGCAGGAAATTCAAATGAGCCTTGTGATTTACATAACTTCACTGAAAACCCGCAGTTCTCCCTCGATCAAATGTTAAAGCACCGGACAAAATACATGTCCTACAACTGTAGATCCTACTACACTCAAAAATGTATCTACACTGCTGCCATACATGAACAACTGTCGTTTTATATAGATTAAAGGGTAGGTAGCATAAACGTAAACACATTCAACATGTGGATTTGCATTAGAATAAGCATCAAAAGTACTGGTTTAAATAACTTACAAGCAAATGCATTGAATTTATTGTTAAAATTCAGCTTGCAAGGTTGCTAGCCAACTTGCCTGCTAATGTTAGCCCTACTAGCCTGCTAACGTTACGTTAGTACTGCTTGAGTCCACCAGTTGCTATCAACACCTAGGTTATATCTACATTAAAGTAAACCAAAGTTTAGGAAATACATAACACCAGCTAATCAGTTATCAAATAATGTTACTGGCATAAGCAGTTCTCTAAGCCAATCCGCTCGCTTCAATCAACAAGTTTTTTGCATTAATTTGCATGGTTTCTTCTTAGTGAATGTACACTACCGTTCAAAAGTTTGGGGTCACTTAGAAATGTCCTTGTTTTTGAAAGAAAAGCTATTTTTTTGTCCATTAAAATAACATCAAATTTATCAGAAATACAGTGCAGACATTGTTAATGTTGTAAATGACTATTGTAGCTGGAAATGGCAGATTTTTGATGGAGTATCTACATAGGCGTGCAGAGGCACATTATCAGCAACCATCACTCCTGTGTTCCAATGGCACGTTGTGTTAGCTAATCCAAGTTTACCATTTTAAGGCCAGCATCCTGGAGTCGCCTCTTAACTGTTGATGTTGAGACTGGTGTTTTGAGGGTACTATTTAATGAAGTTGCCAGTTGCGGACTTGTGAGGCGTCCGTTTCTCAAACTAGACACTAATGTACTTGCCCTCTTGCTCAGTTGTGCACCAGGGCCTCCCACTCTTTCTATTCTGGTTAGAGGCAGTTTGCGCTGTTCTGTGAAGGGAGTAGTACACAGCGTTGTACGAGATCTTCAGTTTCTTGGCAATTTCTTGCCTTCATTTCTCAGAACAAGAATAGACTGACAAGTTTCAGAAGAAAGGTCTTTGTTTCTGTCCATTTTAAGCCTGTAATCGAACCAACAAATGCTGATGCTGCAGATACTCAACTAGTCTAAAGAAAGCCAGTTTTATTACTTCTTTAATCAGGACAACAGTTTTCAGCTGTGCTAACATAATTGCAATACGGTTTTCTAATGATCAATTAGCCTTTTAAAATGGTAAACTTGGATTAGCTAACACAACGTGCCATTGGAACACAGGAGTGATGGTTGCTGATAATGTGCCTCTGTATGCCTATGTAGATATTCCATAAAAAATCTGCCGTTTCCAACTAAAATAGTCATTTACAACATTAACAATGTCTACACTGTATTTCTGATCAATTTGATGTTATTTTAATGGACAAAAAAATTGCTTTCCTTTCAAAAACATGGACATTTCTAAGTGACCCCAAACTTTTGAACGGTAGAGCTGGTGAGCTACTATGTACACTAATACTTGGTTTGGAATGCAATTACACGCTAACATGGCTAGTAGCTAATGTTAGCCAGCTGGAACTAGCTAGGTAGCACCGGTTCGCCATATGACGTTGAGAAATAGTGCATTGTGGGTAGTTCCGAAGATATCCGGTAATAAGTTAATAAATATGTAAAAACACTAAAACTTAACTATGTTTGTAGTTATAGGTAACCAGATCGTGACGACAACTAAGTTGCTAAGTCTTTGACCACACTGTTACTTTGGTGAGTGAAAGCATGCTTCCTACCCTTTAATAAACACAAGATAGATATATTGGTCTCCACTACGACACACAAGTGTATCCCGTAGGCATCACCTAAACCATAGCCTAATGTAACCTATCAAAATATTTTCCTTTTAGAAATGTATTATTTTTGTATTCATTCATAATCAAATCCTTCTGCTGCATGATTTGCGACGAAACTGGTCAAATTAAGAAAAGAACTGGTCAAATTAAGATCTCACACCTGTATTCTAGACCTGAAAAATCTAAATCAATCAACATGTAGGCCTGGCTTTCGAGGACAAAATGAAACATTCATTTGCTGATTATCATAGCTTCAGCCTTACAACCTGGCATTGTTATGGAGTAATGCATGTTAACCTTAAGAACTTCCAGTACACAGATGTGGTTTTAAAACAGAGACTGAACGAGGTTTGAAGGAGGTGTGTACTGGGGGTGTCATCTGAGTGCTACAGGGCCTTCAAACTTCCGACATGGAAAAGAGAGGTGCTCCATCTGTGTTTATAGACTATCAGTGGTCCTTGCTGCCTTGTAAACTCACCCTGCCCTGTATCAGGTTGTGCCAGAAAAGCCCACTGTCTGTGCTGACCTCCCTGTGGGGCAGATGAACAGGGTTTATAGAGGCAGGTGTGGATGCCTCCAAGTGGATAGGGTCATCACTGCCCCCCCCCCCCCCCCCCCCCCCGGAAACACCACTCTGACCAATAGTTAGAGGGATTATTTAACATGTGAAAGTCATCCGATAATCAGAAACATAACTATAACTTTTCAGACTGTCAGATTTGTCTGAGTGTCAGAGGGGAGGTGCGCAGGTGTGAAAATAACAAGGAATATGGTAAGAGAGAAGAATCCATTTCTATAAGTAAGAGAGATTCTTGTCTCGTTTTATTGAGAGCCACCCACCTCGGGTGATGGACATTCATCGTTTGAGTGATACATCTTTATCTGAAGGTATGAATTGAACAGGCAAGTTGGATAAAATAGATTGGATAAATAATCCCATCTTCTTGCACTCTCCTATTCTAAGAGGACATGGTGAGAGACATGGAGAGAGACTGTCATGCTGTGCCGATGGACAAGATGAATAAGGTCATAATGAAAACTGCCCTGCGTATTGCATCATGGTACCATGAAGAAAAAGTCTGGTTTGTAAACATATGTTTGGGACAGGAGAGAAAGCCCTCAGTGGCAATGAAGAGTCCAAGGGTCCAGCTGGAGAATCCAAGTGTGTCTGTGTGTGTGTGGAGGAAGGATTGTATCAATTATGTGGGGCCTGACATGCACCCTGACGACCTAAAGGCAGCTGGTGAGCAGCCTAGCCACATCATCCCAGCTGCATGACAGGAGCCACTCGGTTTTAGAATGGTGACTAAGCATCCTGAAACATGAAACACCATTATATTGTCCCAGAGTGAGGCGCACTGACACAACCCAATGGGTTATTCTATAACTGTTACAAACTGGGAACTTAACTTTGCACCACATTTCATCAACACATCTATAATGAGTAGACACACTAACTAACCAGACTGGGGAACAATGACAACTCAATGAGTTATCCCCACATCATTACTGCTACAAACATGGAACTCAGTCTGAACCACAATTGATCTAGTCTGGTCCCAGATTGGTTTGTGCATTTGCCTACTCCATTGTCAAGTCAAACATGGCAATTCCATAATGAGTTAGCAAGAGGCTAGAGCAGAAACAGACTGACACCCAGGCTACAACTTATCAAGTCATCCAGAAAAGGTACACATAGAAGTAACCCTGAACCTATCCTAACCACAGCCAGATAAAAACTAGAAACAGAAGGTCCAACTCTCCACAGCTGCAGTTCTACCACCATTAAAAACTCGACTTTATATCACTAGATGTGCGCCCTTAATCTGGGTTTTACTAAATAGCGTGAAAGTGTTCATTTAGGACAGCTCTGTGGATTCAAACAGCACACTGACTCCTGCATGTATATTTCAGCCTCTGACAGGCCTCTAGGAATTCTGTTTCTAGCAGCCTAATCACTAGCTTAAAATAAACTGGTTGACACCGCCTTAATGCAGCATGCTAGGCTACGGCAGCCCTATGGGGACACAATATACATGCTCGCTAATTTAGCAAAACAGCAGCAAAGCGTGAGCGAATCTTATTGTGTGGAACAGAGGCTAAGCTGGGGTAGGAACGTTTTTGGCTTGTTCAAGGGGCAGTCAATTCTGAAAATGTTCTACAATTTTGCATCTACAGTGCCTTCGAAAAGTATTCAGACCCCTTGACTTTTTCCACATTGTTACGTCACAGCCTTATTCTAAAATTGATAAAATGAAAATCCTCATGAATCTACACACAATACCCCATAATGACAAAGTGAAAAAGAGGTTCAGAATTTTTTTCAAACGTATAAAAAATAAAAAACAAATACCTTATTTACTTAAGTATTCAGAAACTTTGTTAACAGTTAACTTACAGTGCAATCGGAAAGTATTCTGAATACCTTTTCCACATTTAGTTATGTTACAGGCTTGTTCTAAAATGTATTAAATAAATAAAAACGTCATCAATCTACACACAATACCCCATAATGACAAAGTGAAAAGTTTTTTTTAAATGTTTGCAAATGTATTAAAAAACAGAAATACCTTGACATAAGTATTCAGACCCTTTGCTGTGAGACTCTAAATTAAGCTCAGGTGCATCCTGCTTCCATTGATCATCCTTGAAATGTTTCTACAACTTGATAGGAGTCCACCTGTGGTAAATTCAATTGATTGGACATGATTTGGAAAGCCACACACCTGTCTATGTAAGGTCCCACAGTTGACAGTGCATGTCAGAGCAAAAACCAAGCCATGTGTCCGTAGAGCTCAGAGACTAGATTGTGTCGAGGCACAGATCTGGGGAAGGGTACTAAAAACGTTCTGCAGCATTGAAGGTCCCCAAGAACGCAGTGGCCTCCATCATTGTTGAATGGAAGAAGTTTGGAACCACCAAGACTCTTCCTAGAGCTGGCCGCCCGGCCAAACTGAGCAACCGGGGGAGAAGGGCGTTGGTCAGGGAGGTGACCAAGAACCCAAAGTTCCCTCTGACAGCGCTCCAGAGTTCCTCTGTGGAGATGGGAGAACCTTCCAGAAGGACAACCATCTCTGCAGCACTCCACCAATCAGGCCTTTATGGTACAGTGGCCAGACGGAAGCCACTCCTCAGTAAAAGGCACATGACAGCCCGCTTGGAGTTTGCCGAAAGGCACCTAAAGACTGAGACCACGAGAAACAAGATTCCCTGGTCTGATGAAACCAAGATTGAACTCTTTGATCTGAATGCCCAGAGTCTGGAGGAAACCTGGCACCATCCCTACGGTGAAGCATGCTGGTGGCAGCATCATGCTGTGGGGATGTTTTCAGCTGCAGGGACTAGTCAGGATCGAGGGAAAGATGACCGGAGAAAGGTACAGAGAGATCCTTGATGAAAACCTGCTCCAGAGCGCTCAGGACCTCAATCTGGCTCGAGGATTCACCTTCTAACAAGACAATGACACTAAGAACACACCCAACACAACGCAGGAGTGGCTTCAGGACAAGTGTCAATGTCCTTGATTGGCCCAGCCAGAGCCGGCCTTGAACCCGATCTCTGGAGGGACCTGAAAATAGCTGTGCAGCAACGCTCCCCATCCATCCTGACAGAGCTTGAGAGGATCTGCAGAGAAGAATGGGAGAAACTCCCCAAATAAAGGTGTGGCAAGCTTGTAGTGTCATACCCAAGATGACTCAAGGCTGTAATCGCTGCCAAAAGGTGCTTCAACAAAGTACTGAGTAAAGGGTCTGAGTACTTAAGTAAATGTGTTTTGTTTTTTTGAATAAATTGGCAAACAAAAAATCTAAAAACCTGTTTTGTTTTGTCATTATGGGGTATTGTTACAACCTTACTCAAATGTAACAAAATGTGGAAAAAGTCAAGGGGTCTGAATACTTTCCGAATGCACTGTATGTGGATTTGGGGGTTATACTTTGAACTATACTTGTCAGACCTTTTGTTGATTTTGTTCATTTCAATTTATTAGTTAAGCCGAGTCAACCGTCCAATACGCATGAGAATGAGTCACAATATGAATCAGAATGCGCCTCAACGTTTCACTTACTGCTTCATGGCGATGATTTGGGAGTCTATGGTCTCCTGCTTGCCCTTTATGTGCTGCACGTTGGTCAGGATTTTCGAGACATCGTCTGAGCTCATCTTAAGCTCATCATGTTTAACATTGGACACCTGAGGGGGAGGGAGAACATGACGAAATGGTTAACGCAAACTGTTAAAGCAAAGAAAACTGTTAAAGGGAGGCGGGAAAGAGATGAAAACAAGCCTTCAGTGTAGGCCTTGGCCCCGACTTGAACCCTGAGGGATAGATAATGGAAACACAATGAAAGTGTATGATTCTGTATTCAGTTTTTAGCCTGAACTGGTCAGTTGGCCCGAGGCAGACTATATCAAGGTGCAGATGGAAACAGCAGTAAATCATTGGACTGAGCAGAGCAGAAAGTGACTGCATTAAAGGGTCCGGCAATGTCAGATTACGAGCTCCCTGGCCTGCTTTCTCTAATCCACCCATCCCCAGATGGCAGGCTCCACAGAGACCACTAGATTAGCTCAATCTGTCCCAGGAGTGGAGGGGAGCAGAGAGAAAAATCAGGCCAAGCAGGCCATGCACTGGGAGCATATGCTGTCGGTCTGACATGCTGTCTGTCTGAGGAGCATCCCTATAGGTTTCTCTATGAGGAGTTTTACTGAGGCTTTCCATGTGTGTTTTCTAAAGGGAGTTGGCTACATAGTTCTGACTATAAATGTAACATCTTTGTAATTCTTTCTTAACTAATATTGTTTGGGCTATGTAAAGCCTATTTAAAAAGACTGTTCGGAGTCAAGTATGAAGAAGGGCATGATACATGAATCAGAAATATCATGATGATCATCTTTATCATTTTGCACTTACATTGGTAACTTTCCGTTTGATATTTTCCAGCAGATGCTCTTGTTGGCGGAGAAAGTAGGGATGCTGGAATTCAGTGTCGTCCTTCTCAGGCTTCACCAGGCCGCCCTGCTCAATGTGAACTACTTTGCGGAAGCCGTCTGTAGAAAGAAAAAAACATCACAGTTTTGACTAAGACGTACTATTCCATTTCTAGAGATACGTGGAATTTACATAGGCAATCATATCCTCCTAGCCTTTTCAGTCTTAATAAATAACAGGCAAATGGATTACATAACCAAAAGATACAAAAAAAGCTAAAGGATTTCAGTCAAAAAAGAAATATGTGGTTACATCTACCACAACTACTGAGAAATAGCCTCTAATAAAAATAATTCCTTGGTTGAGTCTATTTAAAGGCTCATTACAATATAAGCAAATAATTTGCAGAATGTACCGCACACCCAAAACCGATAAGTGAAGGTTCTGGGGATAAAATGCTAAACTGAAGAAACATAAAAAGTCAAAGCAAATCAAACGAAGCTACTATAAAGATTTCATTGCTATGCCTAACGTATTGAATACATGGATGACAACTCACACATATTGAGCTGGCGCACAAAGCTGGCCATGTTATTGTGTTTAAAATACTTGGGAAGCACCTCCTTGGAGAATCGGCACTGATCAAACACATGGAAGCTGTTGCCATTCTGTAAAGGAAGAACAATAACAGTTAAAGAAATAGTGGCACAACCCCAGTTTACCTTAGCTAGGCCCTATGTACGGAGAATGTACTACAAATCAGGTTAAGCTGCCTTGGGTGGCTTACAACAAAGCTAAACAACATTGGGTCTGATAAAGTCTAACTAAACTCTGTGACTATGGCGAGTCTCTGGCAATGTTTACAGGTTGAATCATTATGAAATACCACATTGGCAATGTAGACAAAAAGAACCCTCTGTAACCTATAAAGGCAGAGAATTCCAATACCTGTATTGACATCCTAATTAGTAGGTCAACATGTAGTTGATTTATTTGAACATAACCTGAATATTCTGGGGACATTCACACAATCTGGGAGGGCATCATGATGCAATGAGGGCTGAACTAGTGGAAAAGTGAAATGGTCCAGTGTAGAAGAATAGAAGAGTTCTGCCTGAATGTAAGTTTGTTATTTAGTTATCTATTCATTTTTGGGAAATGGATGCTGAGAGAAGTCAGCTGCTTGGATCAGAGGCCATGAACATATAGGAGGAGGCCTTTGGATAGACATGAGAGGCTGCGTCAACACACAGGGTTTTCTCCTACCCAGTAGGCTAGTTAGAGATAACATCCCTAAAAAGGGTTGCAAAGGGAGGTTATATTACTGGAAACATTCTAAGTTTACCGGTAAACTACCAGCATTTCGGTAGCTTTCAAGTTTTGGGGGGGAATTTTATTAAAATGGCCTTTTTGGATACTTCAGATTATCACAGGCGTCTAATTGTCCCTGGCCCTGTGTGGCCTTATCAAATGTAAAATATGCAATAACCAAATAACATGATTTTAAAACTGAATGACAAAGCTGTAAAATATGATCCTAAATATAAACAACCAACTTAGTGAATACCATTAGTGTTTAATATGAGGCGTTTAGCATGAAATATCCTTGTTTATATACATTTATTTTTTTACACACTTATTTGACTATGTCAAGATGTCTTTGTTGTTCATGTTTTGGCGCCAAAGTCAATCGTTGGAAGAGCGGTAGAGTTAATTGAAAATAATGTCATTGTTGATTAGATGCTTTTTCATTCATTATTATATTTTCTGTTGAACCGTATGGTCTATCCCAGCGTTTCCCAAACTAGGGTGAAGTGGGGTCGTCTGATTTGAAAATGGGATCGCGAGAGAAACTACGGGAAAAATATATAATAATTGAACCAGGGTGACATCAGTAACCTCCGGAAGCCGCTAGATGCAGTTATAATAAACAAAGCAGTTTCTGTTTTCCTCCTACAGACGTGGCTATGTCTTTTGAACGGTTTAAGCTACTAAATAATATGACCCCATCACAGAGGGTTGGAACCATGCAGTTTATTACCTAAATTAAATAATTTATGATGAACTTCACAGGGTGGTGAAAGTGCACTGTGTTCTTGACGCTCATTTCCAATGAATATGGAAGGTCTGATTCTGGTGGCATGATGATCTATGCTTTACTGCTGTTTGACAAATACAAATATTTGCATTAATAATCTCATAATGTAGACTAGACTACCCACAGAGTATGTGCAAACTGTTGGTTAGAGTGCATGTGCCAAGACCAGAGCAGGCACATTTTGCTACTTAACGCAACAGTTTGTGACAAAACTATAGGTGGAGTTGAAAATGTGATGGAAACACATTGAACTTTCCATTTTATTCCATACATGAAAATGTATGTAAAAAGGTACATTTTGTGTGCACTGTCATCACACACTGATTTTTATCTGCAACAAGTCAGTTTGGTGGAAACGCACCACTGGTGGGAAACTAAGCCTATTTTCTATTTGTTTTATTAATATGTTAGTATGACAGTGGAAATATGCATTCTCCCACCAGACATGCGTTTCCATCAAATTGAGTTGTTGCGGATAAAAGGCGGTGCGTGATGACCTAGTGCACATAAAAATACCTTACAGCGCATTCAGAAAATATTCCCAATATCTTTTCCACATTTAGTTACGTTACAGGCTTGTTCTAAAATGTATTTATTTAATAAAAAACGTCCTCAATCTACACACACACACACACACAATACCCCATAATGACAAAGCGAAAACAGGATTTCTGAAATGTTTGCGAATGTATTAAAAAACAGAAATACCTTGACATAAGTATTCAGACCCTTTGCTATGAGACTCGAAATTAAGCACAGGTGCATCCTGCTTCCATTGATCATCCTTGAGATGTTTCTATAACTTGATTGGAGTCCACCTGTGGTAAATTAAATTGATTGGAGATTAATTGGAAAGCCACACACCTGTCTATATAAGGTCCCACAGTTGACAGTGCATGACCGAGCAAAAACCAAGCAATGAGGTCGAAGGAATTGTCCATAGAGCGCCGAGACAGAATTGTGTCGAGGCACAGGTCAGGGGAAGGGTGCCAAAATATGTCTGCAGCATTGAAGGTCCACAAGAACACTGGCCTCCATCATTCTTAAATGGAAGAAGATTGGAACCACCAAGACTCTTCCTAGAACTGTCCGACCGGCCAAACTGAGCAATCGGAGGAGAAGGGCCTCGGTCAAGGTGACCAAGAACCCAATGGTCACTCTGACAGAGCTCCAGAGTTCCTCTGTGGAGATGGGAGAACCTTCCAGAAGGACAACCATCTCTGTAGCACTCTATTAATCAGGATTTTATGTTAGTGGCCAGAGGGAAGGCACTCCTCAGTAAAAGGCACATGACAGCCCACTTGGAGTTTGCCAAAAGGCACGTAAAGACTCTCAGACCATGAGAAACAAGATTCTCTGGTCTGATGAAACCAAGATTGAATTATTTGGCCTGAATGCCAAGCGTCACATCTGGAAGAAACCTGGCACCATCCCTACGGTGAAGCATGATGGTGCAGCATCATCATGCTATGGGGATGTTTTTCAGCGGCAGGACTCGGAGACTAGCCAGGATCGAGGGAAAGATTAACGGAGCAAAGTACAGAGATATCCTTGATGAATACCAGCTTCAGAGCACTCAGCAGGACCTCAGACTGGGACGAAGGTTCACCTTCCAACAGGACAATAACCCTAAGCACACATCCAAGACAACGCAGGAGTGACTTCGGGACATGTCTCTGAATGTCCTTGAGTGGCCCAGCAAGAGCTCGGACTTGAACCCAATTGAACATCTCCGGAGAGACCTGAAAATAGATGTGAAGCGACGCTCCCAAATCCAACCTGACAGAGCTTGAGAGGATCTGCAGAGAAGAATAGGAGAAACTCCCCAAATACAGGTGTGCCAAACTTGTTGAATCATACCCAAGAAGACTCCAGGCTGTAATCACTGCCAAAGGTGATTCAACAAAGTAGTGGGTAAAAGGGTCTGAATAGTTATGTAAATGTAATATCAGTTTATTTTGACTAAATTTGCCAACATTTCTAAACATATTTTTGCTTTGTCATTATGGGTTATTGTGTGTAGATTTAAATAAGGAAGAAGTGGAAGAAGTCAAGGTGTCTGAATACTTTTCCAATGCACTGTGTGTACAGAATAAAAATATAAACTTTAATGCGTTTCCAACACCTTTTAAAAATGGATGGTTTGCCCACAAAGAATGGTTACATTATATTGCAAATATGCCCACTTTAGTATTAGCACATGCACTCTAGCCAACAGCTGGCAGACACAGTGCATGTATAGTCTACATGATGAGATTATGTCAAACGGCAGCCAAGCCTAGATGATCATGTCACCAGAATACAACCCTCAATGTTTATTGGAAAGGGGCATCAAGCTCATCACCTTGCACTTTCACCATCCTGTGAAGTTCATCATTTAATCTGTAGCCTAATAAACTGCATGCTTTCCCGACGAGTCATAGTGGGAGGACCACACATGTCATTGCGTGACTCCAAGTTTACGTCGATATGATGGATATTATCAGCCCATAAGAGTTTTCACTGACATTTCTCACATAATACATTTTTCCGACAAAAAGATTCCACCTTCTCTAGCGTATTTTGTTTTGTCGCCAGTGGCAAAGTTTCCAACAGGCCTTCGTCAAAAAATAATATCTGACATGTACTTTACTAGCATAAAGGTTGGATGGAAACCTAGTTAATTATTCATTTTTTCTACATAGAAGATCATGCAAAATTATTGCCTGATAACGTCCTAATACATTTGATGCATTTCCGTCACTTCAAACCATAGCTACTTCCTTCAGATTGAAATACTGTCAAAAGTACTGTCAGACTGATTTGCAATTATGTCCAAGTCCCAATTAAAAAAGTAAATTGATTACATCGCTTTTATTTTACATTGTGGGGTAGCGAATAATAAAAACAATATATATATATATTGTTTTTATTATTCGCTATATATATATATATATATATATAGTTGCTAGCAATGTCTGGAAAAAGGCTGTCAAATTGCCACAGACAATACAACGGCGGCATGATACACATATTCATCATCCATTTCTCAAATTGGTTATAGAGCCACACCCCCCTTTCTCACAACCATGCCAGCTAGTTTCAATGGACGTGTGGGTTTTGCATGGCTGTTTCACACACACATAGACTGCTAGTTACTGTGTCCAGAGTTCCCCAAATTAGCTGGCTGGAGACAGGGCTTGCTAACATAGCTAGCCAGCTAACGATAATTGACACCCAGCAACAGCTGAAGCTTGGAATGATCAAAGCACCCGCCACGAAGCTCCCCCGGCAATTGCTGCCCAGACAAAAACGTGTCACCTTCACATTTTACCAAATTAATTTGGCAAGTTACCTAGCTAGCTGGTTAATAACATCTTTCTGACTCAGTCCAACCAACTCGTATAATCTGTTTAGCAAGCTGGCTAACTAGCTAGTTGGCTAACTGATGTGGTTTATCATATAGTTAGCTAGTTATAGTTAACGGTGTCTGTGTTAAATTATGTCACGCTAGTTAGCTAACATATTGAATGACATTTAGCTAGCAAATATCTAGAAAGTGAACCAAGTCGATATACAAAGTAAGATGTCCAGCAGCTAGGTAGTAGGTTAGTTAGCATTAGTAACGTTCGCTAACTCACTGGGCTCCAGCAGATTAGAGGATCGGTGTCAGGATCCTCAACAAGAGTCCAAAGTTTTGTGAGAAATGCAGGTACGTTATTCCCACTGACCACGACCCCAACAGACCCACCAACGTGAAACTCCATTATCAACGAAAATGACAAGAATTGCTTGAAAAGTTGATAAACTCCCAAAATAGCCAACAACAAGGGATGAGAACTCCAGAGAAAAGCTAATCCAAAACACAGCGCAATCTTTGCTGTAACAACTATGCAATTTATTTTGGAAATTATCCTTATCTTAACACAAACAAAAATATTTCGAAGACTTTTAGCTAATTGAGAAACTATTACAAGTGGAAGTATCCATCAAATCGACAAATCTAAACAACTGCGTAGAGAAAGGCCATTGCACAGGCGCATGGTGGTCGCCATTTTGTGACCTCATCAAGGAGGAAAACAATTATCCGCCAAAGACAACCAAAGTGTCATGAATTAAATGACAAAATAGTACTAATGTTGATTATATAATAATATAACACAAGATGAAATTAAATATATGAAATACACAAAAATGTACCTTTAAACTTTGACCTCCAATTTTTTCAGACCCTATACATTTGCAGCATATTTACGGTAATTCATTTGAGCTATAACATTATGTAATTATCTACTATGAAATAATTACAGACGCATGTTTTTAATCGCTTTCGAAAATTGCTGTTTTAAAACGCTCTCAACTTTCAACTTTGACCTCTTGCGGAATCCCACATGGTCGGCTGTTGATGTACAAGAAGCATGCCTACTGTAACTCTAGAATCACAGAAAAACACCACCATGAGTAAAGCTAAAGTAAAGAGTGCGAAGAAAAGAGTTGCTGAAGAGGACAATGACCAGGTAAGAAAAGTATTTCTGAAATGTATATTCGGTATTAAAAGGGTAACGTTTAAAGGGTAATGCATTGCTAACCAGCTAGCTAACGTTAGTTATGTAGGGAAATGTGGATGGGCATTCTCAAACCCCACAGGTTTTCTAACTACTTTTTTTTTGTCAATCACCCCCAGATGTATTAGATAATAAAATAAGTACAATGTTTTTGTATAAACAGTAACTAATGGTTTGTCTCACCTAGCAAACATGCTTGCTGCACAGTCAGTATAGTCCATGATGAGCTGACTGTCTTAATGCTATTTCCCTAGAGTTGGAAATTGTGTGTTAGCAGTGTAGTAATTGGAGCGTTTGTGTGTTAACTCTTTCTTCCATCACATTCATTTTTCCAATAGGGATTTTATGCCTGATATGTTAGGATATCAAATAAAATGTTTTGTCCGTGCAGACTAACAGTGAAATTCTTACTTAAGGGCTGTTCCCAACAATGCAGAGGGGGGGGAGAAACACAAGGAATAACGATAACTTGGTTATATACACGGGGTACCAATACCCCGTCGATGTGCAGCGGTACGAGGTAGTTGAGGTAGATATGTACATATAGGAAGGGATAAATTGACTAGGCGACAGGATAGATAATAAACAGTAACAGCAGCATATGTGATGAGTTAGTTAATGAATCGGTACCCGGACAATTTTACTATCTATTTATCAGTCTTATGGCTTGGGTAGAAGCTGTTCAGAGTCCAGTTTTTCCCAGACTTGTTGCATCAGTACCGCTTTCCATGCGTTAGCAGAGAGAACAGTCTGTGACTTGGGAGGCTGGAGTCTGAACATTTTTAGGGACTTCCTCTGACACTGCCTGGTATAGAGATCCTGGATGGCAGGGAGCTTGGCCCCAGTGATGTACTGGGCTGTACACACTACCCTTTGTAGCACCTTACGGTCGGATGCCAAGCCGTTGCCATACCAAGTCGTTGCCATGCCAAGCCGTTGCCATGCCAAGTCAAGATGCTCTCAATGATGCAACTGTATAACTTTTTTGAGGATCTGAGGGCCCACGCTAAAACTTTTCGGCCACCTGAGGGGGAAGAGGCGTTGTCGTACCTTCTTCTTGACTGTTGGTGTGTATGTGGACACAGAGAAACTTTAAGCTCTCAACCTGCTCCACTACAGCCCCGTGGATGGGGGTGTGCCCGGCCCTCCATTTCCTGTAGTCCATGATCAGTTCCTTTTGTCTTGTTGAGGGAGAGGTTGTTGTCCTTGTACCACACTGCCAGGTCACTGACCACCTCCCTGTAGGCTGTCTCGTCGTCGGTGATCAAGCCTACCACCGCTGTGTAGTCGGAAAACTTAATTATGGTGTTTGAATCCTGTGTGACCATGCAGTCGTGGGTAAACCGAGAGTACAGGAAGGGACTAGGCACGCACTACTGAGATGTTGTTGCTTACCCTCACCTCCCGGGGGTGGCCTATCAGGACGTCCAGGATCCATTTGCAGAGGGAGGTGTTTAATCCCAGGGTCCTTAGCTTAGTAATGAGCTTGGGTGGCACTATGGTGTTGAACGCTTAACTGTAGTCAATGAACAGCTTTCTCACATAGGTGTTTGTTTTGTCCAGATAGTAAAGGGCAGTGTGGATTGCAATAGAGATTGCGTCACCTGTCGCTCTGTTGCGGTAGTACGCGAATTGGAGTGGTTCCACAGGGACTATGGTGGTCTGCTTGAAACATGTAGTTATTACAGACTGGGCCAGGAAAAGGATGAAAATGTCTGTGAAGAAGGTTGCCAGTTGGTCAGCGCATGCTCTTGAGTAGGCAACCTGGTAATCTGTCTGGCCCTGCGGTCTTTTGAATGTTCACCTGTTTAAAAGGTCTTACTCACATCGGTTACGGAGAGTGTGATTACACAGTCATCCGGAACAGCTCTCATGCATGGTTCAGTGTTGCTAGTCTCAACGTGAGCATAAAAGGTATTTAGCTCGTCTGGTAGGCTCACGTCACTGGACAACTAGCGGCTGGGTTTCCCTTCGTAATCTGTGTTAATAGCCACATCCGACGAGCGTTAGACCCGGTGTAGTAGGATTTGATCTTGGTACTTTACTGATGGGTTGCTTGTTTGACGGTTCATTGGAGGGTGTGGCGCAAGGCCAAAAATTTACTTTTGGGTCCACTAGCCACTGGCAGGTAGATTAAAAAATATACCAGCCACACAGATTTCTTACCAGCCAAAATATTTGCTTCTTTAAAAAAAAATGTGATGAGTTGGCTTTGTAATGTTTCTTGAACAATAAATGTATTACTAGTAAAATGTAATGTGGTATATTGTTTTAGTCTTTTAACCAAAATATCACAGATGAGGCATGTTCACCACAGGAGGCTGCTTAGTGGAGAATGGCTCATAATATGGTCTGGAATGGAGCAAATGGACTTGCATCAAACAGCTGAACCATGTATTAGATACAATTCCACTTATTCCTGCACCAGTCAATACCACAAGCCCGTTCTCCCCAATTAAGGTGCCACCAACCTCCTGTGCTGTTCACCTACCACTTTTAATAGCACTACGACTGTGTAGCTTCTTCTCTTGGTGTAGCCAGCCTATTTTTCTCTTGTAAAATGTACTTTAAGACATTAGGAAATGTAGTTGGCTACATTATTTCTATAATAGACTTAAACATTAGAAATGATAGCGTTGCACTTATGTTGTCATCTGATGAAAATGAAGCTATTTTCTTCCGAATGTGTTGCGCTAATGTATCTTCTGTGAAGGAAAACTATAGTTGCACGTCCCTGATCACTATATTGAAGCAAAAAAAGACTGTTGTACTTTCAATATAAAACGCCACCCCTGTCGATACACAGCTGGACACATCTGCTCCCGCTTTCTCCAGTTGTGCTTTTTAAAAACAAACACTTGACTAGCTCAACTGTGCTGGTGTACTAAGTAGGTATATTCTTCATAACCCTTTAATGCGTACAATCACATATTTGTCATCATTGTTGAGTGGTCCATGCAGCATACGATCTCATGTGATTGGAACAGTACCAACACAACGTACAAAGCAACAAATGTGTTTAAACACCATTGTTGTCTGAACAGCATCTAAATGTTTTTTTGCACTGATGGAAAACAAAGGTCTTAAACTTTATTCCTCAATTTTACCTTTTATTGTAAAAGATACATGCGAACTTCAACATCCACAGCCAAACTCATTCCATAAACCAGTCTAAATAACAGGTTGCGTTGACAAAAAACAAACTTAAGTTAGCAACTTAACAGCTAGACTAGTTTACAATATACCATATCTCTGGTGAGCACAAGAGACTAATATAATGTTGTTTAGAGAATAAATGCGTGTCAGATAAGCTAACAGCAGATAAATTCTTTATGATGGCTGCCATGCTTGTTTACGTTTGACAAGCGAAAACTCCCTAATCCCAGAATGCCATTCACTATAATGCCGCATTCAAAACAACTGGGAACTCAGAAATTTCATTGATTTCAAAACCACTGGGAACTCCGGCTAGGGGAAAATAGATTTGAACGGTCGTCCAACTCAGAATTCCAACTCTGGGCCTCTTTCTAGAGCTCTGACTTTCCGATCACTGATGTCATGATTTTTACCTTGTATTTTTCAGTGTTCCCAGTTATTTTGAACGCGGCATAAGACGCAAATAAACAAAGTCAGATGGCTGCGCCTATTGCCCGGAAAATATAAACTTAATTTGGCCACTTTTCAGCATATTACAAATCTCCATGAGCTTGTTAGTGTCAACAACAACTGGAGCACATGACTTGACAAGTTGTTAACAGTTTTTGACCAATCACAAAGCAAATAAAATGTTATCACCTCAAAGATCATCACTCAAATACAAGCCTTGCCAGGTTGCCAGATTTTGTTGAAACCATATTTTTTTGGTGTGTGTGTGGGAGGGTCATTTCCTTTTGGGGGTGTTTTCAGGTGCATGGGGGGGTTTATGATGGTTGAAATATTACTATGATGGGGGATTTATCAAATGGGGGTGGCAAACACAGGAGAAGTTTATAATCTAAATAAAACCTCTGGAAAGGAGGTCTGAGCTAGCAACCCAGAGTAACCATAGTTACGTTTCTGTCAGGACTGACAGAAACGTAACTCTTGACACACAGATAGCCATTGAGTATAGAGATAATGTCCGATTTCCAAAGTAAACGAGGAGATAAATATTTAGTCATTCTGATGAAGAATCTGTGTATGAGAGTGAGTCTGATCAATCAGATAGTGATGAGGAATATCTGTCCCCAAACCTTCTGGACTGTGAGGAAAATGTTGCCCACCCCAACCTTGAAGTCAATGAACATCCCTCACCTCCCCAAGATGCTGGTGCTTCTGTCAATCTTGTGGGCTGTGAGGAAGAAGAGGTTAAAGTTGAGGAGGATGGTCCCCGCTGCTGGACATCCTGTCACTTCACACCATCAGAGATAGACTTCAATGACACCATGTCTGGCATACAAAGCACCCTGCCAAGAGTCAGAATGTTTTAAACTGTTCATTGATGAGGAATTGGTGGAGAGTGTGGTGCACGAAACCAACAGGTACGCCCATTTTTATATTACAGAAAGACCCAAGGCTCTCTTTAAATTTATCAACATTCTGAATGCTTTTAGCCCACTAAATATTCATATTTGTTTGCAGGTATTCTCATGAACTGAAAGAGAAGACTGCCCCTGGCGTAAAAGGGAAGCTCTCAAAATGGGTGAACACTACCATCAGTGAAATGTATACCTTCCTGGTCACGGTGCTGCTGATGGGGCTAGCGAAGAAGGGCTCTGTGAGGGACTACTGACCCCATGCTGCAGACCCCCTTTTTTCCCCCAACCCTTTACTCCCAGGACCACTTCCTTGTCTTGCTGAGAGCGCTCCACTTTGAACAATGCCACTGCCAACAAAATTAGGAATGTCCTGGGCAGCTTCACTGGGGCATTTGGAAGAGTGTTCCTCACAAGGACTTGTGCATTGATGAGTCTCTCATGGTTTGGAAAGGAAGGCTTGCATTCTGCCAATACATCCCATCAAAGTGCCACAGATTTGGAGGCAAGTTGTTTGTTTTGTGACTGTCTGACAGGATATGTATTGGACCTGATCATCTACACCGGCGCCACCACAGATGAGGCATTTTGGTATATCTGGATCAGTGTTGATCACCATGCTGCAGCCCCTCAAAGGGGCACACTGTATTTGTGGACAACTGGTACAGTAGCCCTACCCTTTTGAGTGAGAACACAGGGGCCTGTGGCACAGTGACATCCAACAGGAAGGGGATGCCAATATTCAAAAATAAAATGAGTGAGGGGAGTTTCAAACAAACAGGGAGATAATGGCACGACAAACACGATGTCTGTGTTCTGTCCACTGTGCACACCTCTAATACGTTGGACACAAGAAAATGACTGTCACCTGAGAGGAAAATGAAGCCAGACTGTCTTGGAGTACAACAAGAACTTGGGAACAGTTGACAAAGTGGACATGCAAAACTGTGTGCCAGAAAAGCCCCTTATTAAATGGTACAAGAAGCAATTAAAAAATGTTAATAGCTCTCCTCCACGGCCACGTTGTCCCCCGGCAGGTCACAGGACAGGTGATTTCCTACCTGCAGTACAGGATAAACCTGATGCAGCAGCTCCTTGAGGACCACCACACTCCTCGTCCTTCTGCTGGGGGCTGGCCTGCCTCTGACAATCCTCTACTCCTCACTGGACGCTACTTTCCAAGTGATGTCCCTCAGACCGCCCTGCAAGGAAAAAGCATGAGGCATTGCAAGATCTGTCTACACTCTACCTGACAACAGAAAAGGATGTTGACCAAGAACATCTGTGAGCTGTGTGATACAGCCTGGTGTGCAAGGACCATTTGATTGATTTGACCACACCCTTAAGCACTACTAAGTGGAAAGTAGGCTGATTAGTGGCTGATACAATTGTTGCTTTATGTTGATATTTAATAAAAAAAAATATAGATAGATAGATAGATAGATAGATATAAAATCTCCTATTACTCAAAAAAATAAAGGGAACACTTAAACAACACATCCTAGATCTGAATGAAAGAAATAATCTTATTAAATACTTTTTTCTTTACATAGTTGAATGTGCTGACAACAAAATCACACAAAAATAATCTATGGAAATCCAATTTATCAACCCATGGAGGTCTGGATTTGGAGTCACACTCAAAATTAAAGTGGAAAACCACACTACAGGCTGATCCAACTTTGATCTAATGTCCTTAAAACAAGTCAAAATGAGGCTCAGTAGTGTGTGTGGCCTCCACGTGCCTGTATGACCTCCCTACAACGCCTGGGCATGCTCCTGATGAGGTGACGGATGGTCTCCTGAGGGATCTCCTCCCAGACCTGGACTAAAGCATCCGCCAACTCCTGGACAGTCTGTGGTGCAACGTGGTGTTGGTGGATGGAGCGAGATATGATGTGCTCAATTGGATTCAGGTCTGGGGAACGGGCAGGCCAGTCCATAGCATCAATGCCTTCCTCTTGCAAGAACTGCTGACACACTCCAGCCACATGAGGTCTAGCATTGTCTTGCATTAGGAGGAACCCAGGGCCAACCGCACCAGCATATGGTCTCACAAGGGGTCTGAGGATCTCATCTCGGTACCTAATGGCAGTCAGGCTACCTCTGGCGAGCACATGGAGGGCTGTGCGGCCCCCGAAAGAAATGCCACCCCACACCATGACTGACCCACCGCCAAACCGGTCATGCTGGAGGATGTTGCAGGCAGCAGAACGTTCTCCACGGCGTCTCCAGACTCTGTCACGTCTGTCACATGTGCTCAGTGTGAACCTGCTTTCATCTGTGAAGAGCACAGGGCGCCAGTGGCGAATTTGCCAATCTTGGTGTTCTCTGGCAAATGCCAAACGTCCTGCACGGTGTTGGGCTGTAAGCACAACCCCCACCTGTGGACGTCGGGCCCTCATGGAGTCTGTTTTGGACCGTTTGAGCAGACACATGCACATTTGTGGCCTGCTGGAGGTCATTTTGCAGGGCTCTGGCAGTGCTCCTCCTGCTCCTCCTTGCACAAAGGCGGAGGTAGCGGTCCTGCTGCTGGGTTGTTGCCCTCCTACGGCCTCCTCCACGTCTCCTGATGTACTGGCCTGTCTCCTGGTAGCGCCTCCATGCTCTGGACACTACGCTGACAGAAACAGCAAACCTTCTTGCAACAGCTCGCATTGATGTGCCATCCTGGATGAGCTGCACTACCTGAGCCACTTGTGTGGGTTGTAGACTCCGTCTCATGCTACCACTAGAGTGAAAGCACCGCCAGCATTCAAAAGTGACCAAAACATCAGCCAGGAAGCATAGGAACTGAGAAGTGGTCTGTGGTCTCCACCTGCAGAACCACACCTTTATTGGGGGTGTCTTGCTTATTGCCTATAATTTCCATCTGTTGTCTATTCCATTTGCACAACAGCATGTGACATTTATTGTCAATCACTTGCTTCCTAAGTGGACAGTTTGATTTCACAGAAGTGTGATTGCCTTGGCGTTACATTGTGTTGTTTAAGTGTTCCCTTTATTTTTTGGAGCAGTGTGTGTGAGATATATATATATATATATATAATTAGTCAAATGTATTGCAATTTATGACTTGATGTGTTTGGGGGGGGGGGGGGGGGATGTTCCAAAAATATATAACATGTTTGTTTACCTGAAATGAAATGCTTTGTTTGACTCCTGGGTTCTATTTTTTTTAAGTAAAACAGAACAAGAAAAGTATGTAATCAACTTTTGTTATTCCTTGATTCATAACGCTTTCTCGCAATTTAAAAAAAATCATTTGGCCAAATGGTTGTTTGCTAGGAAAATTATGATTTGATTATTTACATCGAGTCATTTTCACTAGCCAACAACCTTTAGGCTAGTCTAGACTACTTTAGACTTGAGCACAATTTGAGTTGTTACATTACATTGACTTTCCTAGGAATATACTGTATAGTTAGTAATACTTGAAGTTTATACAAATGTAACCACGTTTTGGAAGGAGAGCGATAACTGATCCACCCAAATAACTCAGCCCGTAGATGGCGCCAAAGCATAAACCCAGATAATCCTGTCTTACATTTACATTACATTTAAGTCATTTAGCAGACGCTCTTATCCAGAGCGACTTACAAATTGCTGCATAGTTTACGAAAAACCTTTCTATCTACAACCTCGCTTCACTCATGCCACGGTCTCTGCATACAATATAGCTGATTACACGCACGCACCATTCAATCTGATCGCCCGTACAAACTAACTCACTTTGTTACTTACATGACTGTCCACCACCCTGTTCTCATTATCCTCCGCCTCGACCAGGCTAAAACCTATCCAAGTCATAACACTCACCGTATTTGATGAGAAATATCTTCCTCGCTTGGTGACGAGGCAGGCATCTGTAGGCTACATGTCCAGTGGTGATGTAGCATCGTTTTTCCAGGGTAGAATAAATAAATAAAATCAATAAAAAAATGTAAAGGCAAAAACGATTTTGTATGCCAGCCTTTCCCGGCCTTAGCCATGGTCGTCATGTAATACATGCTCATACCCCGCTATCACTTTGTATGCCACTATTGTATCAAATACACCGAATTTAGCGGCTCAGGTTTCCCGCCCTCAAACATGCTAATACCAAAGCCTCTTTCAGATAATACATGTAATATAGATTATTATAATAATAATTATTCAATTATCAAGGGGTGTAGGGAATAGCGGCAAAATGCAACAATCAAATTCAGATCAACGGCATAGAATTCTGGTACTGCGTGCCAAAACTCACGCTGCAAGGGTCGTTATTAATATTTATAAACTGGGTGGTTCGAGCCTGGATGCTGATTTGGCTGATAGCCGTGCTATATCAGACCGTCTACCATGGGTGTGACAACTTATTTTTACTACTCTAATTATGTTGGTAAACCATTTTATAATAGCAATAAGGCACATCTGGGGTTTGTGACATATGGCCAGGTAAGATGCAATCCAAGAGTGTGCATAGCCTGAGACGCCCAGCCCTGAGAGGGTGGAGAGGAGGATCTGATGGTTCACGGTGTTGAAGGCAGCGGATAGATCTAGGAGGATGAGAACAGAGGAGAGCGTCAGCTTTGGCTGTGCTGCGAGCCTCTGACACAGGAGCAGTCTCTGTTGTGTGACCCGTCTTGAAGCCTGACTGGTTAGAGTCAAGAAGATTGTTCTGAGAGAGATAACAAGGAAGTTGATCAGAGACAGCACGCTCAAGTGTTTTGGAAAGCACAAGGGATAGGAGTCTATAGTTGTTGACATCCGATGAGTCGAGTGTTGGTTTCTTGAGGAGGGGAGCAACTCTGGCCATTTTGAAGTCAGAGGGGACGCAGCCAGTGGTTGGGGATGAGGGAAGTGAGGAATGGGAGAAGCTCTCCAGAGATGGTCTGGAGGTGGGGATGGGGTCGAGCGGGCAGGTTGTCAGTCGGCCAGACCTCACTAGTCGCAGGATGTCATCTGGAGAGAAAGGTGAGGAGGTCAAGGCATAGGGTAGTTGTGTGAGTAAGACCAGTGGACTCAATAGGCTGAGTGAATGAGTAGCGGATGTCATCATCCCGGCCGGCTAGGGAATGCCTAGCCGGCCGGGAGGTTAGGGAATCCGTAGGCCTAATGGACAAAAATGAATGACCACTTTATTTCCATTGGACAAACTATATACACAAAAGCAAATACCACCGAATTGGGCAACACTGCAAGTCGTAGGATACAGAAAGGGAGGAGAGTCGAGTCAACGAGGCAGAATCAGGAGACAGGACGAAGAAGGATTTAGCAGAAGGGAGAGATGGTAGAAGAGGAGAGAGTAATGGGAGAGAGAACATTGCGATGGTGTTTGATGAGAAGGCGGTCTGGGTTGGTGCTGAGTGGTTGGGGTTGGAGGGAAAGGGAGACAGAAAAGGTAACAAAGTAGTAATCAGAGACCTGAATTTGGGTTGCAGTGAGATTAGTAGCTGAGCAGCCGCTAGTAAAGATTAGGTCAAGCGTGTTGCCTGCCTTGTGAGTTGGAAGGGATTGGGGAAAGTGTGAGGTCAAGAGGCAAGGAGGGGAAAGGGAGTTGGAAAGACTTCGGGAGGTTGAAGTCGCCAAGTACAAAAAGAGGTGAACCATCGTCAGGAAATGAGCTTGTCAAGCTTATTGAGGAACTCTCCAAGGGCACCTGGTAGTCGATAGATGACGACAATGTTAAGCTTGAGTGGAAAGTGACAGTGACAGCATGGAATTCAAATGAAGAGATGGACAGGTGAGAGAGGAAAAAAAATCTCAATTTAGGAGAAATTAGTAGACCTGTGCCACCACCGTGACGACCAGATGCTCTCGGACAGAGAGAACCTAGTCAAATGAAGAAAGAGCAGCTGGAGTAGCAGTGTTCTCCGGTGTGATCCATATCTCCATCAGAGCCAAAAAGGGAAGGGACGGAAGGGCTGAGATGAACTCAGCGTTCTTGACCGCAGATCCAAACGCTGCCGGAGACCCGGAATTCCATATGGGTTGTTGAACAGTGTCAGAAGTCAATCTCTCTTGTTTTCACACAGCAAAGACCTTGAAGTCGTCAGCCACTAAGTCTTGGTAAAATACTCCAAACCAGAAGGTGGCAGTAGCGTTGTTTGGCAATGAATGTCCGTGTGTGTTGCTTCATGGTCTAGTCAATGTTAGCTGTGCTATTGTTGTAGAAATCCATTGTTGATACTAGCTAGATGGCCACAGCTTTATAACTAGGTAGCAAGATTAAAATGTAAATCACTTTCCATTATCGCGTACAGCCCCTCTACCTTTTGAGCTAGCTGGCTAACGTTAGCTAAATGGTTAGCATGATTCGTTAGCTAGATAGCTGTTGTGCTAGCTAGGTAAAGTAAAGACACTGCATTGATTCTCGGCAGGCAGCTGCTTCATGAAAACGAATCCATTGTGATGTAATTATGTTACTAGCTACACTGGCCAGATGGCTAGCGTGGCAAAGGATTTAGTGTGACTGCCTTGTTCAGTTGGCAGGCTAGCTAACAAATAAGCTAGTGCACCTTATCAAACCTAACAAAAAATATCCTTCAAGCACACAATTCCTTAGCTAGATGTAAAACATATAAAGACTTGCTCTAGAAAAAAGGGTATTATGCAGCTTTATTGTTTGTTAGAACAATTCTGATAAATAGGGGGTGAATTAGAACAGGAAAAGTGACTTTTAATAAATTATTTTTTACAATTGTCACTCCTGTCAGCTCCCCCACGTGGAGGTTCATGCTCTCTGATTGGCTCAAAGTCAATTTGTCGGCCACTGCCGAGCATTGTGATACTTCAAGTAGAAACGGCAGGTTTGTCAGTACACAGCAGGTACGTCTTTTGTTCTAACAAGAGAAGGAACGGCTCCTACTTATCGGCAGTAAGATTCTCGGTGTGTTTCATGCTTTCCTAGAATGTGCTATTTTAAAGGGTATATGTGAGCAATAACTTGTATACTGACATTGTTGGTCATAGGGTAAAATCCCTATGGGGAAAATGTATGAGATGGAGAGAAGAACGAAAGTGACACACAAACGCTCCATTTTCTGCACTGCTATTACACATTTTCCAACTCTAGGGACATTGACCTTCCAAAAAAATCACTGAGACATCTTCATCCCAAGTGAGCCTGATTTAATGAACTCAAATGGCACAGAGAATTTGGGGCGGTCTCTCTATAAAAGTTGCTGGCCTCACACCAATACACTCAGATAACAGCCAGCCAACCCTTGTCAGTGTTGATATCCTATGTCGGGTCGTGTTAAATAACAAAGAAACTGATTTTGTTTCTGCAACCTCCCAGAATCTCTATCTGACATTCCAAAATGGAGACCGCTGTCTTTGCAAATGATTTTCTAACCAGTAGTATAGCAATTATTCTCAGATTCGGGGTGGCCTTTGAATAGTGTTAGCTCAAACAGTGCATATTACCTAAACTTTTGCCCTTGCTCTTTTGATTTCAATGTGATATCGATATGATTAACAAAATAGTGTTGCGTTTAACTTTCAGTGTTGGCAACTGACTTGAAACAAAATGCAACATTCCAAAATGTAGCTGCTGCGGTCTTCTACAAGTCCTCTAACCAGTGATATACATATTATTCCCAGATTCTGTGTGGTTTTTCAGTAGTGTTAGTTTGAACTGGACGTGCAACCTGACTATTGATTGCAACGTGTTATCGGTATGAGTGATGGATAAATAAATATTGCCACTTGTCAAACCAACAGGGTTTTTGGTGCATATGTAGTTTATAAGGTGAAAATAATAATACAAGTAATATGATTAGCATTGTGGCACATGAATGTGTTGGTATTACATTTTATGTTTGTTTTCAATTTATCACAAACTGTTTCTGCATATTGATTTGGACACTTCAAAACAATATTTGGACATTGGACTATTTATCAAAAGTTGTCAACAGGAAGCAGCGATGGCATTATCAGCTTACGTTTATCGAATAAATAATGACATTTCAACATTCATTTCTAATATTATTCTAATTAATCAGGGAAAAACTGCTGAATGAGTCCAAAAATGTGCTGTGATTGATTTTAATTGGATGATATACCAGAAATTGTGAACTGGTTTGTCCTGTCCACCATTGTCAATGACAATGTTTTATTTTAGGTTAGGTAGCTAGCTATCTAGATTCTTTATGCATTCAGTCTCATTTTAAGTGCTTACTCATTCATGTTTGTCCATCTATGCAAATCTACATGTCTCTGGTCTTTCTTTCTCTCCGCTATTTCAGCTTCCCATATTTGACAAAGATGTCATTGAGAAGGCTGGGGAAGAAGGAGATGCGGACCTCTCAGATAGCGAGGAGAGTGTGTTCTCAGGACTGGAGGACTCTGGGAGTGACATCGATGATGAAGAAGAGGATGATGGGGATGATGAAGAGGAGGAGGAGGAGGAGGAGGATGATGATGTTGGTGTCATACTAGATGAAAATCTGAAGAATAGCAGTGGTGCTGAAACATCTGCTGAACCAGCTGAGCCTAAGGTGAATATGGGAGTATTTATTTTACGGAAATTATATAGTAGGGTCCTGAGTGTTTCCTGACCACGTGACCTTGCCAGGAGAAACTCTAAGCTCTAGTTAAAGGCAGTTTATTTAGTGCAAACGTTTTGACCCAAAGGTCTTGACTTTGTCAGACCTTGAGTAGTCAGCAGTGTGGGAATCTATTTTATTTTGTGACTACTTTTTGTACCTTGGCAGCACCTGACTCAACAAGATCACACATTTATTTGTGTTCTTGCAAAATGCATCTATAAATTCTTCATCATAGCAGTAAATAGCTATGAAGTCATTGCAGTGTTGGTGGATAGGTGAAGTGTGTTGTGTGATTACTAGATGGGTAGAATCAGAAAGCTGGCTTGCAAATTGAGTGCTCAGAGCACACTGGACATTTTGGCTGAAGTTGGGGATTTCTGAGTGTTCTGATTTCTCAAAGGTAAGGAAGAAGCACAACTTTTACGAGCTAAAGTATGCTACTTTCCTAAATAAATGGTAACTTTCCGTTACTTTAGTTTTCATATTATCAAGGAATGATAAAGCGACTGACAAACATTTCCCAACAGGTATACATAAATTTCTTTGTCAAACAGCGTGTTTCTGATAAATCCATGTGGACATCAAATGCTACAAATACATTCAGGTAATTTTGACCCACAGTCAAAAGCAACCTTGGATTACTACGGAAACAAACAGTTGAAGTCAGAAGTTTACACCTTAGCCAAATACATTTAAACTCAGTGTTTCACAATTCCTGACATTTATTTAATCCTTGTAAAAATTCCCTGTCTTAGGTCAGTTAGGATCACCACTTTATTTTAAGAATGTGAAATGTCGGAATGATAGTCGACAGAATGATTTAGTTAAGCTTTTATTTCTTTCATCACATTCCCAATGGGTCAGAAGTTTACATACACTCAATTAGTACTTGGTAGCATTGCCTTTAAATTGTTTAACTTGGGTCAAACGTTTGCGGTAGCCTTCCACAAGCTTCCCACAATAATTTGGGTGAATTTTGGCCCATTCCTCCTGACAGAGCTGGTGTAACTGAGTCAGGTTTGTAGGCCTCCTTGCTCGCACATGCTTTTTCAGATCTGCCCAATAATACTCTATAGGATTGAAGTCAGGGTTTTGTGACGGCCACTCCGATACCTTGACTTTGTTGTCCTTAAGCCATTTTGCCACAACATTTGAAGTATGCATGGGGTCGTTGTCCTTTTGGAAGACCCATTTGCGACCAAGCTTTAACTTCCTGACTGATGTCTTGAGATGTTGCTTCAATATATCCACATAATTTTCCCGCCTCATGATGACATCTATTTGTGAAGTGCACCAGTCCCTCCTGCAGCAAAGCACCCCCACAACATGATGCTGCCACCCCCGTGCTTCAAGGTTGGGATGGTGTTCTTCGGCTTGCAAGCTTCCCCCTTTTCCTCCAAACATAACGATGGTCATTATGGCCAAATAGTTATATTTTTGTTTCATCAGACCAGAGCACATTTCTCCAAAAAGTACGATCTTTGTCCCCATGTGCAGTTGCAAACCGTAGTCTGGCTTTTTTTTATGGCGGTTTTGGAGCAGTGGCTTCTTCCTTGCTGAGCTGCCTTTCAGGTTATGTCGATATAGGACTTATTTTACTGTGGATATAGATACTTTTGTACGTGTTTCCTCCAGCATCTTCACAAGGTCCTTTGCCGTTGTTCTGGGATTGATTTGCACTTTTCGCACCAAAGTACGTTCATCTCTAGAAGACAGAACGCTTCTCCTTCCTGAGCGGTATGATGGTTGCGTGGTCCCGTGGTGTTTATACTTGCGTACTATTGTTGTACAGATGAACGTGGTACCTTCAGGCGTTTGGAAATTGCTCCCAAGGATGAACCAGACTTGTGGAGGTCTACATTTTTTTTCTGAGTTCTTGGCTGATTTCTTTTGATTTTCCCATGATGTCAAGCAAAGATGCACTGAGTTTGAAGGTAGGCCTTGAAATACATCCACAGGTACACCTCCAATTGACTCAAATGATGTCAATTAGCCTAACAGAAGCTTATAAAACCATGACATAATTTTCTGGAATTTTCCCAAGCTGTTTAAACGCACAGTCAACTTAGTGTATGTGAACTTCTGACCAAGTGAAATAATTTGTCGGTGAACAATTGTTGGAAAAATTACTTGTCATGCACAAAGTATATATCCTAACCAACTTGCCAAAACTATAGTTTGTTAACAAGAAATGTGTGGAGTGGTTGAAAAACACTTAGGTTGGAGTTATTAAAACTCGTATGTAAACTTCCGACTTCAACTGTAGTATCCAGTGAAAGGCACCCGCTTGCGGAGGTTGTGAGACTTCTGGCTGACCGGGAGCAGGATCACGCTTACGACAATGAAGACAGTTCAGAGAGTGACTTGATGATCATATTTCAGACTTCTGAGCAAAGGGACACTGAAGTTGCACCCTTTCAGGCTCTCTCTGTTACCTCATCACCTCACAAAAATGCCGCTGGTTGTTAAAGGGCTGGGGTCAAAGGCCATGGTAGCATTAAAGGCTTACAGAGTAAGCAAGGTGATGCAACACCATATGTTGGCAAAAAGGGCACAGTGTGGGGGAAACGTCCTCCATCAGCTGAGCAAATGTGTGCAGCAGCAGAGAAATGTCTGTCAAGTCTTAATCAACTAGGCATTACAAAGGCAGCAGAGTGCAAAGCAGTTGAATAATTGTTTAATTTATTTCTGTCCTCAGAGACGATTTACACGATTGTGCTTGAAACTAACAGAGAAGCTAAGCGACTAATTGGTGGATGGAATAAGAGCCATCCCAAAATCTATATGATTAATTGGAGGAGGTGGATGCCATAGCACTAGCACAAGCAACCACAAGCAGTCATTGGTCTTTTGATCACATCATGATTGAAACAAAATGAGTCTCAAACTGCAATCTGGTCAGAAGCTGATGGCAGACCTGTGTTCACTGCAACTATGTCCAGAAAAAGATTCCAACACATTATGAAATGCATGAGGTTTGATGACATAGCAATGAGTCTTGAACGAATAACAGCAGACAAGCTTGCCCTGTTCAGAGATATCTGGAGCATGTTTGTAGCCCAGCTACAGATCTCTGTGGATAAGCAGCTCGCTGGTTTCCGAGGTAGATGCCTTTTCCGACAAAGCATCCCATCAAAGCCTGACAAATACGGGACTAAGATAGATCTGGTGGAACTGCGACACAGCGACCAGCTACCCTCTGAGAGGAGAGGTGCACCTTGGCAAACCACCTGGAGTGACACGAAGTGGTTCTAAGATCTCAAGTTGTCATAGGGCTTGTGGCTCCTTGGCACAAAAGTGGGAGAAATATCACCACAGATAACTTCTTTACATCTGTACCATTAGCTGAAAAGCTTCTCAAAGATGGACTAACATATGTCGGCACTGTTAGATCCATTATACCACACATTCCAGAGGTGATGAAGGCTTACCATGGCAGACAGATCTACAGTTCACTGTTTGGCTTCCGTGGGCTGCTTACCCTGGTGTCATGCAAAACATCATCAAGAGGAGAGCTCAAACGCCAACACTCAACACCAATCACAGCTGCCATGCATGGGTGTAAAGCCCTGCTGCTGGTTCTGGGGGGTCCCATTCCATTGTTTTGGGGGTCCTGTGCTCTTCTGCTGCAATACCCACTAAATGTAAAAGATGTTGCCTCTGTGACCGCAACAATGACCAGAAGGTGGCACGTGTGCGCGTCCTGTCAGGTAGCCAATGTGCCCCAAGCACGGTGTTACTCAGATTGTGTGCCATCCTTGCCTGTCCTGCATGCCTGTAGAACAAGGTTATTCTGTGATACACATGTTAGGATTAGGGTTAATAAATGTATTAGCAATCTGCATTAAGTCATTCGAAGGATAGTTACATCTACAGTGGCAAGAAAAAGTATGTGAACCCTTTGGAATTACCTGGACTTCTGCATAAATTAGTCATAACATTTCACAACAATAGACAAACACAGTCTGCTTCAACTAATAAAACACAAACAATTATACGTTTTCATGTTTTTATTGAACACACTGTGTAAACATTCACAGTGCAGGGTGGGAAAAGTATGTGAACCCTTGGTTTTAATAACTGGTTGAGCCTACTTTGGCAGCAATAACCTCAACCAAATGTTTTCTGTAGTTGCAGATCAGACCTGCACAACGGTCAGGAGGAATTTTGGACCATTCCTCTTTACAAAACTGTTTCAATTTGGGATGTCTTGTGTGAACTGCTCTCTTAAGGTCATGCCACAGCATCTCAATCGGGTTGAGGTCAGGACACTGACTGGGCCACTCCAGAAGGCATATTTTCTTCTGTTGAAGCCATTCTGTTGATTTAGTTCAAAAACTAGCCTTCCCTGTAGCTCAGTTGGTAGAGCATGGTGTTTGCAACACCAGGGTTGTGGGTTCGATTCCCACGGGGGGCCAGCACAGGAAAAAAAAATAAAATGTATGAAATGTATGCATTCACTACTGTAAGTCGCTCTGGATAAGAGCGTCTGCTAAATGACTAAAAATGTAAAAAATGTGCATGACACAAGTAATTTTTGTAACAATTGTTTACAGACAGGTTATTTCACATATAATTCACATAATATTCACTGTATCACAATTCCAGTGGGTCAGAAGTGTCATGACGTTGGCCTCTTTGAGTACAGGGAGGACAGTTGACCCCCTCCCCCTTGCACCATCCCCCAACCTACCCCCCCCCCCCCCCCCCCCCCCCCCCCACCCAGGCCCTGTGTGAAGGGGTGGTAAAATTCCAGAGGAGAATCTCTTGCCACATGGCCCATAGAGAGACACAGGAAATTCTTCCAACTCACAGAATTGGGGAACCAAACGACATTTATGTTCTGGAGAAGGTATGGAAGACTGGTGAATAATCCAGCTACGAACTGGTCCGCTTGGTACAATTTTGTGATACTCAGAAGAGACAATATAGCCATATTACCATAATACTGTTTATATAATAGCCTCAGCTTTGGGACTTGCATCCAAATGGTTGTATAAAATGTATTAATAAGGATAAAGCTATTTGTGATACATTGAGATGCTGTGTACTGATGTTAATGTGATAGAATGTATTTATGTTCAAAGATTAAATCAGTCATCGGCACGCCCCCAGGGACACAGACAGGACAAGGCGTCATGTGACAAGCCTGTTCTACGTTCACATATAAAACCCCACCTAGAAGTTATTTCTTTAGACCAGGCCTCCACTCCATTGCGAGTTGGCCAATAGGTTTGACCATCCATTTCCTCTACTGAAAGTGAACTATACCACGTGGTTAACTTTTAGACTATCGATACCGACAGAATAAGAACAAGTCTTTGATATTAATTATTAGTCTGCAGCTAAGTAAATTATATCATTGAACGCGAAGACCAACGAAACATCCATTCTATGACGACATTAATGAATGTCAGAGAGAGAGAGAGAGAGAGGGAGAGAGACTGACTCTGACTCTGTGCCTCCTCAGCTGACCTTTTATGACCCATTGTTTAACAAGACACCAGCCATGCCTGTTTAGGGCACATTACTCTACCAATTCTTTGTGACGATAATTACTGTTTGTATGCTTTCTGTGAATTACTTAGTTTAGTAAATAAATGATTTTAAGACAATTGATGTATGGATGACTCTTAGTAAAGGCTGGGTTCGTGCAGATACAACAATTTACGACGTTTGGAATGAGACTGGACGCGAGGTAAAATACACCATTTAAACCAGAAGATAATCGGCCTATAATATAGGAAAGTTTATATTAGGAAAATTATAACTTTGTAATCTGAATATTTTCCTTGGTGCCCCGATCTCCTAGTTAATTACAATTAAAAGATCAATCTGTTTAATCGCGTGATAATAATTACAGGGAGTTAATTGATAAACATGTCTTCAGTTTAATGGTGACCCAAAGACACGACAGAAGTTTACATACACTAAGTTGACTGTGGCTTCAAACACCTTGGAAAATTCCAGAAAATGATGTCATGGCTTTAGAAGCTTCTGATAGGCTAATTGACATCATTTGAGTCAATTGGAGGTGTACCTGTGGATGTATTTCAAGGCCCACCTTCAAACTCAGTGCCTCTTTGCTTGACATCATGGGAAAATCAAAAGAAATCAGCCAAGACCTCAGGAAAATAATTGTAGACCACCACAAGTCTGGTTCATCCTTGGGAGCAATTTCCAAATGCCTGAAGGTACTACGTTCATCTGTACAAACAATAGTACGCAAGTATTAACACCATGGGACTACTCAGCTGTCGTACCGCTCAGGAAGGAGACGCGTTCTGTCTCCTAGAGATGAACGTACTTTGGTGTGAAAAGTGCAAATCAATTCCAGAACAACAGCTAAGGACCTTGTGAAGATGCTGGAGGAAACGGGTACAAAAGTATCTATATCCACAGTAAAACGAGTCCTATATCGACATAACCTGAAAGACCGCTCGGCAAGGAAGAAGCCACTGCTCCATAACTGCCATTAAAAAAAAAAGCCAGACTACGGTTTGCAACTGCACATGGGGACAAAGCTTGTACTTTTTGGAGAAATGTCCTCTGGTCTGGTGATACAAAAATAGAACTGTTTGGCCATAATGATCATCGTTATGTTTGGAGAAAAAAGGGGGAGGCTTGCAAGCCGAAGAACACCATCCCAACTGTGAAGTGTGGGGGTTGTCGGGGTGCTTTGCTGCCGGAGGGACTTGTGCACGTCACAAAATAGATGGCATCATGAGGTAGGAAAATTATGTGGATATATTGAAGCAACATCTCATGACATCAGTCAGGAAGTTAAAGCTTGGTCGCAAATGGGTCTTCCAAATGGACAACGACCGCAAGCATACTTCAAAAATTGTGGCAAAATGGCTTAAGGACAACAAAGTCAAGGTATTGGAGTGGCCATCACAAAGCCCTGACCTCAATCCCATAAAGTTTGTGGGCAGAAATGAAAAAGCATGTGCGAGCAAGGAGGCCTACAAACCGGACTCAGTTACACCAACTCTGTCAGGAGGAATGGGCCAAAATTCACCCAATTTATTGTGGGAAGCTTGTGGAACGCTACCCAAAACGTTTGACCCAAGTTAAACAATTTAAAGCCAATGCTACCAAATACTAATTCAGTGCATGTAAACTTCTGACCCATTGGGAATGTAATGAAAAATAATTAAAGCTGAAATAAATCATTCTCTCTACTATTAGTCTGACATTTCACATTCTTAAAATAAAGTGGTGATCCTAACTGACCTAAGACAGGGAATTTTTACTAGGATTAAATGTCAGGAATTGTGAAAAACTAGAGTTTAGACATTTAAGGTGTATGTAAACTTCTGACTTCAACTGTGACTTTATTCATTCACATGGTGGGGTAGCAAAAAATGTTTGATTAAAAAAAAAATGGGGTCGCTGGGCAAAAACGTTTGGGAACCCCTGTTGTAGGCAAAATGTCATCTTAATAAAGATAACTTTTGTTCTTGCAGTAAGATAATTTTTTTCAAAGGCATTTTCACCGCTTGTCATTATAACCAACTCGCATGTGTTTGTCTACAACTCCAGATGAGTTATACACTGGATGACATAACAATCAGCTTGTGTGGATTTCATACTGGTTTACTCTTTACTACCCCCTAGTGCAAGTTGTATATACTACGTGCTTTTGAAACAAACAGGCAAATGTATTTTCTATCGGTCCCACTGTCTTCTCTTGCCAGTCTACTGTAAAGCCTACATCTGCCTTTAAAACAAAACATTTATGTAACCTTTATTTAACCAGGCAAGTCAATTTAAGAGCAAATTCTTAGTTACAATGACAACCTGTCAAAAGTCCTCTTGTGGGGATGGGCTGGGATTATCTACCCATACACCAGGAGGGTTCCTTCTCACTCCATCTTCAGAAAGTCCAGACTCCTCTGTCAGAAGTGGTTTGTAATAAGGATGGAGCCACTGTGACTATGGGAGGAGAACAGGATGGGGTTAATAGGTAGGTCCAGGTGTCTGGGACTGGTGGAATAGTTGCTATATCAGTTAATTCTTCTTTCTGGTGTACTCAAAATTCCCTAGCTGTCATGCAAGGTGGGTGGGAATGACTTAATTTTATTACGTCAGTTTATCCTCCGGTCAGCTTCATTGTCTCTCAATGTAGAATTGAGACTGGTCGCACATGTAAGATTATTTATTTGTATCGCTGCCATGCAGATTCCTGCATCACTCAACCCAAAGACTGATCTTGGTTTTTATTTTGTCAAGTGTGCAGTCCTTCAAGTAAATGTGACCATGCCAAAATACGGAGACACAAACTTCTTGGGAGAGGAGGACAAGAAAAGGTTCAACTTTTTTTTTCTTTTTCTAAATTGTGTGTTTATATTATTGCAAAGGCACACTGGAACAAATGTGAAACCTTGAAACCATTGTCTGGAACTGCTGTGGTCTGGTAATGGAGGGGGGGGGGGGCATTGTTCCCCACTCCAGCTTTTTAATCCATCCAGGCCCTGACTGAGAACCTGTGGTTTTCTTTTCTTTTTTTCCACTCTTCCCCCTGTTCCTGGACTCTTGTGATTTAAGGATCTGGGCCTTCAGCACACCAGGCAGAAGTTAATGTGGCTGCTGGAGGCTTTATGGTCCCTGGGAGAGTCCCCTGGTGCAGCGGTCGGACGCAGCCAGCTCACTCTGATCCGGCCAGCTCTGCTGTCGGCCGGCCGCTTGGTCCGCGCTCTCGGCGTGTGAGTGGGTGTGAGATGGAGATGAAATGGGGTTAGGGTGGAGGAAGGGGGAGATTAAGACTAGGGGGGGCTCATCTTACAGTAACCAGGAAGGATTTGCTCCTCATGCACCCACGCAGGAGCTCTGGTCTGCAGATGCGTCTGGTCCACTTCCACCAAGGGTGACACACACGTCTCCTCCAGCCGTTAAATGTTTGGAGAGGCGGAGGGTTGTGAGGGCAGGGATCAAATTGAGGGTACACTGGGCGGAATGGTATCCCCTTGTTAACAAAAAGGACACGCACATCCCCATCACTTGATTTTGTCCATGAATACACTTACCACTCCTCTCTGCTAACACAACTCCCACCCCTGTTATCTTTTGACAATTTGCCCTGGGCTCTGTGTGAGGGTTGTGTACCAGAGAAGTTCACTCCAGGATGACCCCTCTCTCTGGTTGGAGGTGCTGCAGCAGGCAAAGCCAGGTACTGGGAGCCTAGGTGGGCTTATCGTTTGGGTTTTGCTCCCAATTAAGTGGAAGTGTGAACGGCCCAGCGAATGGCTTCTGACGGATTCATTCAGGCTTCACCCTATAACTCAGATTTTAGTTTCACAGTGATTTCAGAGGAAACAGTGCGGTAATGGGGAACCTGGGGCCCGCCTGCGTCCGCCTCGGAGCGGAACCCATTGCTGGGAGCCAACAGACGTTAAAAACAAGTTGTTGGCCAATGTGTGGAGGCTGACAGAGTGTGTCTGAACGCCTGTGTGTTGGCGTAGATGTGGGTGTGTGAATGTGCTCAGAACAGAAGGCCCTCAGGAGATTTGAGCCGGAGATTATGAATTTGACCGATTTTTATCAATAACGCTATGGTAAACTGACACATTGTGGGTGTCAAGATGTCACTACTTGGAGAATTTGTGGCATTATTTATGGGGCAACGGAATGGTCCTTGCCTTTTGGCTTCTTCTCCTGACTGACCCCGTGCAGTGCCTTCCTGTCCTCAGCCTCTCTCCTGACTGACCCCGTGCAGTGCCTTCCCGTCCTCAGCTGCTCTCTCCCACACTTCATCCTCGTCAGCGGTTGTGGTCAAATGGGCTCCGGACCAGGCTCAGCTGGAAGTCCAGTCCACTGCTGGTTTTCAAGCTGCGTGATCCACTCTGCGAGCCTTTCTCTTTTGGCTGTTCCGTCGTACATCATCTGGACATGTAATCTGTCGTGGGCTCTTGCTCTCTCTCCCTTCTCTGTCGCTCTCTTTTTCTCTCCATCTCTCACTGTCTCTCCCTCCACTCCTGCCCCACAACACTCCCCATCCCTGTTATAGTAAACAGATTGGCCAGGTCATCCCTCCCCCACAGACCTTTAGTGTAGTGAGGAAGCTTTACTCTTCCGTCTAGTCTTTTTTAAATGATTTTTACGTTTTGACTTGTGTTGTGGAGTAAACAAGCTTCCATTTTGGCTTTCCTAAACTGCCACCTCTGCAAACCTCACTTTACCTTGTTTGTTCAGTTCAGGGGGAGGCTACAGCAGAGAACTCTGGTCTGACTGGAGTCTCCTGGGCGGCGAAAGTCATTCAGTATTAAAACTGGGCCCAGGCAGCTCTGTCTTGATGGGGATTTAACTAGGCATCAGGGAGGAAGTGTTTCACTTAGAGCTGCATGCCAAAAGATACCGGGACACACAGGAGGCATAAATCATAGCAGGTTACTCACCTGCCCGTCTCTGCCTCTAGGGGGATGAGCATGCAGCCTCAAAGAACTTCTCTTCCTCCCTCCATCCATCCCTGCCTCCCTTGTTTCCCTCTATCCCCTGGTTCCCGTAAAGAGAGCTTTTGACGGCTCTGCCTCTGTGACTGATGGCTCACAGTAAAGCACGTCCAGTGGTGGGTCCTTGCAGCCTTTTATCCTAACCGTCCTTCCACTCACACAGGATGTGCCGTTCTGGTGCCTGCTCCTCTGTGGAGTGTGTGTGTGTGTGTTATGCAGAGGAAGCTGTGTACTGAATGCAATAAATAAATGGGAATCCTAAAAGAAACTGTCACTGTGCCATATAGGACATAAAACGATCAATCGTCCCTTCAAGTCGGCGACGAGTTTTATTTCCTAAACAGCTTTTATTTTACTTAAAGGTCAAAGTTGATTGGCTGTCACACATCAGTTTTATAACCCCTTAGATAATTAGAAAGATGTTATTTTAGCATCCGCAAGGTTCTTTACCTTTTTTTGTCGACCATTAAAAATTGACCAGAACTTGAACACATGCAGATCAACATGTTGTGAACAGTGTTCTCTAATATACATTCCTTGGTGTCTTGTTTTCATATTAGCAGCAAGGCGAAAAAACTGCATCAAAGGAGAAGAGGAAGTTGAAGAAAGGGAAGGGAGGTGCCATCGATGGCAGAGGAGAGAAGGGACTGACCACCACCTTCCAGAAATTGGCCACTGCCCAGCAGGGGGACGAGTATGAACATGACACCTCCGATGAAGAGGTAAGGTTTAACGTCAGTTGACTCGATACCCAATCATAGAAATGCTGCTGAGACAAACCTAAATTTGTTTTGTTCCATTGGGCATCCTTTTTATTTGACTAGTCATTTGACTAGCACTTCTTGTAGATTTATTTGGATGCCTAACAAATTGTGGATTTAGCATGGAAATAAGATTTGCACTCATCAAGGACATGATGTGCTGTTCCTTACCTACCCAGTCCAGAGTTAGTTAGGAGGTTGGAGTAATGTGCTGTATCAGAACCCTCATATGTATTAATTGTTTGTATGACTATTTGGTCCATGAAATGTGAACAGCTACATATCCACCAGTCAGAATACACAAACATTTTCTATTGGACTATTCATGGGTTGCACGTTGCATCACAATATTGTTTTGAACTTTTGTTTTAGGACTGATGTCCAACTGAACATTCTACTAAATGCATCCTCATTGGGGGCTGATGAATTGGTCTAAAGTTTTATTACTGTGGCTTCTAAAGAAGGCAAATAATTAGTAGGAAAACCTTTTGTCATAATTTTGATGTTGCTAGATTGACTTTAGATGCAGTATAACGTTAGCTAGCTAAGATTGAGGGGTGACTTCCAGATTTTAGCTGGCTAATGTTAGCATTGCTAGCTATTTTTGAGTAACTTTTCTTACCATTGCCATTTATCTAAGGTACATTTCACAACGTGATGATGGAAAAGTTGTTTCCTACTAAATATGTGCCAACTTTAGCAATGACATCGTATTCCCAAGCCCCTATAGTGTAATTTAGATGAGTCAATCGCCCCCATTCTACTTTTGAGCATTGATATGGCTGTGGCGCTTTGATAACAATGGCAAAGACGCGACCAAGTGACGGATTTGCAACCCATGAATACTCCAGAAATAAGCAGCCCTCTGTTTGAGGCTCTAACAGAATGCAAAAGAACTAGGGGTAAATGTATTGAATGAATGGGTTTAGCACATTGTAGTGAAACATGCACACTAACCACCATACATTGTTGTAGCTACAGTACAAGGGTACACTCCTGCTATAGTGTTTCCCTATTATACTGCTGTTCTGTTCCCTGCAGTCTGGTGAACATGTTCTCCAGTCTGTAGACAGTCAGAGACACTAAACAGATTGGCTTTCACTCGCTCCTCATAAATGGGTTGAAATAGCAGACAGACACGGTGCTTTTATGGTGTTGCTTTTCAAGTCCGCTCAGAAGCAGCGAATGATGTAGTCGTGTGCTTCATGCCACCGTAACTGAGCAGGAGATCTGCAGGACGGAGAGGTCGTTTTTGGGGGGGTTATTGGCATGTTGGACTATTAAAGCATTGTTTTTGTACTCTGCTATTTAATTTACAGGGTCCATTGAGATGTGTTGAACCCTGCTGCCGTGTGGTTTAGATATTTTGCCAGGCCATACAACTTAGAAACCATCAGCCATCCAAAACTGATTTTGGCAATTGGCTCTGGGATGAGAAATATGTTGTAGCTAGTGAAGGGCCGTATTGTTCTTGGGAAGGGATTTGCTTTTAAAAGAGAGGGAGGTGGGTTAAATGCCCTGTGAAATAATATAGTACACAACTGGAATCATAACTGCTTACTTTATTTAGTTTCTAAAGAGACTTCAGCAGAACTTTGAAGAGCTAAGGGAGTTTAAGAGACCAGTGGCTTGTTTAAACGGAAGAGTTTTAGATTCAAGTCACTTCCTCCATAGTGTTGGGCATCCATGTGTGAGAGCAGGGGCCCACTGGTGTCTATGGTGGTTCTATGACTCGGGTCAGAGAGAGGTAGAACTAGATATTATCACGGTACTTAGGTGCCGATACGATATATTCCAAACATATTTCTCACCATACGTCTGCTGCAAAGGGACAAGAAAGACTCATGTGAAAACAAGTTTTGATCAGTCGTTGAAATAAGTGCTGAAAACTAACTAGCTCACTATTTAAACAGAAGATTGAGAATAAACTATAAAGGAAAAATACTGGAGTTTTGGTGCAGGTACAGCCGACTACTATTACTAAAGTAATATTGCGATATATCGTCAAAAATAATATCCTGATATGTATCTGTATCAATTTTATAAACTCAGCCAAAAAAGAAATGTCCACTCACTGTCAACTGCGTTTATTTTCAGCAAACTTAACATGTGTAAATATTTGTATGAACATAACAAGATTCAACAACTGAGACAAAGTGAACAAGTTCCACAGACATGTGACTAACAGAAATTGAATAATGTGTCCCTGAACAAAGGGGGGGGGGGGGGGGTGTCAAAGGTAACAGTCAGTATCTGGTGTGGCCACCAGCTGCATTAAGTACTGCAGTGCATCTCCTCCTCATGGACTGTACCAGATTTGCCAGTTCTTGCTGTGAGATGTTACCCCACTCTTGCACCAAGGCACCTGCAAGTTCCCGGACATTTCTGGGGGGAATGGCCCTAGCCCTCACCCTACGATCCAACAGGTCCTAGACGTGCTCAATGGGATTGAGATCCGGGCTCTTTGCTGGCCATGACAGAACACTGACATTCCTGTCTTGCAGGAAATCACGCACAGAACAAGCAGTATGGCTGGTGGCATTGTCATGCAGGAGGGTCATGTCAGGATGAGCCTGCAGGAAGGGTACCACATGAGGGAGGAGGATGTCTCCCCTGTAACGCACAGCTTTGAGATTGCCTGCAATGATAACCAGCTCAGTCCGATGATGCTGTGACACACCGCCCCAGACCATGACGGACCCTCCACCTCCAAATTGATCCCGCTCCAGAGTACAGGCCTCGGTGTAACGCTCATTCCTTTGACGATAAACGTGAATCTGACCATCACCCCCGGTGAGACAAAACTGCGACTCGTCAGTGAAGAGCACTTTTTTTCCAGTCCTGTCTGGTCCAGCGACGGTGGGTTTGTGCCCATAGGCGACGTTGTTGCCTGTGATGTCTGGTGTAGATCTGCCTTACAACAGGCCTACAAGCCCTCAGTCCAGCCTCTCTCAGCCTATTGCGGACAGTCTGAGCACTGATGGAGGGATTGTGCGTTCCTGGTGTAACTCAGGCAGTTGTTGTTGCCATCCTGTACCTGACACAAACAACAACACAGAGTTACACATGGAATAAACAAACATACAGTCAATAATACAATAGAGAAAGTCTATACAGTGTGTGCAAATTAGGTAGGATAAGCGGGGTGAGGCAATAAATAGGCCATAGTGGCGAAATTATGACAGTATGGCAAATTAAACACTGGGGTGATAGATGTGCAGAAAATGAGTGTGCAAGTAGCGGTACTGGGGTGCAAAGGAGCAAAATAAATCAAATAAATAACAATATGGTGATGAGGTAGTTGGATGGGCTATTTACAGATTGGCTATGTACAGGTGCAGTGATCTGTGAGCTGCTCTGACAGCTGGTGCTTAAAGCTAGTGAGGGAGATATGAGTCAACAGCTTCAGTGATTTTTGCAGTTCGTTCCTGTCATTGGCAGCAGAGAACTGGAAGGAAAGGCGGCCGAAGGAGGAATTGGCTTTGGGGGTGACCAGTGAAATGTACCTGCTGGAGCGCGTGCTGCGGTTGGGTGCTGCTATGGTGACCAATGAGATGAGATAAGGCTGGGCTTTACCTAGCAATGACCTATAGATGACCAGTGAGTTTGGCGATGGATATGAAGCGAGGGCCAGCCAGCGAGAGCATACAGGTCGCAGTGGTGGGTAGTATATGGGGCTTTGGTGACAAAAGGATAGCACTGTGATAGACTGCATCCAATTTTCCGAGTAGAGTGTTGGAGGCTATTTTGTAAATGAACTCACCGAAGTCAAGGATTGGTAGGATAGTCAGTTTTACTAGGGTATGTATTGCAGCATGAGTGAAGGATGCTGTGAAATAGTAAGCCGATTCTAGATTTAATTTTGGATTGGAGATGCTTAAAACTTCTTATGGACCAAATCCCGTTAACGGGATCGATTTGACAACATCCGGTGACATGGCAGAGCGCCAAATTCAAATTAAATTATTCAAAATATTTAACTTTCATACAATCACAAGTGCAATACACCAAATTAAAGCTTTACTTCTTGTTAATCCAGCCACCATATCAGATTCCAAAAAGGCTTTACGGCGAAAGCAAACCATGCTATTATCTGAGGACAGCACCCTATCAAACAAACAGACAATCGTATTTCAACCCGCTAGGCGCGACACAAAACTCAGAAATAACGATATAATTCATGCCTTACCTTTGACGAGCTTCTTCTGTTGGCACTCCAATATGTCCCATAAACATCACAAATGGTCCTTTTGTTCGATTAATTCCGTCGTTATATATCAAAAATGTCAATTTATTTGGCACGTTTGATCCAGAAAACACCGGTTGCAACTCGCGCAACATGACTACAAAATATCTCATAAGTTACTTGTAATCTTTGTCCAAACATTTCGAACATCTTTCCTAATACAACTTTAGGTATTTTTTAACGTAAATAATCGCAAAAATTTAAGACGGGATAAACTGCGTTCAATACAGGACGAAAGCAAAGTGGAGCGTGCCTTCAGGTTGTGCGCCTCTAACAAACAGTACACTTTACTCAACCCTCGTTCTGAACGGCAATACTTCTTCATTACACAAAGGAAAAACCTCAACCAATTTCTAAAGACTGTTGACATCCAGTGGAAGCGATAGGAACTACAAGCAAGTGCCTTTAGAAATCTAGATCTCCATAGAAAACCATTGAAAAGAGTGTGACCCCAAATTATTTTTTCCCTGGTTGGTTTGTCCTCGGGGTTTCGCCTGCCAAAAAAGTTCTGTTATTCTCAGACATCATTCAAACTGTTTTAGAAACTTCAGAGTGCTTTCTATCCAAATCTACTAATATGCATATCCTAGCTTCTGGGCCTGAGTAGCAGGCAGTTTACTTTGGGCACGCTTTTCATCTGGACGTGAAAATACCGCCCCCTAGCCTAGTACTGGGCGGAGCGCGGATAGTGGTGACTATTTAAGTCTGAAGGCCTGGAGATAAAAGCTGTTTCTCAGTCTTTCGGAAGGAGTGTTTACAGTCTAACCAGACACCTAGGTATTTGAAGTTGTCCACATATTCTAAGTCAGAACCGTCCAGAGTAGTGATGGTGGGTAAGTGTGGTCAGTGATCGGTTGAAGAGCATGCATTTAGTTTTGCTTGCATTTAAGAGCAGTTGGAGGCCACGGAAGGAGAGTTGTATGGCATTAAAGCTCGTCTGGAGGTTAGTTAACACAGTGTCCAAAGAATGGCCAGAAGTATACAGAATTGTGTCGTCTGCGTAGAGGTGGATCAGAGACTCACCAGCAGCAAGAGCGGCATCATTGATGTATACAGAGAAAAGAGGTGGCCCGAGGATTGAACCCTGTGGCACCCCCATAGAGACAGCTAGAGGTCCGGACAACAGGCCCTCCGATTTGACACAGTGAACTGTATCAGAGAAGTAGTTGGTGAACCAGGTTAGGCAATCGTTTGAGAAACCAAGGTTGTTGAGTCTGCCGATAAGGCTATGGTGATTGACAGAGTCAATCCTTGGCCAGGTCGATGAATACAGCTGCAGAGTATTGTTTGTTATTGATGGCAGTTATGATATCGTTTAGTACCTTGAGCGTGGCTGAGGTGCGCACCCATGACCAGCTCGGAAACCAGATTGCATAGCGGAGAAGGTACGTTGGGATTCGATATGGTCGGTGATCTGTTTAACTTGGCTTTCGAAGACCTTAGAAAGGCAGGGTAGGATAGATATAGGTCTGTAGCAGTTTGGGTCTAGAGTGTCTCCCCCTTTGAAGAGGGAGATGACCGCGGCAGCTTTCCAATCTTTGGGGATCTCAGACGATACGGAAGAGATTGAACAAGCTAGTAATAAGGGTTGCAACAATTTCGGTGGATAATGTTAGGAAGAGAGGGTCCAGATTGTCTAGCCCTGCTGATTTGTAGGATTCCAGATTTTGCAACTCTTTCAGAACATCAGCTATCTGGATTTGGGTGAAGGATAAATGGGGAGGCTTGGGCAAGTTGCAGTGAGGGCTGCAGGCCTGTTGACCGGGGTCGGGGTAGGCAGGTGGAAAGCATGGCCAGCCGTAGAAAAATGCTTATTGAAATTCTCAATTATTGCAGATTGATCGGTGGTGAGTGTTTCCTAGCCTCAGTGCAATGGGCAGCTGGGAGGATGTGCTCTTATTCTCCATGGACTTTACAGTGTCCCAGAACTTTTTGGAGTTAGTGCTACAGGATTGCCATTTCTGTTAGAAAAAGCTAGCCTTAGCTAGCTACAGAAGTCAACAAATGAGAGCGCCTGGAGAATGGCAGTGGAGCTAGGCACTGCAGGACCTGGATTAACCTCCACATCACCAGAGGAACAGAGGAGGAGTAGGCTAAGGGTATGGCTAAAGGCTAAAAGATCTGGTCGTCTAGTACGTTCAGAACAGAGAGTAAAAGGAGCAGATTTCTGGGCATGGTAGAATAGATTCAAGGCATAATATACAGACAAGGGTATGGTAGGATGTGAATACAGTGGGGGTAAACCTGTGCATAGAGTGACAATGAAAGAGATAGTCTCTAGAAATATCATTTAAACCAGGTGATGTCACCGCATGTGTGGGAGGTGGAACTAAGTTGTTAACTAAGGCGTATTGAGCAGGGCTGGAGGCTCTACAGTGAAATAAGGCAATAATTACTAACCAAAATAGCAATAGACAAGGCATATTGACGTTAGGGAGAGGCATGTGTAGCCAAGTGATCATAGGAGTCCAGTGAGTGGCTTCAGGCAGCTAGCGGGCCGGGGCTAGCAAGCTAGCAGAAGGGCCTTTGAGGGACGTCGCGACGGAAGAAAGTCTGTTGTGGCCCCCTCGTGCTGTTACGTCGGCAGACGGATCAGCAGGGCTCCGTGTGGTAAACCAGGCCAATTGGTAAAATAGGTATAGTGGCCAAAGAATTTGTCCGATGGGCCTCTTAAGCTAACAGTCCGATGTGCTCCAGACAGCTAGCGGGCCGCGGCTAGCGGATGGGCATTCAGGGGACGTCGCGACGGAGGAGCCAGTTGAGAGACGAATCACATCGGGTGTCCCGTTGTGATGGGTTGATGGGGGTCCAGGCCAGTCGGCAAAATAGGTATTGAAGCCCAAGGAGTGGCTGATGGACCTCTATGGCTAGCCGGGAGATTGGCCTTGCAGATGGGTCTAGCAAAGCTAGCTCCTGGCTAATTGGTTCTTGCTTCGGGACAGAGACGCTAGCCAGGAGTGGCCACTCGGCTATCAGCTAGTGAACTGCGATGATCCAGGTGGGGGGGAAGGAAAAAGGTTGAGTGTCCTAGTGTTTAGTGTCCTAAGTTTTCATAACTGTGACCTTAATTGCCTACCATCTGTAAGCTGTTAGTGTCTTAACGACCGTTCCACAGGTGCATGTTCATGAATTGTTTATGGTTCATTGAACAAGCATGGGAAACAGTGTTTAAACACTTTACAATGAAGATCTGTGAAGTTATTTGGATTTTTATGAATTATCTTTGAAAGACAGGGTCCTGAAAAAGAGATGTTTCTTTTTTTTGCTGAGTTTATATACACTGCTCAAAAAAATAAAGGGAACACTTAAACAACACAATGTAACTCCAAGTCAATCACACTTCTGTGAAATCAAACTGTCCACTTAGGAAGCAACACTGATTGACAATACATTTCACATGCTGTTGTGCAAATGGAATAGACAACAGGTGGAAATTATAGGCAATTAGCGAGACACCCCCAATAAAGGAGTGTTTCGGCAGGTGGTGACCACAGACCACTTCTCAGTTCTTATGCTTCCTGGCTGATGTTTTGGTCACTTTTGAATGCTGGCGGTGCTTTCACTCTAGTGGTAGCATGAGACGGAGTCTACAACCCACACAAGTGGCTCAGGTAGTACAGCTCATCCAGGATGGCACATCAATGCGAGCTGTGGCAAGAAGGTTTGCTGTGTCTGTCAGCGTAGTGTCCAGAGCATGGAGGTGCTACCAGGAGACAGGCCAGTACATCAGGAGACGTGGAGGAGGCCGTAGGAGGGCAACAACCCAGCAGCAGGACCGCTACCTCCGCCTTTGTGCAAGGAGGAGCACTGCCAGAGCCCTGCAAAATGACCTCCAGTAGGCCACAAATGTGCATGTGTCTGCTCAAACGGTCAGAAACAGACTCCTTGAGGGTGGTATGAGGGCCCGACATCCACAGGTTGGTTTTGCTTACAGCCCAACACCGTGTAGGACGTTTGGCATTTGCCAGAAAACACCAAGATTGGCAAATTCGCCACTGGCGCCCTGTGCTCTTCACAGATGAAGCAGGTTCACACTGAGCATGTGACAGACGTGACAGAGTCTGGAGACGCCGTGGAGAACGTTCTGCTGCCTGCAACATCCTCCAGCATGACCGGTTTGGCGGTGGGTCAGTCATGGTGTGGGGTGGCATTTCTTTGGGGGGCCGCACAGCCCTCCATGTGCTCGCCAGAGGTAGCCTGACTGCCATTAGGTACCGAGATGAGATCCTCAGACCCCTTGTGAGACCATATGCTGGTGCGATTGGCCCTGGGTTCCTCCTAATGCAAGACAATGTTAAACCTCATGTGGCTGGAGTGTGTCAGCAATTCCTGCAAGAGGAAGGCATTGATGCTACGGACTGGCCCGCCCGTTCCCCAGACCTGAATCCAATTGAGCACATCTGGGACATCATGTCTCGCTCCATCCACCAACGCCACGTTGCACCACAGACTGTCCAGGAGTTGGCGGATGCTTTAGTCCAGGTCTGGGAGGAGATCCCTCAGGAGACCATCCGTCACCTCATCAGGAGCATGCCCAGGCGTTGTAGGGAGGTCATACAGGCACGTGGAGGCCACACACACTACTGAGCCTCATTTTGACTTGTTTTAAGGACATTACATCAAAGTTGGATCAGCCTGTAGTGTGGTTTTCCACTTTCATTTTGAGTGTGACTCCAAATCCAGACCTCCATGGGTTGATAAATTGGATTTCCATTGATTATTTTTGTGTGATTTTGTTGTCAGCACATTCAACTATGTAAAGAAAAAAGTATTTAATAAGATTATTTCATTCATTCAGATCTAGGATGTGTTATTTTAGTGTTCCCTTTATTTTTTTGAGCAGTATATTTTGTCCCATCACTACAGCAGTAGTTCTCAACATATTTTTGAACTGTGGCACTCCTTGATTGGGAAAAAAAAAACTCTGCGGCACACCAGCAATGTCCCTATTAATTTTTGTGTTAATGACCTCTGATACATACTGCAAATCTATCTGTGACCAACATTTTTTAAATAGTTCAAATAAACCCTAATGAATCTATTTTCATAGTTCCTTACTCATGATGATTTATTTGTGTTCCCCTTTTAAGAGTGTCCTGTGAATCTGCACTAGACAGAAAAATAAATGTAGCTCTGGTGAAATAGGTCTTGATGTTTGAATGATTTGGGCTGTAGACGGTGAAAAGGGTATTTTATGTTTGAACGATTTGGGCTATAGTCAAGCGGTTTTCTGCATTCTAAAGGTGCAACCACAGACACAAAGACATGCTCCATTTGTTTCTAATAAGGCAGAGGCTGTGGTACAGCTAAGCCTAACAAGACTTGCCTGTGCTAATGGTTCTCACAGCAAGGTAAAATTGGACAAATGATTTTGCTTGTGATGTCCCAACTCCAATGATGCAAATGTAACGACAGCCTGAGCGCATTAGACTTGAAACAACGATACATGTTACGTGGGCCTCAGGAGGCGGCAGAGCGAGCACGCCCCCATCCATATCGCCGGGGCCGCAGTGGAGAGGGCAAAAAGCTTCAACTTCTTTGACGAGTACGTCACTGACAACCTGAAATGTTCCATTATTCCATCCAGGAGACAGAAGAAATTTGGCTTGGCCGCTAAGACCCTCGCAAACTACAGATGCACCATTCAGAGTATCCTGTCGGGCTGTATCACCGCCTGGGATGGCAATTGCACCGTCCACAACCACAGGGCCCTCCAGGACATCTACAGCACCCGGTGTCACAGGAAGGCCAAGAAGATCATCAAGGACCTCAGCCACCCGAGCCACAGCCTGTTCACCCTGCTACCATCTAGAAGGTGGAGACAGTACAGGTGCATCAAAGCTGGGACTGAAAGACTGAGAAACAGCTTCTATCTCCAGGCCTTCAGACTGTTTAATAGTCACCATTAGCCAGGCTCCGCCCAGTACCCTGCCCTGACCTTAGTCACTGTTACCATTCTGTACTCTACCCTGCACCTTAGAGACTGCTGCCCTATGTACATAGTCATTGAACACTGGTCACTTTAATAATGTTTACATACTTCATATGTGTATATACTGTATTCTAGTCAAGGCTCACATTATAACTACTGTTATATGCACAATTTTTGTTAATATATTGTCTATACACGCCATCATATACATATACACTGAGTGTACAAAACATTATGAACACCTTCCTAATATTGAGTTGCACCCCCTTTTGCCCTCAGTCTCAATTCATTGAGCATTAACTCCACAACGTGTCAAAAGCGTTCCACAGGGATGCTGGCCCATGTTGACTCCAATGCTTCCCACAGTTGTGTCAAGTTGGCTGGATGTCCTTTGAGTGCTGGAACATTCTTGATATACACATGAAACTGATGAGCATGAAAAACCCAGCAGCGTTGCACTTCTTGACACAAACCGGTGTGCCTGGCTCCTACTAATACCCTGTTCAAAGGGACTTCAAATATTTTGTCTTGCCCATTCACCCTCTGAATGGCACAAATACACAATCTGTCTCAAGGCTTAAAAATCATTATTTAATTATTTAATCCCGTCTCCTTCCCTTCATCTACAATGATTGAAGTGGATTTAACAAGTGACATCAATAAGCGATCATAGCGTTCACCTGGTCATTCTGTCATGGAAAGAGCAGGTGTTCTAAATGTTTTGTACGCTCCGTGCATATTTATGTTCTGGACTCTGACATTGCTCGTTCTTAACTCCTTTTATACATTTTTTTTTCTAGGTTTGCACTGTTGGTGCAAGAACCATAGGCATTTCAACATAGGCTATTATCAGAGGGGCACTGGTGCTTCAAGTTCATATTCCATTCGCATTCCACAGGTCACATTTAAAACTGAGTGGTCAAAAGACTTACCATGATTAGGAACATTTCCTCTGCACAACTGTGTTCCTCAAGGCACTCTGGGTGAAAACCAGTGCACTAAAGAATAGGATAGGTAAGAGGAAAGGGAGGTGTGGGGAGGAGGGTGAAACGAGGGATGTCTAGTAGAGAGACTGATGGGGAGAGGGATGGAACGAACGGAAGAGGAAGGTAAGAAGAGGTGTTCCAGAGAGCATCTCACACTGAGGGAGAGGCAGAAACCCATCCCACCCTCTTCCAAGGGGCTTCTTCCTGATCCTCACCTACTCAGTCTAACAGTCAGAACACACCTCTATGGAGAGATGGAGTTAGTATTTTCTCTCTTTGTCCTCTTATTTCATTGCAACAGATGTTGTGTATATTTTTTTCAAGTATTAACTTGCCCCTTATTTAAGGATTTACTGTCTTTAACCCTTGTTAGATTTTAGGGTTTACGGACCGTCCGATGAGAGAACCAAGGATGTGGAAAATCTCATCAGTGGTTCCTTGTCATTGCAATCCTTCCCACAGCAGCGTCCTATGACTAGCTTGCCCTAGCCTATCTAACCCTTGAGCCTTTGTCTGGTCTGCGCTAGCCTGTGTGGTCACGGTGTTGCTGCTGTCCCGCATGAGTGGAACCACGGTGGTCCTGGCCCATTTGGCCTGTGTTAAATTAGCCCCCTGCCTGGGGACAGCAGATAGGGTTCCCTCTTAGGCCTCCCAAAGCCTCCTCGCCGTCCCTTCGCAGGCAGCCCTCTGACGGAGCACAAGTTGTCTACAAATAAAACGGCAGACGGCCAAAAATCTCACTCGTTTATTTATTTTTCAACCCCCTCTCCTCTTCTTACCTTCCTCCTTTGTAATAAAGGGCTATTTCCTGTTTTGCGGAGTGAAGGGGGAATACGTGAGACTGCTGCAGTGCCTGTCCGAGGCCTCCTCACCGGCAGGAAGGGGCTTTTTCCCCCGCAATGGCTTTTCCATGTGCTCTGTGAGATGAATGAAGACACATTGTGGAATAGAGGGAGGGGAGAGAGCGAGAACCCTGGCTCCCAACTGCGCCTGCTGCTTCCTGCCTCTGCGCAGCTACTGCTCAACGGGACCTGTGCGCAGCTACTGCTCAACGGGACCTGTGCGCAGAATTCAATTCAGTAGCACACTAGACTGGGAAGTCGTACCGATGTGAGTAAGACCTTTTAAACAGGTTAACATTCACAAGGCCACAGGGCCAGACTAATTACCAGGATGCTTACTCGGAGCATGCGCTGACCAGCAGGAGAGTGTCTTCACTAACATTTTCAAACTTTCCCTGACCCAGTCTGTAATACCTACATATTTCATGCAGACCACCCTAGTCACTGTCCCCAAGAACGCAAAGGTAACCTGTCTAAATGACTATCGCCCTGTAACACTCACATCTGTAGCCATGAAATGCTTTGAAAGGCTGATCATGGCTCACATCAACTCCATCCCAGACACCCACTCCAATTTGCATACCGCCCCAACAGATCCACAGATGACGCAATCTCTATTGCACTCCACACTGCCCTTTCCCACCTGGCCAAGAAGAACACCTACATGAGAATGCTGTTCATTGACTGTAGCTCAGTGTTCAACACCATAGTGCCCTCAAAGCTCATCATTAAGCTAAGGACTGTAGATTTGAACACCTCCCTCTGCAACTGGATCCTGGACTTCCTGACTGGCCGCCCCCAGGTGGTGAGGTTAGGCAACAACCCATCTGCCAAACTGACCCTCAACAAGGGGGTCCCTCAGGGGTGCATGCTTAGTCCACTCCTGTACTCCCTGTTCACTCAGGACTGTGTGGCCGTGCACAACTCCAACACCATAATTTAGTTTGCTGACAACACAACAGTGGTTGGCCTGATCACTGTCGATGATGAGACAACCTATAGGGAGGTCAGTGAACTGGCAGTGTGGTGCCAAGAAAATAACCTCTCCCTCAACGTCAGCAAGACAAAGGAGCGAATCGTGGACTACAGGAAATGGAGGGACTAGCACGCCCCCATCCACATCGACGTGGCTGTAGTGGAGTGGGTCGAGAGCTTCAAGTTCCTCAATCCATATCACTAAGGAATTACAGTGCGTTCGGAAAGTATTCAGACCCCTTGACTTTTTTGTTTTATTTATTTTTACCTTTTTTTTCCCCCCTCCCCAATTTCAATCTTGTCTCATCGCTGCAACTCCCCGGTAGCCTAGTGGTTAGAGCATTGGGCCAGTAATCAAAAGGTTGCTGGATCAAATCCCCGATCTGACAAGGTTAAAAATCTTTCGTTCTGACCCTGAGAAAGGCAGTTAACCCACTTCCCCGGGCGCCAAAGACGTGGATGTCGATTATGGCAGCCCCCCTCACCTCTCTGATTCAGAGGGGTTGGGTTAAATACGGAAGACGCATTTCAGTTGAATGCTTTCAGTTGTACAACTGATTAGGTATCCCCCTTTCCCAACTGGCTCGGGAGGCAGAGGTTGAGTCATGCGTCCTTCAAAACATGACCAGCCATGACACCAACCCACTTAACCCGGAAGCCAGCCACACCAATGTGTTGGAGGAAACACCGTTCAACTGACGACCGAGGTCAACCTGCAGGCGCTAGAGCGCAATGAGCGAAGTAAAGCCCCCCCCCCGGCCAAACCCTCCCCTAACCTGGACGACCCTGGGCCAATTGTGCGCCACCCTATGGGACTCCCGATCACAGCCGGTTGTGATACAGCACGGGACCGTTCCCGGGTCTGTAGTGACACCTCTAGCACTGCGTTGCAGTGCCTAAGACTGCTGCGCCACTCGGGAGGCCCAGCCTTATTCTAAAATTAATTGAAATTAAATAATTTCCTCATCAATCTACGCACAATACCCCATAATGACAAAGCGAATGTATTAAAAATAAACAACTAACTTATTTACATAAGTATTCAGACTCCTTGCTATGAGACTCGAAATTGAGCTCGGGTGCATCCTGTTGCCATTGATCATCCTTGAGATGTTTCTACAACTTGAGTTGGAGTCCACCTGGGGTAAATTCAATTGATTGGACATGATTTGGAAAGGCACACACCTGTTTACATATTGTCCCACAGTTGACAGTGCATGTCAGAAAAAACCGAGCCACGAGGTCGAAGGAATTGTCCGTAGAGCTCCGAGTCATGATTGTCAATGCATAGATCTGGGGAAGGATACCAAGAAATGTCTGCAGCATTGAAGGTCCCCAGGAACACAGTGCCCTCCATCATTCTTAAATGTAAGTTTGGAACCACCAACACTCTTCCTAGAGCTGGCCGCCCAGCCAAACTGAGCAATCGAGGGAGAATGGCCTTGGTCAGGGAGGTGACCAAGAACCCGATGATCAAGCTGACAGAGCTCCAGAGTTCATCTGTGGAGATGGAAGAACCTTCCAAAAGGAAAACCATCTCGGCAGCATCCCACCAATCAGGCCCAGTACATCACTGGGGCCGAGCTCCCTGCCATCCAGGACCTCTATACCAGGCGGTGTCAGAAGAAGGCCCTAAAAGCTTTCAGACTCCAGCCACCCAAGTCACAGACTGTTGTCTCTGCTACCACACGGCAAGCGGTAGCGATGCAGCAAGTCTGGAACCAACAGGACCCTGAACAGCTTCTACACCAAACCATAGGACTGCTAAATATACACTGCTCAAAAAAATAAAGGGAACACTTAAACAACACATCCTAGATCTGAATGAAAGAAATAATCTTATTAAATACTTTTTTCTTTACATAGTTGAATATGCTGACAACAAAATCACACAAAAATAATCAATGGAAATCCAATTTATCAACCCATGGAGGTCTGGATTTGGAGTCACACTCAAATTAAAGTGGAAAACCACACTACAGGCTGATCCAACTTTGATGTAATGTCCTTAAAACAAGTCAAAATGAGGCTCAGTTGTGTGTGTGTGTGTGTGTGTGTGTGTGTGTGTGTGTGTGTGTGTGTGTGTGTGTGTGTGTGGCCTCCACGTGCCCGTATGACCTCCCTACAACGCCTGGGCATGCTCCTGATGAGGTGGCGGATGGTCTCCTGAGGGATCTCCTCCCAGACCTGGACTAAAGCATCCGCCAACTCCTGGACAGTCTGTGGTGCAACGTGGCGTTGGTGGATGGAGCGAGACATGATGTCCCAGATGTGCTCAATTGGATTCAGGTCTGGGGAACGGGCGGGCCAGTCCATAGCATCAATGCCTTCCTCTTGCAGGAACTGCTGACACACTCCAGCCACATGAGGTCTAGCATTGTCTTGCATTAGGAGGAACCCAGGGCCAACCGCACCAGCATATGGTCTCACAAGGGGTCTGAGGATCTCATCTCGGTACCTAATGGCAGTCAAGCTACCTCTGGCGAGCACATGGAGGGCTGTGCGGCCCCCCAAAGAAATGCCACCCCACACCATGACTGACCCACCGCCAAACCGGTCATGCTGGAGGATGTTGCAGGCAGCAGAACGTTCTCCACGGCGTCTCCAGACTCTGTCACGTGCTCAGTGTGAACCTGCTTTCATCTGTGAAGAGCACAGGGCGCCAGTGGCGAATTTGCCAATCTTGGTGTTCTCTGGCAAATGCCAAACGTCCTGCACGGTGTTGGGCTGTAAGCACAACCCCCACCTGTGGATGTCGGGCCCTCATACCACCCTCATGGAGTCTGTTTCTGACCGTTTGAGCAGACACATGCACATTTGTGGCCTGCTGGAGGTCATTTTGCAGGGCTCTGGCAGTGCTTCTTCTGCTCCTCCTTGCACAAAGGCGGAGGTAGCGGTCCTGCTGCTGGATTGTTGCCCTCCTACGGCCTCCTCCACGTCTCCTGATGTACTGGCCTGTCTCCTGGTAGCGCCTCCATGCTCTGGACAGTACGCTGACAGACACAGCAAACCTTCTTGCCACAGCTCGCATTGATGTGCCATCCTGGATGAGCTGCACTACCTGAGTCACTTGTGTGGGTTGTAGACTCCGTCTCATGCTACCACTAGAGTGAAAGCACCGCCAGCATTCAAAAGTGACCAAAACATCAGCCAGGAAGCATAGGAACTGAGAAGTGGTCTGTGGTCACCACCTGCAGAACCACTCCATTATTGGGGGTGTCTTGCTAATTGCCTATAATTTCCACCTGTTGTCTATTCCATTTGCACAACAGCATGTGACATTTATTGTCAATCAGTGTTGTTTCCTAAGTGGACAGTTTGATTTCACAAAAGTGTGATTGACTTGGAGTTACATTGTTGTTTAAGTGTTCCCTTTATTTTTTTGAGCAGTGTAGTTAGTCCAGGTAGTTAAATAGTTAACCAATAGCTATCTGAGTTGACCCTCTTTGCACAAACTCTTTTGACTCATCACATATGCTGCTGCTACTGTTTATCTATCATGTTGCCTAGTCACTTTATCCCTACCTACAGTTGAAGTCAGAAGTTTACATACGCCTTAGCCAAATGCATTTAAACTCAGTTTTTCACGATTCCTGACATTTAAACCCAGTAAAAATTCCCCGTCTTAGGTCCATTTGGATCATGACTTTATTTTAAGAATGTGAAATATCATAATATTAGTTGAGAGTTTGATTTATTTCAGATTTTATTTTTTATCACATTCCCAGTGGGTCAGAAGTTTACATGCACTCAATTAGTATTTGGTAGCATTGCCTTTAAATTGTTTAACTTGGGTCAAATGTTTCGGGTAGCCTTCCACAAGCTTCCCACAATAAGTTGGGTGAATTTTGGCCCTTTGCTCCTGACAGAGCTGGTGTAACTGAGTCAGGTTTGTAGGCCTCCTTGCTCGCACACGCTTTTTCACTTCTGCCCACAAATACTCTATAGGATTGAGGTCAGGGCTTTGTGACGGCCACTCCAATACCTTGACTTTGTTGTCCTTAAGCCATTTGGCCAAAAGTTTGGAAGTATGCTTGGGGTCATTGTCCATTTGGAAGACCCATTTGCGACCAAGCTTTAACTTCCTGACTGATGTCTTGAGATGTTGCTTCAATATATCCACATAATTTTCCCGCCTCATGATGCCATCTATTTTCTGAAGTGCACCAGTCCCTCCTGCAGCAAAGCACCCCCACAACATGATGCTGCCACCCCCGTGCATCATGGTTGGGATGGTGTTCTTCGTCTTGCAAGCATCCCCCCTTTTCCTCCAAACATAATTATGGTCATTATGGCCAAACAGTTCTATTTGTGTTTCGTCAGACCAGAGGACATTTCTCCAAAAAGTACAATCTTTGTTCCCATGTGCAGTTGCAAACCGTAGTCTGGCTTTTTTATGGCGGTTTTGGAGCAGTGGCTTCTTCCTTGCTGAGCGGCCTTTCAGGTTATGTCGATATAGGACTCGTTTTACTGTGGGTATAGATACATGTGTACCTGTTTCCTCCAGCATCTTCACAAGGTCCTTTGCTGTTGTTCTGTGATTGATTTGCACTTTTCGCACTAAGGTACGTTCATCTCTAGGAAACAGAACGCGTCTCCTTCCTGAGCGGTATGACGGCTGCATGGTCCCATGGTGTTTACACTTGTGTACTATTGTTTGTCCAGATGAACGTGGCACCTTCAGGCGTTTTGGAAATTGCTCCCAAGGATGAACCAGACTTGTTGAGGTCTACAATTATTTTTCTGAGGTCTTGGCTGATTTCTTTTGATTTTTCCCATGATGTCAAGCAAAGAGGCACTGAGTTTGAAGGTAGGCTTTGAAATACATCCACATGTACACCTCCAATTGACTCAAATGATGTCAATTAGCCAATCAGAAGCTTCTAAAGCCATGACATCATTTTCTGGAATTTTCCAAGCTGTTTGAAGCACAGTCAATTTAGTTTATGTAAACTTCTGACCCACTGGAATTGTCATACAGTGAGTTATAATTGAAATAATCTGTCTGTAAACAATTGTTGGAAAAATTACTTGTCATGCACAAAGTAGATGTCCTAACCGACTTGCCAAAACTATAGTTTGTTAACAAGAAATTTGTGGATTGGTTGAAAAAGGAGTTTTAATGACTCCAACCTAAGTGTATGTAAACTTCAACTGTATATGTACATACAGTATCTACCTCAATTACCTCATACCCCTGCACATCGACTCGGTACTGGTACCCCGTGTATGTAGCCAAGTTATTGTTACTCATTGTATTTAGTCCTTGTGTTATACTTTTTAAAAATGATTTCTCTAGTTTTCTCTCTGCGTTGTTGGGAAGTAAGTAACTATTTCACTGTTACTTTACACCTGTTTACAAACCATGTGACAAATAAAATTAGATTTGAGATATGGTTTGTGTGTTTGTGTGCTAGGGATCAAGAGCTTGGGGGGGGGGGGGGGGGGGGGGGGGGAATGCTCAGTTGGGAGATTGGCAATCAGAACAGTGTTGTCAGGGCTGCCAAAGCTCTTAACAGGCTGTGAGAGCGAGCATGTGTGCCCCCAGGGCTGTGGCTTTGCTCACAGCATAGCCTCCTGGTTGGCTGTTCTTGTGACGCTCGTCCCAGGAGGAGAAGCTGGAATGCTTTTGGAGGACGATGCGTTCACCCATGATTTTGACGGGCCACAGACAACCCTAATATGTCTGGATGCTGCTCTAGCAGAGACTTGGACAGCTGTCTTGAAGCAGGCATACATGATGTAGCCCCCACCCCTGAACTCTTCATCCCAGATCCTGTCTACTTAGTCTGGGTAGTCCTGCCAAGCCCCTACGATGCAAACACAACTTTAGGTCCTGATCCAGCGTGGTGGGGCCTCTCTTGTGGTGCTAGCAGTAGACCGATGAAATCACTATTTTTTTTGTGTCTCTGAGTAAAGCTGTATTTTTTTGTGAGACTACAGCACAAGGGTAGATTACATCAAAGTTAATTTAGGAGTCAGTGAAAAGTGTCAGCCCTAGAGTAAAACATCCTTGTTCTTTTGTTGTCCACTGTAGGCACATGAAACTTGGTAGGCTTACTCGTTTGGTGCACTTTGACATGGCATAATATCCATTTTAGTGTGCATTACTGACCAAAAGGTTTGTTGGACATCGTTGACTTGATGGAGATTTTGTCTTTAAGTCGACGTGTACGGGTCATGTTGAGGACCATATCTGGCAATCACATTGAGCAGTTCAGTGGTTGGCGAACTCCAGAGCAGATAGCAATGGCCCATTGAAGTGAGGGGTGGGCTTAGGACAGGGGAGAGGGAGATGCATACTTGGCAGCCATTTTAAACTCTCCACCTGACAACCTTGGATGACCCTGGAATGCTGTGCTGCTTGACTTACCAGCAGGTCCAGAGGAACAGAACACAGTTCAGCCCGTCTTTTGAGTGCACCCTTGGGTGTAGAACCAACATTCATGCCAAGACGAGAGTTTCCAGAGAGTGAATTCATATCAACACGCACACCACACCACCACATTGCCTCTCTTGAGCTGTGCTGGGAATCTAATAAAACACACTACTCCATCATCATCATTGATGAAAATGACTTCCTCACTCGTACACACCATTTCCTCTCCATTTTCGGTCAAATCAAGCCTTTTTTCACGACCTCAAGATCCAAGTTCCTTCAATAGCTTGCCTATATCTAACATCTAGGAAAGGTTAGGGTTACGTTCCTCTGACTTCCCCGGCATGTGCTGTGAGACGGCCTGCCTTTTTATTCTCCTACCATCCTAAATCCCTCCAGTTATTCCAGCCTAATCAATGACGGGCGTTTCAGACGTGGACTGGCTTTAATTGTGTGATCCTATCTGCTTCATGAAGGCTGTTCCTCTGTCAGAACTCTCAGTTGCTCGGGAGCAAGCAACTTATAGGAGGTGGCTTATTTTCATTTCATTACCAACCATAACACATCAGGCTCGCGACGATGTGACCTGTTGGGTGTCCCGTCTTAACCATGCGCTAAGAGACCAGACTCATATCCCCCCTCCTCCTCATCTTCCTCCCACCTCATTCTTCCTCATCCAACCTCCTCATCATCCTCCTCCTTCCTCCTGCTCTCGGAAATCTGATGAAACCAGATTTTGAAAAGGGGGATTGAAATAGAGGCACTCATGTCTGGAAGTTGTTTTTTCCCGTAAAATGTTGGTAATCCCATAGTTTAATTTTGTGATTGGGATGTTTCCAGGTGGTGGTTTCTAATGCCTTCCAGATGGTATCCATGCCGATTCCAGTCGAAGTTGTGATGGCAGTAAAAATATTTTTTAAAGCTGGGATTTTCACAGTTGGGCAGGACTGGGATTGGCGGCTCTCTGACTGAATGAGGGAGACCAGACCACAGCGTCCTCCTCTGTTTCTGTTAGCACCTCTGATTGACAGCAGACAGAGAGAGGATGGTTCTATTTCCAGTGTTGAAATCCTGGCCCAGCTAGAGAGGACAGGACACGGTGTGATCTGGACCCAGTGTCCCTTTTGGCAGAGGAGGTCAAACTTTCCTTTGTCTCCCTCCACTCTTCTCCCTCTCTGTCACTCTTGTCTGTCTCCATCTCTCCTCCCTCTCTCTTTATCAGTCCCTTGCTGTTTTTCTTTCCTCCCTCCCCTGTCTTCAGTGTTCAGCCACGATGCACTGATTGAGCCAGAGTCTCGTCAGGAACAGCGTGTTACCCGAAGCAGTCAAAAGTAATGTTTTCAGGTTCCTCCTGAGTGTAGTAGCTTTGGTAAAATGTAACAAAAACCTGCCTGTGTGGATTAGGGAAAAGAGAGCTGGATATCAACTCTGATTTCAGGAGAGGCCCAGAGGCATGTTTAGCTATCGGTGCGTTTGCTGGCTGTTCCCTAGCTAAACTGAGGCCATGGGCAATGGCCTCCAGCCTCCCAGGTCCCTCTTCTCTATGATTGAGTTTAAAGCCATCACCAAGGGAGTTCCATTGTTTCCTCTGGTCAGGTAGCTGCTTTCCAGCCATGAAATCGAATCAATTAGGGGAACGTGGACCAGGGGGTCTATTTCAACACAACCCTAAACCAGGAAGCAACCATAGGAGTAGGCCTGAACTCACCCCCTCTCGCTGCCAAAGGTGCTTCAACAAAGTACTGGGTAAGGGTCTGAATTCTTATGTAAATGTGATATTTCTATTTTTATAAATTTATTAAAATTTCTGGTTTTGCTTTGTCATTGTGTGTAGATTGATGGAAAAAAAACTATTTAATACATTTTAGAAAAAGGCTAATTTAACAAAATTTGAAAAAGTCAAGGGGTCTGAATACTTATGAATGCACTGTATACACACGTGCACACCCACACTCTATTTATTAGGTACACCCATCCAGTACTAGATCGGACTCTCTTTGGCCTCCAGAACAGCCTGAATTCTTTGGGGAATGGATTCTATTAGTTTAACATTCCACAAGGATGTTGGTTCGTGCTGACGCTATGGCACCACACAGTTGTTGCAGAATGGACGATGGTACACCAACGCCGCTAGCCTTTACCATTGACATCAGGCAGGATGAATCCATGGACTCATTATGCTTATGCCAAATCCTGACTGCCATCAGCATGTTGCAACAGAAACCGGGATTCATCAGACCAGGCAATGTTTTTCCGCTCAATTGTCCAGTGTTGGTGATCTCGTGCCCACTGGATTCGCTTCTTCTTGTTTTTAGCTGATAGGAGTGGAACCTGGTGTGGTCACCTGCTGCAGTAGCCCATCCGTGATAGACGAGTTGAGTGTTCCGAGATGCCATTCTGCACATCACTGTTGTACTGCACCGTTATTTGTTGGTTTGTAGCCCACCTGTTAGCTCACACCATTCTCTGTCAACCTCTCTCATCAACGAGCCGTTCTGGCTCAAAGGACTGCCGCTGACTGGATGTTTTTTAGTTTGTTGCACCATTCTTGGTAAATCTGTGCGCCTGGCACCGACGATCATACCACACTCAGTCACATGTTTTGCCCATTCTAACATTCAATTGAACAATAACCGAAAGCCTCAATGCCTGTTTGTCTGCTTTATGTAGCAAGCCACGGCCACATGACTCACTGTCTGTAGGAGCAACCCCTCATAATGAACGGGGTCTAAATTAGATATAGACCTTCCATGCACTGGGAGAGGGGGTGAGTTCAGGCCTACTCCTATGGTTGCTTCCTGGTTTAGGGTTGTGTTGAAATAGACCCCCTGGTCCACGTTCCCCTAATTGATTCGATTTCATGGCTGGAAAGCAGCTACATGACCAGAGGAAACAATGGAACTCCCTTGGTGATGGCTTTAAACTCAATCATAGAGAAGAGGGACCTGGGAGGCTGGAGGCCATTGCCCATGGCCTCAGTTTAGCTAGGGAACAGCCAGACTCCAATCAAGTTGTAGAAACATCTCAAGGATGGTCAATGGAAACAGGATGCACCGGAGTTCAATTTCGTGTCTCATAGCAAAGGGTCTGACTAATTATGTAAATAAGGTATTTCTGGTTTTGCAAAAATACTAAACTGTTCGCTTTGTCAGCATGGAGTATTGTGTGTCGATTGATGAGTAAAAAATGAATTAAATATTGAATCCATTTTAGAATAAGGCTGTAACAAAATGTGGAAAAAGTCAAGAGGTCTGAATATTTCCTGAAGCACTGTATATGTGTATATTGATGATATAAAGGCAACAATTTGCTAAGATTTCAGAGTTACAGTTCATACAAGGAAATCAGTCAATTGAAATAAATTAATTTGGCCCTAATCTATTGATTTCACATGACTGGGATTACAGATGGGCATCTGTTGGTCACAGTTACTTAAAAAGAGAAGGGGTGTTGATCAGATCCAGTCAGTATCTGGTGTGACCACCATTTGCCTCATGCAGCACAACACATCTCCTTCATACATGTCAATCCAGAGCATCTCAGACATGCTCAATGGGAAAGGGGTATATCTAGTCAGTTGTCCAACTGAATGTATTCAACTTAAATGTGTCTTCCACATTTAACCCAACCCCAATGGGTGACATGTCTGAGTATGCAGGCCATGAAAGAACTGGGACATTTTTAGCTGCCAGGAATTCAGCACAGGTCCTTGAGACATGGGGTTGTGCATTATCATGCTGAAACATGAGATGATGGCAGCGGATGAATGGCACAACAATGGGTCTCCAGGATCTCGTCACGGTATCTCTGCATTCAAATTGCCATCGATAAAATGCAATTGTGTTATTTTCCATAGCTTAGGCCTGCCCATACCATAACCCTGCCCATACCATAATCCCACCGCCACCATGGGGCACTCTGTTCACAACGTTGACAACCACTCACCCACACAACGTCATACATGCTGTCTGCCCGTTACAGTTGAAACCGGGATCCATCACTTCTCCAGCGTGCCAGTAGCCATCGAAGGTGAGTGTTTGCCCACCGAAGTCTATTACGACGCCGAACTGCAGTCAGGTCAAGACCCTGGTGAGGACGACGAGCACATAGATGAGCTTCCCTGAGATGGTTTCTGACAGTTTGTGCAGAAATTCTTTGGTTGTGCAAACCCACAGTTTCATCAGCTGTCTGGGTGGCTGGTCTCAGACGATCCCGCAGGTGAAGAAGCCGGATGTGGAGGTTCTGGGCTGACATGGTTCCAAGTGGTCCGCGGTTTTGAGTTCGGTTGGACGGACTGCCAACTTCTCAAAAAAAAACTATGTTGAAGGTGGCTTATGATGGAGAAATTAACATTAAATTATCTGGCAACAACTCTGGTGGACATTCCTGCATCCAGCATGCCAACTGCACGTTCCCTCAACTTAAGGCATCTGTGGCATTGTGTTGTGTGATACGACTGCACATTTTAGAGTGGCCTTTTATTGTGCCCAGCACAAGGTGCACCTGTGTAATGATCCAGCTGTTTAATCAGCTTGTTGATATGCCATACTTGTCAGGTGGATGGATTATCTTGGCAAAGGAGAAATGCTCAGTAACAGGGATGTAAACAAGTGTGTGCACAACGTTTTAGAGAAATAAGCTTCTTTGTGCGTATGGAACATTTCTGGAATAATATTTTATTTCAGCTCATGAAGCAGGGGACCAACACTACATGGTGTGTGTGTGTGTGTGTGTGTGTGTGTGTGTGTGTGTGTGTTCAGGAGACCAGTGCCAATAACTTGGGTGTGAGTGCTGCCTTTTTAGATGGGGATAGCAGAGATCCCATACATGTGAGACTGGAGAACATGTTTCATGTATGGAGAGGATGTTTCAATGCTGTGGTCTCGTCATGTTGTGGTTAAACAGGTGGCCCCATGCCCTGTACGGTCTTCCTCTAGTCTACAGTATTTAACTCTGTTTCTCTCCCCCACCCCTGTTCATTCAATTCATTTGACTCCAACCTCCCTTCCCAAATATTAAGTATTTTTATATTTTTACAAGCAGTAAATCCATGTTGCTTCAAGAGTTATGATCATACACCGCAAGCCAGGTACATCAGCATCAGTTGGAGAATGGGGCCTTGCTTTCGACGGCTGGAATGAAATAACCATTGCCAGCCCTCAGCGGCCACTAAAACTTCCTTTATGGAAATCAATGTAGCCATCAAGAATAGCGGCGATGGTGGAAGTGCCATTGGTTGGTTGCGCCTTAACCCAAAGACATCATCAACCCTACTTTTCCAATATATGCGTCTGATTTTAACTCAAAACGACTGCTTATTCGCTCACAATAGATGATTGTGTTTTTCCTCTCTTTATTAGAGGAACAGCCAGACCTGACGTTTGAATAGGGTATAGGGTCTTTTGTTTCGCTTTTTTCCCCTTAGCCATTTGGATTCCATTTTCGTTGAAGAGGGATGATTAATATATTTTGTGCTTCGATAGACATGGGCTTGGTTTTTATGAAATATATCTGCTGCTCCACTATTAAAAACAATGGTTTTGTTCTAGAACCCTTTCTTAAAGATTTATTCAATTAAATCTAATTGAACGTGGGTGGTGTTCTGTTACCAGCATTAGACGTTAGGCGATTCCATAAGGAGCCATAAGGCCCCTCTCCCACCCACTTATTCTCCCACTCCCGTACACTGTTGCCTTCCAGATGAATGTCATGATGCTAAACGTATTTCTCAAGATATGAAACCTACTGTTCCCAAGTAGTCATTTTTCAATCTAACCATTTTAGAATTTCTACCTGGGGAAAGAGACCTACAGTATGAGAGATTTCCACTTGTGACCACAATTTTTTTTTACAATAACATTGTCATCCTCTCTGTAGCGTTCTTGGAAACAGTTCAGAGTCTAGACCTTCCCCCGGCCACCTGGTCTCATTTTACCCTCCCACAATAGTTCAGTTCCATACTGGCTGGGTATGTGTTAAGTCCATCCACTTATTCAGTGTGGTCATCTGTATGCAGCCCGGACTTACGGTCGGTGGTGACATGTATGACACGGACCCTGAAACACTGTCTTGATTGATGGAGTCACCGTAGCAGGTTACCTAGAAGATGCATTCTGTCTCCTCCAACAGTCTGATATTGATCAGTGTGCTGTGCTGCTCTGGGCCCCGGGCCAATAAAAGGGCCGTGAGAGGCCTCAGAGGACCAGGTATACCATTTTGCGTTGGCCCAGGATAAACTACTTACCAAACGGTTCCTGTCCTAGGGACACAAAGGTTTGCATTCAGGCTCTGCAGCACTGCTGAAATCAATATGGTGATAAAATTGACAGATAGGTAGTAAATTATGTGGAATCTTGGCCTGTCACTGCGCTGTCAGCAGGAAATCTCTTTTTAATAGTCTATTTAAGGAGAAGCAGGGTTGTGTTTTTCTAAGTCGGTGGGGGAATGTTGATACAGAGCTGCTTGTATGGGTGGGGGGTGATCTTAAGAAGTGGCTGGGCGAATCGCGTGCTGCTCTGACAGAGCAAACAGGACCCCCAGCCGCAGCATGCCGGACCCTTGCAGGTGCATGGAGGTGGGGGGTGTTTTTAAGAGGGGAGGGAGGATGGTTGCGGGGGGGGAGTGTGGGGCTGCCAAAGCAGCCACCTGTCGTTCCGTAGTTTTTAGGACTTCCTTCTCATCCGGTATTCAGCACGGCTCCCAGTTGGCCCAGTGTGTGTCCTGTTGCCAGAAGGCCTGATTGAAACCAACTGCCAACGGGGGCTGCCATGTGTTTTGATTGGAAGGAGGGGTTCGGAGATGGGGGTGGGATTGCGAGGCGAAACCCTGGGGAGGGAAGCGGGGGACGAGGGTTTTAGTGAAGAGGGGTGGTGGTGAGTGTTGGCGGGGATGGGGGGCAACCAGAATGCTTGAAGCTCCCACCTTCGGCACAGCTAAGAGATGAGATGTCTAGACTGCTTCATTTCTCCTTCACACCAGGTCGGGCCCGGTTCCCCCACTCTCTTTCCCATGTCAGAGCTGCAGAGTTTCTACGGAGACTGGCGTTGTAAAAATCCTTTTACGGCTCTGGGTCTACTAGGAAGAAAATGAGGAAGAGAGGAGTGTGGCAGAAAATCTGTCCTCACCTAGACTCCCTTCTGTCTTTATACTCTCTACCTCTTTCCTCTCGTTAAAAGTCCTCAATCTATGTACTCTGGCAATTGCCCGAAAATATGCGTTTTCCCATTAAAACCTATGAATTTTTCTGTGGCTTGTAGAAGGTTTTTGTGGTGCCGTGGGGAAAGAAATTAACGGAATTGACATCACTGGGATGTTGGGAGTTTACAGTTAGTTGCGAAATCTGCTGCGTTCTCTAAGGCACAAGCAAGGGATTTCCTCGTTCTCTTTACCCGATGGCTTTCTCTTTTGTCATAATACCTGTGGGCTGTAGTGGTGGGGAGGGGAAGGAAAGCTTCAGGGCATCATTGGATATTTAATTTTCAATAAATAAAGATTTTCTCTGAATGATGTACCGGATGCTTTTGCCCAGGTGGAAAACCCATTTTGGAAAAACCTGGACGTGCTCAGTCGGAATGCAAAGTTTCCACAGGCTGTACTCACTCCCAAGGTTAAGCCGCATGTACGAGGATCCTTCAGAATATTTATTTATTTATTTATTTATCAGGTTAGCGTGGCGTGTGGACCTCGCTGCACCGTGGCTCGACAGCTGTGGCGAGCAGACGTTACACTCCGCCTCACTGAATGAGGGCCTGACTTCGTCGCGACCTCTCAGAAATTGTGGATTTGCTATTTTGCGAAATAACAAACTATTTATTTATGTATTTATTATGGGCCCTGGTTCCTACAGTACAGCCATACAACATAAGACGTTAGGAATTCAAAAGTGTGAAGAGGCAGTTCGTGGGGGAGGAACCCCTGGTTTCCTGGTCTCCAGATGCATTGTCAGCTCCGTCAGACGAGGCCCTCTTCTAAGGGTCTTCTGCGTCGCAACGTTATGGTTTCTGCATCCCACATCCACCATCCATCCCCCTGTGTTTAGCCCCAGCCCTGTGTAGGGTGATCCACCCTCCCCTGGCCCCCCTCACGGTCATCCTCTCATTGGGCTTGACTGGAGAGGAGCACTTCTACAGACCAGACATGAGTTTCCATTGGCTGGCTGGCGTCTGCTAACCGCTAACCATTCCATATGCCTGAATGGGACCCATAGGGACTGAAGAGACAGACCGACCTGATTCACTGTCCCCACAGCCATACTGAGATGGTACTCTCTGGTGTTAATCTGTATGGTGGGTTTCACGTCACTTGTTGTGTGATGGTCGAGACAGCAAAGCAAGACATTACCTCTGTACTCTCGCTCTTTGCAAGACACCGAGGAACAGACAGTATTTTTACATGGAAGTGTAATAGGTAAAAACCATGTTCGTTTAACCTTGAAATAGTCAAATACTGCTGCCCAGCCATTTGCATTCATGTCCCAGTGTTGATCTCACAATCTGGGTTGGAGTGAATTCCAGATTTCCCCATACTAAGGAACATTGGCATCCTCTTAATTCAAATTTCAGCTTTTTAACGCAAATCCCGTATTCTTCTTGAAAGATGAGTTTTTCTATGACCAAGTCACTGATCTGACAAAGTAATTTGTTCCTTATCAACAGAACACTTGAGTCCATGGTTATAGTGTACTGTTTAAACATTACATTGCAAATATTTTAGTTTCCATTAGAACTAGAGGTTAGTGGGTTTGTCCAGGTTGTCGTGAATGAAAGGAACAAGAGCAGCTAACCTCGCTCCCAGCGGTTGTGAACATTTCCACATTTGGTTTCCACCGCTGCCTGTGACAGGGCTGATGGGTGAGTGTGATAGCAAGGGCCAACCATGAGACCGGGCCCCAGCGGGAGGCAGCCCTGGTGGGGGGAAAGAGAGGAGGGAGCGGGGGTGGCCTGGAGGTCAGGGAGTAATGGACACAGTTCTCTCTGGCCGAGAGAGAGGAACGGTGTTTGGGGGACAGGGTGAGGAATTCCAGAGGTGTGCAGGCTTCCTTTGCCTGCCAGACAGGTTGGTCGGGTCTGGGCTGGGGGACAGTGTTGGGGCTGCGGGGACAGTGTGGTGGCTGGGAAGAGAATAGTCTGGGCCGGGGGACAGCGTGGGGGCTTGGGGGAGAATGGTCTGGGCCGGGGGACAGCGTGGAGGTTGGGGGTAGAAGGGTCTGGGCCGGGGGACAGCGTGGAGGCTGGGGGTAGAATGGTCTGGGCCGGGGGACAGCGTGGAGGCTGGGGGGTGAATGGTCTGGGCCGGGGGACAGCATGGAGGTTGGGGGTAGAATGGTCTGGGCTGAGGGACAGACTGCGGCAGGCAGCCAGGAGCCCTGTACCTGCAGATCCAATCATCCCCCGCTGAGCCTTGCAGCTGCCCCTTAAAAGGTCCCAACCGACGAGGGCCTGCCACACACCCAAACTCAGCCGCGACCAACGCTGCCCAAACTCATCCCTGGAACCCTCCCCCTCAGTGTGTTTAGTAGTAAGCGACGCCCTCTACAGACGGCCCTCTACAGACGGCCCTCTACAGACGGCCCTCTACAGACGGCCCTCTACAGACGGCCCTCTACAGACGGCCTCAGCTGTACTCTTCAAAGCACTGAAGAGAATACTGCATATATCATCTGGCTGATTCTGGGAAAAAAACAAGTTTTGTAATTTGAGTTGTTGAGGCCTTTACTGGCCAGCTTTTTTTTGTCACAGTTGACTGAGTTCAATAGTTGCAATATGAGATTTCTTGTGAATATGGAAGAAACTAGATGCGTTCTCAAATCGACAGTCCCTTTTTTAGTTACATCTCTAGTAAATGAAGGGTTTGAGTGAACAGCTGTGTGCGTGAGTAATGAGGTGTGGTAAAGATGGTAATCTAGCTGGACAGCGCAAGATGATCAACTTGTGGTTTGTTCCTTATCACACCTCACTGTGTTTTTATAGCTGTTTGTACACCTGATTTGGTCTTTCATACTGTACAAGTCTGTATCATCATCAAAAATCTCGGAAATAAAACGAAGAAATATATTTATCAGCAGACTGAAAAACACATTGAAATTTAAGTACTTTCTTTTTCACTGGGAATTGCAAAATAACAATAAAATAAAGGAATCTTACCTGTTTGAAATAAACGCAATTAATTCATAAGCATATTTATTTAGACATGAATTTGAACAGATTCTTACAAATATTGTACAGAACATCAAATTACATAAGACCGAATGCTGAGGATTTATCTTCAGGAGAAAGGCAGTTGTCCGTCGGGGTAGAAACTCACTGACCACAAAAAAACTGTTACATTTGAAGTGAAAGCTGTGTTATATATTTGGTTTGTGGAACAGTTCGCTCACTTTCCAGCAAGTAGCCTGATCCAGTCAACTATGAGTTCCAGTTTTGCCTGCCCTTGTCCATTACAACCCTCCTTACCACACCCCTTTTAGTTCCACCGTGGCTCATCTGAGTCCTTACCGACTGTCTAGGAGTCTGTCATGCAGAGAGGGTTGTGGTTCTAAAGTTTCAGGTTTATCAGTCTGCATATGCAGACGTGCTCAGGTAAAGAAAAGATGAGAGCAATGTTATTTTTTTCTTCTCTTCAAGTCTTTTGAGAGATCATGGAATGGAGAAGTGTTGAATGTTTTTTAGAGGGATGATTATTCTCGATCTCCTCTTTGAGTCCGGGCATGCTTCCATTGTCCAAGAAGTTCCAGTCTCTTTCGATCCAAAAATGATTACCTCGTCAGAAACTACACTTAGCATCTCAGTTCTGATTTTTTTTTTTTATGGGGGGGCTTAAAATTAAATACAGATTTTGATTTATGTACACCTTTAAGAACGTCACGTTTCTGGTCCACAGTTCTGGTTCATATGCTGTGCTCATCAAGTCAGTTTCTTCCCTCTGTCGTCCTCCAGATATTAACTTCTTAGAGCAGTTTTCCTGTCTCTGTCTTTGCTCTGAAAGAAAGAAAAAAAAACCAGTTAACATTTTCTAGTAGGCTATTAATAGTAAAAAATGCTAAACACTTTGTGAAAATACATTTCCAAGACGGATTCTATCCCAATCTTAACTATTTTACAATGCACCTTATTGATGAGGTAGCGTAAGTAAAGGAAAATAATATTGTTTGTCTTAGCCTGTCAGACTGGCCTAGTTCAATTCTTCTAACCCACTGGTCCAGCCTGCAGTGGAGGCTGCCTGTAGGCCTTTGTGGACTGGGGAGGTATGATGTGGACTGGTCTGGGGCTTGTGGGCTGTAGCATGGCCATGGGGGAGGCTCATGTTTTCTCCTCTCACCATACACTGAGTGGCAGAAGTAGCATTAGGACACCTGGCTCACATTGTGCTCCCTACGGATTAACCCAGAGACTGGGAGACCAGGCCATGGAATGCCATTTCCACGGCTACGTCTGACGTAGGCAGGCCCAGGCGCTCTGTCAAAACACTCGTCTCCAATTGATGAGGTCAGACAGTCTCTTTTGAAAACGGGCCAGGAACTTTTTATTTTCTTTGGTTTATTGTTTTTGTTCAGTGCCACTTTAAAGTCACATTCGTCGGCTCCAGGGATCACTTACCCCCGACTAATAGGATTTTTGTTTAACATTTGTTTTTCATATCCTGTATAACACATTGTAAAGATGTATAGGGCTAATTCCGCAGCAGCTGAAACCAAATATGAAGCCTTTTTTGATTGAACTCACACCTTTTTTATTTTCTTTTTAAAGCTTCCACCACTTGCTTATACAGCATCTAATTACATGGGAACGCTTTGTTGTTTTTATAAACATATCACAACATATTACATTTCCACAGAGCCGATCTGTTTTTATTCTGTCCTCAGGCTTCATTCTTTAGGCAAATATTTGGTTTGGTTTCGGCCGGACAGGTAATGCTGGCAGATTACAATGGAGGCACTTTGTGTGTGTGTGTGTGTGTGTGTGGCGTGCGTGCGCGCAGGGGTGCGTGGATTTTCAGACGTAACTTGAGCCCTAACGGACGATTCATCTGTTTGGGTTATTGAATGCAGCCCGCTTTCCGTCTGGTCATCCTAACTATTCTGAGCGTGAGTTCTTTACACCCTGTTTTGTCTGTAGACAAAAGTTGGACACGATATTACATATTCTAGAATAACTTGTTAAACAGGTGTTTGTAGGTGTGAAGTGAAAAATGTGTCGTTTTTTAATCACATGGTTAAGGCTTATTTTACAGTTGGACAATAGTATTTAAGATTAAAATGAAATATTAAGTTACAACAATATTTCAACTAAGTGTTATTTTTAATTCTAGCTTGCTGCTCAGCCTACTGTTAGTTCACACTGGGTCATTTCATAATGTGTTACATGTTCACACTGAGACTCCCGTTGCAGGGAAAAGCTTTAGGAACTTCCGTATGGCTGTAACGAAGGAACTCGGGATAATTACAGAAAATATCAGCCATGTGGCTGCTAGGCTAGTGCACAGCTTTGGGACTGGCCTCTGAGGCTGTCTATACTCAATTAGTCATCTGTTGGGTTAACCCCAGCACCAGTACACAGAGGAAGCTCACCAAGCTCTTTCCCCTGCTCTCCTCCAAACTGCTGCTGCACACGTACTGTCCATTTGAATAGGGGTTGTCTGCTCCTGTGTCCTGTTATGCAATCCCCCTGCCATCCTTCATAACCCCTGTCTTCACCTGCTACAGCTATTAGGGAGAAAGAATGCTCCCTTCCTAATGGACTGTGCTGAGCAGCCCCCAACGAAAGAGGGGGGTGGGGGGGTAAATGTTTGTCCTGCTCTGTCTTATGTCATTATAATGGGGCTTTAGTTGAAGTGCACTTCTACACAATTGATTTGCTGTCAATAGAAATGTAAACCGTTTCATGATGGGGTGTGTGTGGGGGGGTGTATATATATGTGTGTGTGTGTGTGTGTGGGGGGGGTGTATGTGCATGAGATGTCTAGCTTGACTATGTTACATGGAAAATGATTTATTCCACTCCAAGCAAGGTAGAGCTGTGCCAGATGGATACAATTTTGGAATGGAAAATGTGATAAGATCACACACTTACCAACACCTACACACATCTGTAAGCAAATCATTTCTGTGTGTGTCCACATCAATTGGCCTCTGACTTCAGTGGCAGGAAAAAGCATGAAATACAATAAAGAGAATTCAGAGTGAAATGACGGTCTCTCTCTGATGATGTAAAATGTTTGGTCTGACTACTGATCCAATGAGTAGTAGGCTAGAAAAGAGCACCATCGGAGCACTTTGATTGGTTGATTTGAGTCCAACACAAGTACTGAACTGGTGATATCATAACAGTATGCTAATTGATCAATGAAGCATTGTATCATCTTTCCTACACTTCCAAATGCTTGTGAATATTCTAGATCGCACAACAACTCTCCTGTTGTTCTTTTCAATCATCCTGTTCTCAATTTGTTCTCTCTCTGAATTGGAAACATTTTGACGTGTGTTCTACAGTACCTCAATGTGTTTCCTCTTTATTTTCCTCTTTCTTTAGCAACAATAAAGCTATGAGTCTTGGCCGAGCAATGCTTTTCACGGAGTAATGAGAGCTAAGAATGGGTAAAGAGAGCAGTGCGGTTTGGAGTGGGTCGCTTCACCTCTTAAAGCCTCGACTACAAAGCCGAAGCCCAATCTGTTTCGAATATCGGCCCAGCTCAGGCCTCCTATAGACAGGCCTTTAATTCAGGAGAAAAAACCTTAAACAGCCATTATCTCATTTGCTGGTTTATTCTGCCTTGCTAAAATCAATGAAATGGATGAATAGGATTGCTTCCAGTCGGGCGAATGTCCATTAGTCTCTTTTTATTGTTATTAATTGTATGACTCCTGCATCTCTGTTTCCTTCATGGTCTTTTAAAGAGCCCCTTTGTAGCAGTGAATACGTCTACGAAACATTACTAATAGGCTTTTACTTGAATTGGTTTTTGATTTGATGCATTATTCGCTCCTTGGTGATGCTATAACAAGGTTGATCCAGATACTGTTCATGGTGGGCTTGTGCTATTACACTTGAAAGTTGAGCATAGCTTTCTGTTAGATCTGTCCAAAGGTCAGGAGTTGTGCCTCTCCAGGACATGTTCATACATTAATGATGGCAGTGTAACACGTCTACTGTGCAGCTCTGTGGTCTGCGATTGAAGATCTCTAGTGATGGTGTGTGTTGTCTAGAATGGGAGTCATATCGTATTCATGATTTATTTAGGAAGCCAGAGGTCTGAGATGCAGCGAGGCAGGTTGTGTGTGTGTGTGTGTGTGTGTGTGTGTGTGGTTGACAGTGTTATTAATTGGAGCCCTAGGAAGAGCCTTAGGTCAACACAGGATGCGTGTGTAAATGGCTCACTGACAGATTGGGGAATAAGGCAGATGTTCCCAGAATGCTTCCGATCAGAGCACGGAGACGTAGGTAGCTGATTTTACGTCTCGGTATTGGAGTCATGGTGCGTCTCGGTATTGGAGTCGCGGTGCGTCTCGGTATTGGAGTCGCGGTGCGTCTCGGTATTGGAGTCGCGGTGCGTCTCGGTATTGGAGCCGCGGTGCGTCTCGGTATTGGAGCCGCGGTGCGTCTCGGTATTGGAGCCGCGGTGCGTCTCGGTATTGGAGTCGCGGTGCGTCTCGGTATTGGAGTCGCGGTGCGTCTCGGTATTGGAGCCGCGGTGCGTCTCGGTATTGGAGCCGCGGTGCGTCTCGGTATTGGAGCCGCGGTGCGTCTCGGTATTGGAGCCGCGGTGCGTCTCGGTATTGGAGCCGCGGTGCGTCTCGGTATTGGAGCCGCGGTGCGTCTCGGTATTGGAGCCGCGGTGCGTCTCGGTATTGGAGCCGCGGTGCGTCTCGGTATTGGAGCCGCGGTGCGTCTCGGTATTGGAGTCGCGGTGCGTCTCGGTATTGTGTTTGCTCGACTAGGAGTTAAAAGGAGTAAGTCCAGTATCAGAGTTTAGAGTTTAATCACTTAAAACGCCTTCCGTTCTATATACATTGTTTACTCCAGGATTTTCCTTTCCTCTGTGCTTTTTTTTCAATGAAATACATTTTGGACAGTCTTCATGTTTTCTGAGTGTATAATACATATTGTGGTGGTGAAATATAGTACCTAACCGAAAATGTCCCAGTGTCATGGTTGACTCTTAATTGTTAAGAGCATGTGGTATATTCCAAGTTGGAAAACTGCTTTGCTCTTGTGAGTTGAAATGACAGTTTCCCCCACTCTGTTTTTTGGTTTTGTGTTGTATTTCTCATGGCTGGAGCGTGATTTACGCTTTTATTTTTAATGCGGCGTGGTGTTGGCTTTATGAGCCAGAGTCTGCCCAGGCGTATGCTGAGGAAGAGCAGAGGAAGAGGAGAGAGCGAGAGAGGGATAGATGACGTGTTTGTATTTGGTGTGACACTTCCTTGTTTAGGCTATTTTCTGTTGGCCCACAATTCAGTTGGTTCATAACTTCTCAGACCAAATAGACAATGGGAAGTGCTACTGAATACAGGAAGCAAATTGAGACCTCTGAGAGTTTGGGATTTGGGTCTTACTACTGAGAGGTTTAGTTGAAGCTGGACAACTGGGCATCCTTATCTGTCACTGTGTCTGAGCACTGAGCTCTCTCTTACCCTCCAGTACAGCAGAGTGCATAGGATTCCCTTTATTCATCTCACAAGAACAGATGATCCTAAATACATAAGGGAATAATAGATGTAGTTTTCTTGTCTAAGGGTAGCGTAAGTTTGAAGCTTTTCAATCTTTTATTTCAAATCACTTAGGCTATAAGAATCATATAGGAAGGAGCCATCCAGCATGCTACTTCCTAAACAAAACGCCTTCTAATTGGATAATGCTTTACTTTAGTGCAAGGTTTCTGAATCTCTGTCGTGGGGCCCACCCTGGGTGCACGTTTTTGGTTTTTGTCCTAGCACTACACAGCTGATTCCAATAACCAACTCATCATCAAGCTTTCATTATTGGAATCAGCTGTGTAGTGCTAGGACAAAAACCAAAACGTGCACCCAGGGGGGGCCCCACGACCGACTTTGGGAAACCCTGCTTTAGTGGTTGGAGTTGTGGTGTTTTGTATCCTACTTGTGGCACAATGGCATATGCATGGTGTGGACGGATGGGACAGACTAACTCACCATTTTCCTTTGGTTGCTAAGGCAGAATGTGCAGATCTGTTTAGGCTGGGAGTTCTCTGCGTCGTGGGCCGGGGATCCATGCTGATGTAAATAGTGGGCAGAGGAGGTCGCTCCAGCATGGCATGGCTGCCCGTCCCCGCATGTCTCCCCAACCAGCAGCACGTTGCCCAGGTGGGAGATGTAGCTGGACGCCAGCCGCAGTGTCTCGATCTTGGACAGCTTCCTGTCGGCTGGCTCGGTGGGGATGAGGGTCCGCAGGGCGGTGAAGGCCGTGTTCACGCTGTTGGTGCGGTCCCGTTCCCGCGCGTTGGCTGCGTTGCGCTGCCGCGGCAGCCCAGTCGTCGGAGAGATGGAGCCGTCCTGCGAGAGCAACATCTGAGGCGGGAGCTGACCCCCTCCCAGGCGCCCTGCTCCAGCACTGCCCGGCTTCCGTTTGCGGCCCCCGACTTTGATGTCATAGCCTCTGGCGTCCAGCCTGAAGGAGTGGTCGTCTGAGCCCGAGCTTCCATCCTCCTCGTCCTCGGACAACATGGAGATGTCTGAGTATAGGTACCGGTTGGGCGCCGGCCGCACCATGGCGAAGGACATGGTCACTGTGCTCTGGAGTTCCAACAGTCAACTAGCTCTATCTCTACTCGGGGCTTTGTTTACTACTGTGCCACCTGGACATGCATGGATAGTTCAATGATCACACAGGAAAAAAGTAACAAGTGTTACCTCAGTATCTCTCTCTAAATCCTTTGACTCCGATGCACTCCAGTCCAGTATGGCGTGGCTCCTCTGTCATTAAAGTCCCATGTGGAGTTTTAACTTTCCTTTCTCTAGGTGAGAAACCAAATGGAGGAATGTCAGGTCCCACTGCGTTTCTCAGATCCTCTCAGGATACGGTTTGTCTCTCTCTCGTTCTCTCTTTCTTGCTTGCTCCTCTCAGATCCACGTCTGCGTGGCTCCCTCAGCTCGGCTCCACGTCTGTCCCTTGCACTTTCTCTCTCTCTTTTACACTCTCTCTCTCTGTGCTCAGATCCACATGTGGTTTCTGTCTGAGAGGTTGGGTATGGTTAGGCTTTATAGCCAGTGGGAGTGTCTGGTGCTACCCCTCCCTCCTTCCCTTCTTCTCTCCCTCTCTCCCTCCTTCCCTTCTTCTCTCCCTCTCTCCCTCCTTCACTCCGTATGCAAATGTCCCAGCTGGCTTGGGGAGGGAGGGAGTCCAGCACATTGTGGATCTACTATCTGCTACTATCTGCTTCCTTATTTAACCCGACCCGGGAAAAGCCATGTAAAGAAGCTTCCGGAAACCATTGTGTGAAAGAAGGAGTCTTTTGTTGAATACCGGCTGCTCTGGGCACTCTCTATTACTGATTAATTGTGTGTAAACTGGACGCACACAAACACTACGGGCGGTCCATAAAACTCCTGCAAAGTTAAAGACCGATTTAAATGTCAGCGATTCAGAATGGGGAACCTCGTTTCTCATCTTTTTATTTTTCCAAATTTGTGGCATAACCCCTAACTTAACCCCAATGCAGTCAAGCTGGGAGGTGAAGGCTCTTACTTAGCTAGAAAATGTATCATCATCCCACTCTTTCTCATCAGTGATTCCCACCCAATGACAGAGTGCGATTCTTCAGAGATTTACTTGGGGAGTTTAGGACTAACCCTCACAACAAGACTGATGCTGTCATGGTGTCTACATTGGTTCCATCACTCTGGGGAGTGAGTTGTCTTTCACTTTTGTGTTCCTCCTTTAACCCAGACTGGAGCCATTTAGTCATGCTGCTAGAACCAAAAAGAAACTAAATGTGGTCCAGAGGGACTATACGTCAGGTAGCTTAGCACACCTGTTTGTCACTGAATCATCCTGTGGCAGAAAGACAAATGGAAGAACCGTTCTCAAGACTCTGTTAGGTTTGTAGATCCAGTGTATGACAGATGTTGGCCTTACTGTTTGTGTTATTGGACGTTGACGCATCGACGGCGCTTGATGTTTCCACATTACGGAAAGCAACTTGAACTCCCTTAAGTCAATTCTTAATGCTCAGGAAGCCCCAGAGATTGTTTCTGTTGACGGTGATATATGTTCTCTTTTCCTGACACCAGATGGGCATTAAACAGATTGTTCTTCTAGCATGAAGATTGTCAATTACTCAGTGCTGTACGTAACGTTTACATACAGACTGGGACAGCGTGTAAGGGTTGACAGGGTAGTTCTCATATGGTTAGAAAATGTTTGTTACCAAACATTAACTTTGGATGTGCTCTATATTTTCTAACTCTTTCCCAGGGGTATCATCCAAGTGCTTTTAATTGGTTGATAGAATATTCAACAAATTTTACTGGCCAGGTACAATTACCTATGAAGTCCTTCAAGTGACAAACCAAATGTTCTAATCTCGACTGAAAATTCAAAAATGTTTGACCAGTCCTCTATTCCACTCTTTATACGTATAATTCATCATCTTCATACCGGTTCGTCAGATCATTAATGATGTGGTCGTCTGTTGGTCCCTCCCTGGTTTGAACCGATCGAGCCTGTAATGTTAGCCTCTTCCTAATGATGTGACTTGGAGTCTAACAGGTCCATAGAGTACAGGCCTTTTCCAGGAAGGATGGCGGCATGGAGCTCCTGTCCATTTCTCTTGTCATCTTCTCCATTAGTTAGAATTTGGACTGGAGTACCGTCCCATACTGGTTGGTTTCCTACTAAGCGTACAATATAGCCCACCAGTAAATAACCATCCATTTTAAATATTACTTTTTATAAATGTGATTAGGTTAAGATGACACAAAATAGCCTTGTTATCATTTTGGCTAATACTATAGTTAATTGTTTTGTCAATGTCACTGGTAAGTGAACTTGTCTTAACAAGGTTGGGAAATGAAATGGCATATTTAAAGCTTGCACATTCTTATCCACTTATGAATTCTTTCAGAGATCTTGTCTATTTTAATAGATGCAAGGAAAAGTCCTTGATTCTTTATTAAAAACAAAATGGGATGTTTGGATTTGTTTTATTTGCAGCATTAAATCATTAGTGAGCTTCTAAATGCAATGGTAGTGAAATAATGTTTTCCTCAAGTCAAAACATGTCCTCCGATTATCTTCTTCCAAATATACTTTTCCTCTTATTCTTTCTCGGTCGAAGCAATTG
>NC_138304.1:89222500-89262500 GCF_965601325.2 Salmo salar | reverse complement strand
CCAGGACCATTCGCAGCAGAGCTCACTCAGTTTAGTTCAACGCTGATTGGCTATTTAATTTTTTTAATTATCAAGAGGGGCCAAATGCTCGCTGGCTTTCCTTGCATTCAATGCTACGGGGGCAAGAATGCCGTACTCGTTCTGACCAGACAGCATGAGATTGATACCCTGCACATACTGAGACAGAGGGTATTGTTTTATTGCTTTCTCTGGTGAGATCCATTCAGCAGCCTCTTGCAAATTGAAAGACATTTATGAAACACAATTTCTTGGTAAATGTTTTAGGTAAGCCTAGCTTCCCTTGGCATCCATGAATACATGCTGCTGCTCAAGTGTTAATTGAAACAAACACGCAAAGCTCAGCCAAATGGCTGTCATGGATTAGTCATTAAAAACTCCCTATCGTCTTTTGGGAGATTTTTATTTTTTTTCTCAGTGATTCCTGTAGCCTCACTGTTCTTCTGTCCAAACTGCAGCATAATATCTCTTACCAGAAGGATATTGCTTGCTGCAAGCACCAGACCCTTAAATGGACATGAAGTAGTAGTAATGTGAAAATCTTTTCGGTGCCTGTGTTGATTTTCACATATTATTCATGCAGGCTTCTTGGGTTTTGGATATTATTCCATGGTCACTTTCCAATTTCATTTTTCCACCAGGCTGTTAGTGGTGGCTGTAAGAGGCAACTAATGGGCTGCGTGCTGCTGCCACTCATGGAAGCCACACACGTGCTTGCTCTCACACACGCGCGCTTTCTCACTCGGCGCTCACACAACACACGCTATATAATACACAGACACACACACTATAGCATGTGTTAGCACACATTCTTTCAGCAGGCGCATCATCCTGTTTTGGATTGGCTGAGTGGAAAATGTAGGGGTGGCTGGATTCCTATAGTGGGGTAAAGATTACTGGGATTATAAATGATCCCATTAGAGGGAAATGCAAACCTACATTTGTGGAGAGAGGGAGGAGGCTGAGGCGTCTGCACATGGCACGTCACTCACATGCCTGTGCCCAGTAAGTATATCCATACAGTGAGGAGTAAGCTTCAGAAAGCGTCCGTCTAAAGCAGCCTGGCTCCAACTGCTACTCACTTAAGTCTACTTTTAATGGAGCTTTTCCATTGCTTTCTAGTCCAGTTGTAGGCTTCATCTGTGTCCGGGCCCAAAACCAGTCATGTCTCCACGTAGCCTAAACCCGCTTGAAGCAATGCATTTCCATAGACAGCTGTTGACGTCAAGGGGAACTGCCCAAACCAAACCAGTCTGGCAGTGCCCGTATAATTAGGCCCACTTCACTTCAGCAAACGTTTTCTAACACTTTTCAGACTTAGAAGCTCTGCACTCTGCTTATTCCTATTTACTACAGTATAATTTCCCACAATAAATCATTGAAAGTAGCACCCACAGATTAATTTCACTTGTTCTTGTGAATAAGATGTCTGAACCGTGCCAAGCAAGCAAAGCAATTTTGGAAGTTCAAACCCCCTCACTAGTTACGCTCTAATGCGTCCATTCCCTACTCAAAGCTCATACAGGGCTTTCTTTATATTACAGAGCTCATACAGGGCTTTCTTTATATTACAGAGCTCATACAGGGCTTTCTTTATATTGCAGAGCTCATACAGGGCTTTCTTTATATTACAGAGCTCATACAGGGCTTTCTTTATATTACAGAGACTGCAGTCAGTAAAAACTAGCTTGTGGGACTGTGAAAGCTCATACAGGGCTTTCTTTATATTACAGAGACTGCAGTCAGTAAAAACTAGCTTGTGGGACTGTGAAAGCTCATACAGGGCTTTCTTTATATTACAGAGACTGCAGGCAGTAAAAACTAGCTTGTGGGACTGTGAAAGCTCATACAGGGCTTTCTTTATATTACAGAGCTCATACAGGGCTTTCTTTATATTACAGACACTGCAGGCAGTAAAAACTAGCTTGTGGGACTGTGAAAGCTCATACAGGGCTTTCTTTATATTACAGAGACTGCAGTCAGTAAAAACTAGCTTGTGGGACTGTGAAAGCTCATACAGGGCTTTCTTTATATTACAGAGACTGCAGGCAGTAAAAACTAGCTTGTGGGACTGTGAAAGCTCATACAGGGCTTTCTTTATATTACAGAGCTCATACAGGGCTTTCTTTATATTACAGACACTGCAGGCAGTAAAAACTAGCTTGTGGGACTGTGAAAGCTCATACAGGGCTTTCTTTATATTACAGAGACTGCAGTCAGTAAAAACTAGCTTGTGGGACTGTGCAGCCTAGCCTACTGGCTGTTATTCACAATAGGCAATAGAAATGAAAATGCAACATGGTGATGACAGCCTCAGATGTTGGTTGTTAAGCATATTAATGACAGAACACACAGGCAGATGAGGAGACAGCAACATGTGGAGATGGTATTCAAGGCCAGTCCAGTTTATCCCCAACTCTTGGATAATATGGTAACAAACATGGTGGGGACGGACGGTCGGTCGGAAACCTAAGGTCCACGATGTCCCTCTTTTTCTTTTCTTTTTTTTGACACGTGTTTAAAATAAAAAGGGGACATTTGTGACCATTTGGGGTCGAAGAAAAAAATCATCCTGTCTAATGTCTCAATTGTCTGTCATGGAAAAGAAAATGGGCTGAAATTTGGTTGGTTTTCCATCAGGCCAGCTAGTGTTGCAGAGAGCAGGGGGTGTTGCAGAGAGCAGGGGGTGTTGCAGAGAGCAGGGGGTGTTGCAGAGAGCAGGGGGTGTTGCAGAGAGCAGGGGGTGTTGCAGAGAGCAGGGGGTGTTGCAGAGAGCAGGGGGTGTTGCAGAGAGCAGGGGGTGTTGCAGAGAGCAGGGGGTGTTGCAGAGAGCAGGGGGTGTTGCAGAGAGCGGGGGGCCGTGGCGGGGGGCCGTGGCGGAGAGCGGGGGCTGTGGCGGAGAGCGGGGGCTGTGGCAGAGCAGGGGCTGTGATGGAGATGGGGACAGGCAAATAGCACTTATTTTCTTATTTTCAGAAACATTTACTTTTATTATCTCTTATTGTTGTTGAATTGTGGAAGGATCATTTTGTTGGACAGTGTTGCCCATGTGTATTCTGTAGATACGACTACTCAAACCTGAAACTATGGGCATGACATGAACAAGATCGCCTCACAGATTTGATCAGTTTTAGGGCCGATATAGTGTAACTACAGACTAGACTTGGCATTCATAATACTTGCTTTATAAATTATTGTTTTTTTGTTTCTTTTTTCTAAAACCAAGACACTTCTGTCTAGTAGGATAATCTGGATGTGATTAATGCTGTTGACCTGCTATCCTCTATGGATATCTGTTGTTTTTTGAACATGCTCTGTCTTTTACAGTAACTGGTTGTCTGTCACTTTACAACAGTGAGACAGCAGCTCTGTTCCCAGGAGGGTCTCCCCTTCTCCTGTTCCCACAGGAGGGTCTCCCCTTCTCCTGTTCCCCCAGGAGGGTCTCCCCTTCTCCTGTTCCCCCAGGAGGGTCTCCCCTTCTCCTGTTCCCCCAGGAGGGTCTCCCCTTCTCCTGTTCCCAGGAGGGTCCCCCCTTCTCCTGTTCCCCCAGGAGGGTCTCCCCTTCTCCTGTTCCCACAGGAGGGTCCCTCCTTCTCCTGTTCCCCCAGGAGGGTCTCCCCTTCTCCTGTTCCCCCAGGAGGGTCTCCCCTTCTCCTGTTCCCACAGGAGCGTCTCCCCTTCTCCTGTTCCCCCAGGAGGGTCTCCCCTTCTCCTGTTCCCACAGGAGGGTCTCCCCTTCTCCTGTTCCCCCAGGAGGGTCTCCCCTTCTCCTGTTCCCCCAGGAGGGTCTCCCCTTCTCCTGTTCCCCCAGGAGGGTCTCCCCTTCTCCTGTTCCCCCAGGAGGGTCTCCCCTTCTCCTGTTCCCCCAGGAGGGTCTCCCCTTCTCCTGTTCCCCCAGGAGGGTCTCCCCTTCTCCTGTTCCCCCAGGAGGGTCTCCCCTTCTCCTGTTCCCCCAGGAGGGTCTCCCCTTCTCCTGTTCCCCCAGGAGGGTCTCCCCTTCTCCTGTTCCCCCAGGAGCGTCTCCCCTTCTCCTGTTCCCACAGGAGGGTCTCCCCTTCTCCTGTTCCCCCAGGAGGGTCTCCCCTTCTCCTGTTCCCAGGAGGGTCTCCCCTTCTCCTGTTCCCACAGGAGGGTCCCCCCTTCTCCTGTTCCCCAGGAGGGTCCCCCCTTCTCCTGTTCCCAGGAGGGTCTCCCCTTCTCCTGTTCCCACAGGAGGGTCTCCCCTTCTCCTGTTCCCCCAGGAGGGTCTCCCCTTCTCCTGTTCCCACAGGAGGGTCTCCCCTTCTCCTGTTCCCACAGGAGGGTCTCCCCTTCTCCTGTTCCCCCAGGAGGGTCTCCCCTTCTCCTGTTCCCAGGAGGGTCCCTCCTTCTCCTGTTCCCCCAGGAGGGTCTCCCCTTCTCCTGTTCCCCCAGGAGGGTCTCCCCTTCTCCTGTTCCCACAGGAGGGTCTCCCCTTCTCCTGTTCCCCCAGGAGGGTCCCCCCTTCTCCTGTTCCCACAGGAGGGTCTCCTCCTTCTCCTGTTCCCACAGGAGGGTCTCTCCTTCTCCTGTTCCCACAGGAGGGTCCCTCCTTCTCCTGTTCCCACAGGAGGGTCTCTCCTTCTCCTTAGCCTCAGACAGACAGGGACACTGACAGATGTGTGTGTGATGTTTGCAGTGGGCAGACGCATCCATAAACGTCTGAAATATCAAACACACTTTGCTAATTGACCTCTGTGGTTGTACTGGGACCAAGGAACCCGGACCGCAAAATCTGCAGCACCAACCGGCACATCCGCCCACCACCTTCCACCCCCCGTCAGCTCAGCTGGTGAATGCATTAGCTAGCTAGGGGTCTGGTCCCGATTCCTCTTGTCTTTCATATGGGCCCCTGCACCACGCCTGCCCCTTTTTTAAAACGTGTTCATTCAGGAAAGCTGCTTAGTTTGACAAACTGTCATGGGATAATTTAGTTTTCAGCACATCAATCATACCAGGGTTATCATTATGTCCCCCTGTCGTGTTTGGGGAACCATGACGTCACCTGGTCCAGAACCATGACGTCAGGTCCAGTTGTTTTTCCCAGCGCAGAGAGATTGACTGGAGAAACAGGTTCTATTGTAGTTGAAGTCAGCATAACTATTTGGTCGCTGAACCAGTACTGCTATAATTGACAACTGTTTTCTGAGTGTATTTACGAGACTAATAGATCCACTGTCTGAGTTATTTTTGGGGTGGTTATTATTGCTAATAAGTTCTGAATAGCATCACTGTGTTGTACAGTGACTTTGAGGCGGGTCTGAAATCACTTAGTGATTTATCATGTGGACAGATGCATCAAACAGACCGTTACAGTGAAGCAGCAGTGGGCGGCCATGTCCAGACGTTTACTCCTGTGTGTCTCTGAGACAGACCAGACAGACGGACAGCATTCCGGAGGGCTTTGACCATGGCAGAGGAAACAACTCAGAGTAAAGCAGAGCTTATGGCTAAACCTGCTGTGGCTACACTGCTACCTCCTCTCAGGGGGAGACTTGGGAGGGTGTAAAGGGGTGAGGGATGGGACGTCCACCTTCCCCACCCACCCTGGGAGAATCCCTAGCGTTTTCACCAGGGACCAGCAGAACCAGCTCTCATGTGGTACGATTTCTTAAATCCAGGCTCCTCCACTCTATTATACTGAGCAGTAGGGGTGTAATGGTTCACCAAGCGGTTCACCACGTCTCGGTGCGTTTTGCGGTTTTGGGGTCATGTTTTGGTACAGCGGGGAAATTAATTGCCAACAGTTACTGTAGTTCATTTTTGTTTATTTAAGAAAATGTAAAGTGTTGGTTTTCCTGATTCCATATGATCATGAGTCATATAATACCTGATGAGAAATACCAACACTTTGTTTACTTAAATGACTCAACAACAACACTAAAATAAAGTGCAGTATGTGTGTGAAATCAATATGCAACCATGGCTTAGATGGTGTATAGGCCTACACTGTATGTTCTTACAAAGTCAAAAATATGCGTACTTGTGTGACTCATAAAGGGGGCATGTCTGTAGCACCCTACTTTCCATTTCCACTCCAGGGTAATGTGATGGGCTGTCAATGTTAAGTAGCTTTCTGTAGCCCTGGAGGTCCCTCCGTCTGTTATAAGCGCATCACAGGGTGCATTGGCCAATTCATTGACAACTTTGGCTTTAACTTGCGTATATAGAGCGGGTACTACCTGTGCGAGAGGGGGCAAAGTTCGTAACGTGGCTCGAGCACTTCCACGAGGTGCTGAAACCCCCTATTTTTCTCAACCACTATAAACAAACCTGTCGCTCTTGTCATGTCTTTGGCCTGGTCAGAATCAGCTCTGAAGGGCTGCTTGAATGCAGATGGGAGACCGCTGTGGTGTTTTTTTGTTTCCATCTCGCTCTGATGGTAGGAATACTGGGGTGATGTCGGTGTAAATGTGTCAACATGTTTGAGGTGTTGGCAGCTGCATAGGCTATTCTCCTGGAGCATTGGCCACGTACTCTTTCTGTTCTTCGCTGTTGGAATCGACTGGGAAGACCAAGATGTTCTCAAACTGGAAATTTAAAACGGTGATGTTGAATCCTCCTGGTTTATCGATCCCACCACTCACCATCTTACAGAACTAGTTCCCGGCTGTGTCTCTAAAGGACATTGTGAAATGCATAAAGATGTCCACAGCCATGTAATTACCACAAATGGCTTGTTTGTAAAGTTGGCCGTATTGTACATCGCTCTCTTATTCTTTTGTTGTATCGGCATTAGTACAGTATACATGATCCCAATTCTAGCTCCAAGACAGACACTTACATTTAAAAAAAAAAATAATAATGAAAAAGATTGCGCACCATAGTTTAAGAACTCTATGGCTAGGGCTAAAAACAATGACGTCGTATAAGAATTCCTCCATCTTTATGCACTATCACCATTTCAGCATTTCATGTTGATTACAACATGTGTACAGGTTCGAGTTGTTTTAATGTAATAGCCTGAAATGTTTTCAGCTCAGATTCACTCGAGGCATACAACACATCATAGGCATAGCCTATAGGCCTAGTGTGTTGTTCACAATATGGACTGAACCGAAGTCCGCGTACTGAACGGTTCTGTAGAATATGTGTACCGTTTCCCCTCTAGTGAGCAGGCCCAGCTACAGCCTTTAGGATCTAAAGGGAAAAATGGGCTTTACTTAGGTGGGTTGTTGGGAAGAGGTGATGTCAAGCGGGAACTATTGTGCCTAGCCAGAGTTTGTTTACCAGTTCGTCTCTCCATTACCCACAGTTCAGTCACTTTATTTTTAGGGAGCTAGTTTCGAGAATTTGCAACAACCTCAAAATTGTTACCTTCCAGGATTTAGACTTGCCGGAGAGCCGGGAATGCTGCACTTCGGGGAATGTTCCTTCTGGTCCAAAAACAACTTCCAGACTAGTGGTTGAGTGATTGGCAGCCTGGCGAGGGAGGGAAGGAGGGTGGGTTGCTAAAGAGGTGTGTTGGTTTGGGTAATCTCTTCAGTGTCGTTATGTGGCTCTGTTGCACACAGAGACGTTATCCCTCTGACCTCCGTCTCATAGGTGGACATACTGTAGACCTTTTGGTCTTCAGTAGACTTGGATAGACCTTTGGTCTTCAGTAGACTTGGATAGACCTTTGGTCTTCAGTAGTAAGTAGGCAGAGTTCCAGAATTCTCATTTCCCCTAAAATCCTGGTCAGAGGATTCCTGGAATTGGGGGAATAAGCGTGAAATTAGGAATCCCAACCAGGACTTCCTGAAAACCTGGACATTTTGCAACCTGAGCTACACTGAACAGTAGACGTTCAATTACGGTCTTCAGACTGAGAGATATTTATAATGGACAGTCAGACATGTGTTCATGGTTTGCAGATTCCACTGAGTCATTGGGTATGGGACTGATTCATTCCCTATGACACACAGTGGAGTGGAGGGAGGACTGACTGGACTGAGCCTTCCGTCATCCCTGTGACCTGAGACTATCATTCCTTCTTTCCTGGAGATCAAAGTCACTCTGACACTAGTGTCCATCTCAGACTGAGAGTGTCTTTCCATCTCAGACTGAGAGTGTCTTTCCATCTCAGACTGAGAGTGTCTTTCCATCTCAGACTGAGAGTGTCTTTCCATCTCAGACTGAGAGTGTCTTTCCATCTCAGACTGAGAGCGTAAAGGAAATGACTGGAGGTCGACCGATTAATCGGCATGGCCTATTTTAATTAGGGCCGATTTCAAGTTTTCATAACAATCGGTTATCTGCTTTTTGGGATGCCGATTACATTGCAATCCATGAGGAAACTGAGTAGCTACGCGAGTGCAGTGTCAAAAGGACCTTGTGGCTGCAAGGAGAAAATGTAAGTTGCTAGCTAGCATTAAACTTATCTTATATAAAAAAACAATCAGTCTTCACATAATCACTAGTTAACTACACATGGTTGATTGATATTACTAGGTTAACTAGCTATCCTGCGTTGCATATAATCAATGCGGTGCATGTTAATTTATCATTGAATCACAGCCTACTTCAACTTCGCCAAACGGGTGATGATTTAACAAAAGCGCATTCACGAAAAAAGCACAATCGTTGCACAAATATACCTAACCATAAACATGAATGCCTTTCTTTAAAATCAATACACAAGTATATATTTTTAAACCTGCATATTTAGTTAAAATAAATGCATGTTAGCAGGTAATATTAACTAGGGAAATTGTGTCACTTCTCTTGCAGAGTGCAAGCAGAGTCAAGGTATATGCAAAAGTTTGGGCTGCCTGGCTCATTGCGAACTGTGTTTCTTCCGAACAAAGACCGTAATTAATTTGCCAGAATTTTACGTAATTATGACATAACATTGAAGGTTGTACAATGTAACAGCAATATTTAGACTTATGGATGCCACCCGTTCGACAAAATACGGAATGGTTCCGTATTTCACTGAAAGAATAAACGTTTTGTTTTCGAAATGATAGTTTCTGGATTTTACCATATTAATGACCAAAGGCTCGTATTTCTGTGTGTTTATTATAATTAAGTCTATGATTTGATAGAGCAGTCTGACTGTGCGGTGGTAGGCAGCAGCAGCAGGCTTGTAAGCATTCATTCAAACGGCACCTTACTGCGTTTGCGAGCAGCTCTTAGCCATGCTTGAAGCACAGCGCTGTTTATGACTTCAAGCCTATCAACTCCCGAGATTAAGCTGGCCACACTATAGTGCCTATAAGAACATCCAATAGTCAAAGGTATAAGAAATACAAATGGTATGGAGAGAAATAGTCGATGCGTCATAATTCCTATAATAACTACAACCTAAAACTTCTTAACTGGGAATATTGAAGAAAAGGGAATATTGAACCACCAGCTTTCATATGTTCTGATCAAGGAACTTAAACGTTGGCTTTTTTACATTGCACATATTGCACTTTTACTTTCTTCTCCAACACTGTTTTTGCATTATTTTAACTAAATTGAACATGTTTCATTATTTATTTGAAACTAAATAGATTGTATTTATGTATTATATTAATTTAAAAATAAAAGGGTTCATTCAGTATTATTGTAATTGTCATGATTACAAATATATATATATATATATATATATATACAGTTAAAGTTTACATACACTTAGGTTGGAGTCATTAAACTTGTTTTTCAACTACTCCACAAATTTCTTGTTAACGAACTATAGTTTTGGCAAGCCGGTTAGGATGTCTACTTTGTGCATGACAAAAGTAAATTTTCCAACAATTGTTTACAGATTATTTCACTTATAATTCACTGTATCACAATTCCAGTGGGTCAGGAGGTTACATATACTAAGTTGACTGTGCCTTTAAACAGCTTGGAAAATTCCAGAAAATGATGTCATGGTTTTACAAGCTTCTGTTAGGCTAACTGACTTCATTTGAGTCAATTGGAGGTGTACCTGTCGATGGTATTTCAAGGCCTACCTTCAAACTCTGCCTCTTTGCTTGACATCATGGGAAAATCAAAAGAAATAAGCCAAGACCTAAAAAAAAAAAGTCTGGTTCATCCTCGGGAGCAATTTCCAAATGCCTGAAGGTACCACATTCATCTGAACAAACATTAGTACGCAAGTATAAATGCCATGGGACCACGCAGCCGCTCAGGAAGGAGACGCGTTCTGTCTCCTGGAGATGAACGTACTTTGGTGCGAAAAAGTACAAATCAATCCCAGAACAACAGCAAAGGACCTTATGAAGATGCAGGTACAAAAGTATCTATATTCACAGTAAAACGTGTCCTATATCGACATAACCTGAAAGGGCGCTCAGCAAGGAAAAAGCCACTGCTCCAAAACCGCCATAAAAAAGCCAGACTACGGTTGGCTGTCCTCTAGCGCTCTACTCGTCTGGCTGTCCTCTAGCGCTCTACTCGTCTGGCTGTCCTCTAGCGCTCTACTCGTCTGGCTGTCCTCTAGCGCTCTACTCGTCTGGCTGTCCTCTAGCGCTCTACTCGTCTGGCTGTCCTCTAGCGCTCTACTCGTCTGGCTGTCCTCTAGCGCTCTACTCGTCTGGCTGTCCTCTAGCGCTCTACTCGTCTGGCTGTCCTCTAGCGCTCTACTCGTCTGGCTGTCCTCTAGCGCTCTACTCGTCTGGCTGTCCTCTAGCGCTCTACTCGTCTGGCTGTCCTCTAGCGCTCTACTCGTCTGGCTGTCCTCTAGCGCTCTACTCGTCTGGCTGTCCTCTAGCGCTCTACTCGTCTGGCTGTCCTCTAGCGCTCTACTCGTCTGGCTGTCCTCTAGCGCTCTACTCGTCTGGCTGTCCTCTAGCGCTCTACTCGTCTGGCTGTCCTCTAGCGCTCTACTCGCCACAAGGTAGCTGCTTTTAATGATGACACTTGGTTTTGGCCCACATTGTGATAACACTATAAACTCAAAACAAAATGTATATCTTTTTTTTTTAGTTTTTGAAGGGCCTTTCAGCTTCACTGTGGAAAGCACTAGCAGGCTGTACGAGAACAGGCTTATTTGAGCACTTTGATGCATTTGGGATCAATGAGGCAGTCTGGTACCCTGCTCAGGTTATAGTCCATTTAAATACAGTAAGGGGTTGTGAGTGAGCATTTATGGAGGGGTTTTCTGTTTATTCTTTTTGCCTAGTGGAATAGTGGGTACATTAGTGGTAACATTTCTCTCTGCCTAGTGGAATAATGGGTACATTAGTGATAACATTTCTCTCTGCCTAGTGGAATAGTGGGTACATTTGTGGTAACATTTCTCTCTGCCTAGTGGAATAATGGGTACATTAGTGATGTCCTTTCTGTCTGACTAGGGGAAAGGAACCCTGGGATTTAGTCAAGAATGCACAGAAAAGTCTCCTCATCCGCTGACATTAATCTAAATCAGACACACACACGCTCACACGCCTCTTCTGCTTCTCTAGTGTTAATCCTAAATCAATCACCATGCGCACGCTCACACACCTCTCCTTCTCTAGTGTTAATCCTAAATCAATCACCATGCACGCGCACACACCTCTCCTTCTCTAGTGTTAATCCTAAATCAATCACCATGCACGCGCACACACCTCTCCTTCTCTAGTGTTAATCCTAAATCAATCACCATGCACGCGCACACACCTCACCTTCTCTAGTGTTAATCCTAAATCAATCACCATGCACACGCACACACCTCTCCTTCTCTAGTGTTAATCCTAAATCAATCACCATGCATGCGCACACACCTCTCTTTCTCTAGTGTTAATTTAAATCAGTAATCTCCCACACTTTGTTTTTGCCCAACTGGAAAATGGTGATGGTAAGAATGAGCCCTCCATTAAGTTGTCAAAAGGGATACAAACCAAATGTGTTCTTGTTTATCAGCTCGACAGACTGGGAGGAAGCCTGGGTGCTGTTATATAAATGGTCTTTATGTCTGTCCCATCATGTGTTGGTCCTAATACAGAGTGTTTTCTTTGTTCGGTTGCCCCCTTTCTCATTCTTCTCATCTTGAAGCAATAGGGCAGGGTTTCCCAAACTCGATCCTGGGGCCCCCCCTGGGTGCATGTTTTGTTTTTGTCCTAGCACTACACAGCTGATTCAAATAATCAAAGATTGATGATATGTTGGTTATTTGAATCAGCTGTGTCGTGCTAGGACAAAAAACGTTGGGTGGGTGGGTGCGTGGGGGGCAGGACAGCGTTTGGGAAACCCTGCAAAAGGTTATTGGATGTCACCTTGTCTAAACCACCTAGACTGATAAAATAGTAACGTTATGTGCTCACCTTCTTAATGTTTCTTCAATTAGGCCAGGGGTACTAAAGCACTATTAGGCCAGGGGTACTAAAGCACTATTAGGCCAGGGGTACTAAAGCACTATTAGGCCAGGGGTACTAAAGCACTATTAGGCCAGGGGTACTAAAGCACTATTAGGCCAGGGTTACTAAAGCACTATTAGGCCAGGGTTACTAAAGCACTATTAGGCCAGGGGTACTAAAGCACTATTAGGCCAGGGTTACTAAAGCACTATTAGGCCAGGGGTACTAAAGCACTATTAGGCCAGGGGTACTAAAGCACTATTAGGCCAGGGGTACTAAAGCACTATTAGGCCAGGGGTACTAAAGCACTATTAGGCCAGGGGTACTAAAGCACTATTAGGCCAGGGGTACTAAAGCACTATTAGGCCAGGGGTACTAAAGCACTATTAGGCCAGGGGTACTAAAGCACTATTAGGCCAGGGGTACTAAAGCACTATTAGGCCAGGGGTACTAAAGCACTATTAGGCCAGGGGTACTAAAGCACTATTAGGCCAGGGGTACTAAAGCACTATTAGGCCAGGGGTACTAAAGCACTATTAGGCCAGGGGTACTAAAGCACTATTAGGCCAGGGGTACTAAAGCACTATTAGGCCAGGGGTACTAAAGCACTATTAGGCCAGGGGTACTAAAGCACTATTAGGCCAGGGTTACTAAAGCACTATTAGGCCAGGGTTACTACAAGCACTATTAGGCCAGGGTTACTAAAGCACTATTAGGCCAGGGGTACTAAAGCACTATTAGGCCAGGGGGACTAAAGCACTATTAGGCCAGGGTTACTAAAGCACTATTAGGCCAGGGTTACTAAAGCACTATTAGGCCAGGGTTACTAAAGCACTATTAGGCCAGGGTTACTAAAGCACTATTAGGCCAGGGTTACTAAAGCACTATTAGGCCAGGGGTACTAAAGCACTATTAGGCCAGGGGTACTAAAGCACTATTAGGCCAGGGGTACTAAAGCACTATTTGGCCAGGGGTACTAAAGCACTATTTGGCCAGGGGTACTAAAGCACTATTTGGCCAGGGGTACTAAAGCACTATTTGGCCAGGGGTACTAAAGCACTATTTGGCCAGGGGTACTAAAGCACTATTTGGCCAGGGGTACTAAAGCACTATTTGGCCAGGGGTACTAAAGCACTATTTGGCCAGGGGTACTAAAGCACTATTTGGCCAGGGGTACTAAAGCACTATTTGGCCAGGGGTACTAAAGCACTATTAGGCCAGGGTTACTAAAGCACTATTAGGCCAGGGTTACTAAAGCACTATTAGGCCAGGGGTACTAAAGCACTATTAGGCCAGGGGTACTAAAGCACTATTAGGCCAGGGGTACTAAAGCACTATTTGGCCAGGGGTACTAAAGCACTATTTGGCCAGGGGTACTAAAGCACTATTTGGCCAGGGGTACTAAAGCACTATTTGGCCAGGGGTACTAAAGCACTATTTGGCCAGGGGTACTAAAGCACTATTTGGCCAGGGGTACTAAAGCACTATTAGGCCAGGGGTACTAAAGCACTATTTGAGAAGGTCCGGTCATACACATTTCCTAGGTGGCATAGGTCCGGATGGGTATTGTCATTGATCGGCGTAGTAACAAACCCCCACCTCACAACCCCAAACTGTTTTATAATGTTGCCGTTTTAAAGCAAATTTCCTGCAATTTTGACAGGTCTTAAGTGTGTTAATATGATACCAGGGATTGAGGCCCGGCTGTTCCAAAAAAAATCTTATTTGATCCGGACCTGGCTGCATTAGGCTATTCCATCAATATTGGAATATTCTTAGTTATCGGCTAGTTCCTGCAGTGATATTACTTTGCTTTCAGTTTGTTGCGTTTTGTCCATCCTCTGTGTTCACATCTGTGTTGACATGTAGCCTACTATCAATCAATGCCCTACAAATGCACACTGACTACGCTAGGCTATATCACCTCTAGGATAAAAAGGGAAGGGAAATAATTTATCATATTCTCACATGCGACTCTTGGTTGCCTAATTATTAGTCTTCTTGGCCATAAAAAATGACAAAGTAATATATTTTTTTGCAAAGAAAAATGAAGTCATCCTCTTCCCCAAATTCCATGCTGCAATCCTCCTGTTATTCCTGCAGCCAAGGCATTCCAGCCACTGTGAGGAGGAAGAGGTCAGCGGAGCGGAAAAAGTGAGGCGCGCTCCCTCCTTCCTGGTAGCTGGAGAGAGCGAGAGCGAGACCTGTGCTTTTTCCTCCACCAACCGCAGCTGGTCTGCTCTCTCAGCATTACCATCTATTTTAACCCCTCCTACCTCCTGGCCTAACCAAAACTGTAGTCTGGGGGCCCTAACCAAAACTGTAGTCTGGGGGCCCTAACCAAAACTGGAGGTTGGTGGCCTTAACCAAAGCTGTAGGCTGGGGACTAGTGCTGAGCAATTAGTGCTTTTCGAGGTCGGTTCGGTTTCGGTTAGGTTATAACGGGTGGGTCAAATCCTGGATGCTGATTTGGTTAAAAGTGCATTCCAGACTGTTTATATTCCACAAGTTACCACCAGCTAAATCTATGATGGTCAGTCAATCCGGAAAATGTTAAGAACTTTCAAAGTGCAGTCGCTAAAACCATCAAGCACTATACGGAAACTGGCTCTCATGACAGGGTCCCTGTGCAAAGCTCTTATAGAGTCAAAAGGTGGCTACTTTGAAGAATCTCGTGTGCGTGTGTGTGTGCGTGTGTGCGTGCGTGCGTGCGTGCGTGCACACACAGTGGCAAGAAAAGGTATGTGATCCCTTTCGAATTACCTGGATGTCTGCATAAATTTGTCTGATCTTCATCTAAGTCACAATAATAGACAGACAGTGTGCTTAAACTAATAACACACAAATTATTGTATTTTTCTTGTCTATTGAATATATCATTTAAACATTCACAGTGTAGGTTGAAAAAAGAATGTGAACCCCTAGGCTAATGACTTCTCCAAAAGCGAATTGGAGTCAGGAGTCAGCTAACCGGGAGTACAATCATTGAGACGAGATTGGAGATGTTGGTTAGAGCTGCCTCGCCCTTAAACACTCACAAAATTTGACTTTGCTATTCACAAGAAGCATTGCCTGATGTGAACCATGCCTCGAACAAAAGAGATCTCAGAAGACCCAAGATTAAGAATTGTTGACTTGCATAAAGCTGGAAAGGGTTACAAAAGTATCTCTAAAAGCCTTGATGTTCATCAGTCCACGGTAAGACAAATTGTCTGTAAATGGAGAAAGTTCAGCACTGTTGCTACTCTCCCTAGGAGTGGCCGTCCTGCAAAGATGACTGCAAGAGCACAGCGCAGAATGCTCAATGAGGTTAAGAAGAATCCTAGAGTGTCAGCTAAAGACTTACATAAATCTCTGGAACATGCTAACATCTCTGTTGGCGAGTCTACGGTACGTAAAACACTAAACAAGAATGGTGTTCATGGGAGGACACCACAGAAGAAGCCACTGCTGTCCAAAAAAAACATTGCTGCATGTCTGAAGTTTGCAAAAGAGCACCTGGATCTTCCACAGCGCTACTGGCAAAATATTCTGTGGACAGACGAAACTACAGCTGAGTTGTTTGGAAGGAACACACAACACTATGTGTATAGAACAAAAGGCACAGCACACCAACATCAAAACCTCACTCCAACTGTAAAGTATGGTGGAGGGAGCATCATGTTTTGGGGCTGCTTTGCTGCCACAGGGCCTGGACAGCTTGCCATCATCGACGGGAAAATGAATTCCCAAGTTTATCAAGACATTGTGCAGGAGAATGTAAGGCTATCTGTCTGCCAATTGAAGCTCAACAGAAGTTGGGTGATGCAACAGGACAACAACCCAAAACACAGAACTAAATCAACAGAATGGCTTCAACAGAAGAAAATACGCCTTCTGGAGTGGCCCAGTCAGAGTCCTGACCACAACCCGATTGAGATACTGTGGCATGACCTCGAGAGCAGTTCACACCAGACATCCGTAGAATATTGCTGAACTGTAAGAACATTAAAACGTATACTTGTTTGTGTGTTATTAGTTTAAGCAGACTGTTTTAGAACACCCTCTCATTCAAGGGTTTTTCTTTATTTTTACTATTTTCTACATTGTAGAATAATAATTTAGACAAATTATGAAATAACACATATGGTATCATGTAGTAACCAAAAAAGTGTTAAACTAATCAAAATATATTTGAGATTCTTCAAATAGCCACCGTTTGCCTTGATGACAGCTTTGCACACTCTTGGCATTCTCTCAACCAGCTTCTTGAGGTAGTCACCTGCAATGCATTTCAATTAACAAGTGTACGTTGTTAAAAATTAATTTGTGGAAAATATGAAGTGGTACTCAGTAATGTGTTGTTTGCCCCAAACATAACACCTTGTATTCAGGACATAACTAATTTTATTCTGTACCTTCCTTCCTTTTCACTCTGTCATTTAGGTTAGTATTGCTGTTGCTCCATCCTCAGTTTTCTCCTATCACAGCCATTAAACTCAGACAGTTTTAAAGTCACCATTCGGCAACTAAGTTAGGAAGGACGCCTGTATCTTTGTAGTGACTCTTTATTGTTACACCATCCAAAGTATAATTAACTTCACCATGCTCAGTGATATTCAATGTCTGTTTTTTCTTTTACCCAAATGCCAATAGGTGCCCTTTGCGATGCATTGGAAAACCTTCCTGGTCTTTGTGGTTGAATCTGTGTTTGAAGTTCACTGCTTGACTGAGGGGACCGTACATATAATTGTATGTGTGGGGTAAAGAGCTGAGGTAGTCATAAAAAAAAGTCCATGCAACTTATTATGTGACTTGTTAAGCACATTTTTACTCCTGAACGTTAGGCTTGTCATAGAAAAGGAGTTGAGTACTTATTGACTCAAGACATTTCAGCTTCTCATTTTTTATTTATACCTCTATGCTTACTGAACACTGTACTTGTACACAGCCAATCTGTAAATACCACACCCAACTATCTCATCCCCATATTATTACTTTCCCTCTTACTCTTTTGCACCCCAGTATCTCTACTTGTACATCTATCACTCCAGTGTTAATGCTAAATTGTAATTATTTCGCCTCTATGGCCTATTTATTGCCTACCTCCCTTAATCTTCTACATTTGCACACACTGTACATAGATGTTTCTATTGTGTTATTGACCGTACGTTTGTTTATGTGTAACTCTGTTGTTTTTGTCGCACTGCTTTGCTTTATCTTGGCCAGGTCGCAGTTGTAAATGAGAACTTGTTCTCAACTGGTCTACCTGGTGAAATAAAAACACCTCTGTCCGAGCCGGAAAGAACAGGCACGATGGAGTATGGTCATTGTAGTTAATTACTCATTTATTCACCTCCCTCCCTCCCTCAGTCTTATTTATCATTTTAGTTGAGAGTTCTGAAGTTTTGGGACCTCGTAGAGTTGGTTGGCTTGTCTATGGCAGGCTGAACGCCACCTCATGCCAGCTACGCGCCCTGGCGGACGAGCATCCTGGTTGGCATAATCAGAGGTGTGGATGAAGGCACGCCTAGAATGCTATTCTAATTGGACCTGCTCTCCCATTGGCATGTGTTTGCCATGGTTTTCTTCCACTCCTGAGGTCGGTTCCAAACCAAATGCCATACAACACAGATGCATGGCAGTTCTGCATTCTTCAAACGTATTGCTCTCATTGAAAACAATTGGCTTAGCAGATTTATTTGGTGCATAATTTTGTCTGGTTTTCAAGCACTCTAAATACTTACTGGGAGCTGTACCAAGTACCATAGAATTCATGATTCAGTTATGATCGCCTCTTTGGTCCTATCTAATTTCATGGTGTCATCACCCGTCCTCATGTTGTCTCTCCCCATAGGCCTGTGAGAAGTGATTTCTTTACACTTTAAGAGAAAGAGGTGGCTAAGCATTCTCAATTCTAACATGATAGATGACTTGATAATAGTGATGACAGGACTGTACAGTGATCAAGCTGGTTGACTTATCACAGTGTAGTGTTACTCAATGGCCAGCCAGTTAGACCCACGGTGTGGCCCCAGTGTTGAGGAGGGAGGGGGTCACACACACACACACACACACTGGGAGTGAAGGGGGTCAGAGGGGGCTTTTTTAAGAGTGGGTCCTGCTGAAAACGAGAGGTGTCACGTTGCACTCCGCCCGCTGTAAGATCTGTGAGAACGCAGTGGTGTCTGTTTGATGTTGCCATCTCGTTAAGACACTGGATTGGGTGTGCTGGCTGGGACACACTAGCTGAAACATTGTAAAGAAAGAACCTACCTGAGAGGGCCAAAGTTTTAATAAATATTAGACCACCAACACCCTCCATTTAAACCACCACCTCAGTCTGTACTGGATAACACCCTCAGCCGAACCTGTTGATCTGGGATGAATACGTTTGAACATGGTTACTTGGACAGGAGGGGGACCTGATCCTATATCAGCACTCCTACTGTGAGAGGCTTTATAAATACAGGCCCTGGTCCTCCTATCTCCTCCCTTCCCTCCCTTCCCACTCTGTCCCTCCACCAAAACACCATTTTGTGCATTGAGGTCCATTCACAGCAGGCCTCTCTATCCAATCTAATGACATTTTCCATGGAAGTCTCCTCACCCTGACAGAACCCAGCCTGGCTGACTGACACTTAATAAAGCTCTGTGTTTGGCTGGCCGATTGAAAGCAGGTGGTGCACCGCAGTCTCTACTCTCTCTGTACGGAGTCAAGTCTTGTGTTTCCCTATCTGTGCTGTCCCGGTCGAGAGACACGCACACATACGCGTGCACATACAGACGAGAGATATACACACACACACACACACACACACACACACACACACACACACACACACACACACACACACACACAGACTGTCCAGTTATGAGTGTGTTGGACTAGACAGTCGCAGCCCTCTCGGGCCCACAGCATTGACCAGTCCAGCAGTCACTCCCTGACACTCAGACCTGACATCCCAGCTTAACAGCAGTCAGCCAGGCGACAACAAACAGCCTATTGTAAGTGCTGAAAAAACATTGGGTAAAGCCAGCTAATACACTCCGGGTCAAGATAAGTATAGTGCTACTGTACATTCTCCTTCCCATTCAGGAGGAATGGACAGAGTGATCTTGGCATCATGACTGTGTGATGGTAGAGTATGAGTTAGCAGTCTTTGTTCTTCTGTTTTTGGCCGTGCAGCATTTCCGGTGAAAGTAAATGTCAGGGCATTCATACTTCTTGGGCTTCGCGAGCAGCACAGAGCTCTTGAGCAGAGCTGTTGTCAAAGAAGTGACTGTGTTTATACTGGACCTCCCACCCCATCCTACCGTCAACCAATCATGTCAATGCGGAGCTATGCAGAGCCCTCCGCGTTGTTACAAAATTTCAGAGGCGCACGGCGATGTGGTACGGAGGTCAATACTGCCTCCACAAGCCTCCAGAGGCTCAGCAATTGCGTCACACCCTCCATTCGGAGCCTCCGACCACATTTTCGGATCAACCATAAATTGGCTTTAACTCCCGCTGGCTCTTGTCAACTCTGGGATTCAACGCTATTGTTCTTAGTCTATTTGAAATATATTATTTTGGGCTGAATCCTATTGGGTTGTCATATGGGCCTGCTAGTTTCTGTTATACAGTTCTTGTGTGTATTGGAGTCATCCTTACCGTAGTAAAACAATAAACGGTTGCGTTTGAAAGTTCAGATTAAGAAAACAGGAGTCAACATTCTGGCGACACATCGGAACAATAATCCATAAATCACTATTCTAACCCATCTCATTGAATCTCATTTGCTTCGCTCGCTTCCTCCCTCGGTGCATTGGAAGGAGGTGAGAGCCCACTCTCCGGTGAAACTCGATCCTGCGGACCGAAACTATCGCTTGCCCAGAAGTCGTCTGTGTGATTCTGGAGCTCGTGAAATGGAACATTTGTCTGTCGTTGGCCCTGTTCCGCTCTCTCTCCTCCAGTTCTCCAGGCCCCAGTGAAGCAGAAAGGCAGTGGTGTGAGAGGCAGGCCAGGGGGGCTGGGGCTGGCCATCGGGCCAGGTGGGTGTCATCATCCAGGCTGAGCAACACAAGGCTGCCCTGGTGGGGTGCTGGCTGGTCCTTCTCTTCTGAGTGGTTCTCCTCTGTTTAGTAGTTTACTGTAGCTTTAAGTGATGGGCCTGGGCCTAGTACAGTGTAGCTTGTTGTGAAGGGCCTGGGCCTAGTACAGTGTAGCTTGTTGTGAGTGTACTGCAAGTCCAAGTTCAGATGCTTTGTCTTGCCATAGAATAGGCTGAATGAATGTGCAGACCAGGCTACATCAATGTGAGAGATGCAGTTAGCTGCATACGTCTTTGGGTGTGGTTATTGGACCTGCAGATCTATAGGTATGGAAGGGGATAGTAGGTTAGGTTAAAGGTTACGTGAAGGGCTAAGGTTAGGTGTAGGGTTAGCAAACCACCGTACAGAACCATTGGCAATCTGCCGGCTAGATCGCTGCCTACATGTTTTGTTCTTGCAGTAGCATGTAGTTCTCTCCATAGGCTGATAGCTCACTAGAGATTTGGTCAACAAACAGACACGACCTCCTCCACCTCACTCAGAGGTAGTTCTATAGAGCAGGGCCAATGCCCATTCAGTGTGTGTGTAATGAGTGGGGGCTTTGAGGATGGGCACTGTGTGTGTGGGAGGGGTCTACCCAGCTGGCTGTGACTGTGAGAATAAGCGTGACTCGGCTGCCCACTCCCTTCTAATTGGATATGGTAGGGGTGTTTTTATTGAAATCACTCACAGGTGCAGGCCCCACTTTAAAGTGGCTCACTACTTCTGAGAGCTTTCAGCTGTCGTGTGTGTGTGTGTACGCACCCACCCATGTGAGTCGGCGTGTGAATAAGTGTGTGTGTATGCACCCACCTACCCACCCACCCGTGTGTGTGTGTGTTATTTCTCAGACAAAGACATTTTATTTTTCAGACTGTACCCATTTGGTTTAATAAGTCCTATCATCTAAGAACAGGTTTGTAGTCCTACCGCCAGTTTGTGAACGGGATGTAGAATGAGCCGAGGTATTTTTACCAGGCCAGGCCTGCACCTGTACCCCCCCCCCCCCCCCCCCCATCCAGGCCTCATCCAGCCAAAGGTATACATAAATGGAGGAAAATGGGACAAGTATGATGAGGGTGAGAGTGTTTCCAGGCCAGAACAACTGTACTCTATAATCTGCTATTTTTTTAAGTGATATGAAGGACTTGAACATCCCTGAGCAAGCAATCTAACGGGAAGACAAACACCTTGTCCTCAGGTGTTGTTAAACAAGGTTATTGAACATGTCTTTCTCTTCCTCCCTCCTTTCTGTCCTAGGACATTCGTAACACGGTGGGCAACGTTCCCATGGAGTGGTACCAGGACTACCCTCACATCGGCTATAACCTGGACGGGAAGAAGATCTTTAAGCCCATCAGGAACAAAGACGAGCTGGATGAGTTCCTGGACAAGATGGAGAACCCAGACTACTGGTGAGATGACAAGGAGCAGATTACCTCTCTCTCTCGAACACCCTTTCTCTAACGCACACTCGCTCTTCTTTCTCTGTGCTTTTTGTTCTGGGAGAAGAGTATCTGTGAACCTGTGTTCACATCTGGCCTCTCTCTCTCCCTCCATCTCCCCCTCCACCAGGCGTACGGTTCATGACAAGACGACGGCCTCAGACATTCGTCTGACAGACGAGCAGGTGGACCTGGTACACCGCCTCCAGAAGGGTCAATTTGGCGACGTCAACTTCAACGAGTACGAGGTAAAGACCTTATGACTGCCCTCTCACTGCCTGTACCAGGGTCCTATTCATTAGGGCCAAACGTAGCAAAACGTTTTGCAACAGAATAGTAAAACAAGTGTTTCTTATTGGACCAATTCTGCTATTCCCTCTCTGTTTCAGTCTATTTTTTTTAATTTTTTTTGTGCCTAGTGAATACGACCCAGTTTTGACTGTGTTGACGGCTGGCAGCTCTGTTTTGTTAAATGACTGAGCAGATAATGGCTAAAGCATAGCAGCCATTAGAGCAAACTAAACCTCAGTTCATTAGTCCATCCACTTATGTTCCCCACATAACCCAAACCTCGTCTGCACTCAACTCGTCACTTAGAACAAGTCAGCCGAAAGCAGACCTGGGTTCAAATACAATCGGAAATCATTTCAGATTCTTTAGCTGTGATTTGATTGAGTTGCGTGTTGCAATAGAACCAATAGAAATGTCCCACAATTGCAAACCCCGCCCAACTAGCACTGCAAGCAGACTGGAGCAAAAGCTCAAAGTATTTTCAAGATTTCATATAGTAGTTGAACCCACGTCTGGAGAGGAGCGAGTTCTCCTGCAGTTAACAGGGTTTGTGGGAGAGGTTTTGAATGAATAGTGTTGAATTGAGAAGTCACTGCTGTAGCGTCTAGAATCTAGATGGTGTCATGGCTATCATGGAATCTCGTTAATGCCGGAGTTATTACAGAAACATATAAACTCATTAGTCAGGGGCAAAAACAAGTGTTTTTAAACTTTTAACACCAGGACTGTAAAATAAGAAAATACCAGGCTAACTCTGTAATGTCATCATCAGCTACCTGTCTTGGACTTTGGTGGTCCAATGATTCCAGTCCACAGTAATTGGGCTGTCTATTAAACTATGGCTTCCCAGACGTTTGTTTCACAAGGGTCTGTCTTCAACCCTAGCAGACTTTGTTTACTTCAGACTTCAGGATGTGTCCCAATTGTATTTAGCTCATTCGGATATATATTTTTTATTATTGTGTGTCTTGTTTTGTATTGCTAGATATTACTGCACTGTTGGCGCTACATAACATAAGTGTTTCGCTGCACCTGCGATAACATCTGCAAACTGTGTACGCGACCAATAAACTATCTCTTTTCCTCTCTCATAAACACTGTGTTTATCTTTTAGCCGTCAGTGGACTTCTTCACTAACGAGGTCATGATCCATCCGGTGACTAACAGGCCCCAGGACAAGCGCAGCTTCATCCCCTCGCTCATAGAGAAGGAGAAGGTAGGTCTCGTTCTTTCTTACACACTCTCTGTCTACCTCTCTCTAACTCTATTTTTCTCTCGTTCTCTCTCTCCCCATTCTAAATTCCTCTCTGTTCCTCTCTGTTCACTCAACAGCTTCATGTTTTATGCTGTTAATATATATTTACAATAAATCTATAGCAGGCGTTACCACCAGTTTGAATCCTAACTGCTCACATGTGTGGCGTTAGAATGTAATGATCCCCGCATAGTTTTTCAAGTGGAAGCGGAGGTGAAATTGTGTTATAATGGGGGTTCTGAAATTGGAGGCTTAGAGACGTTAGAGACCCCCCAAACCCTCAACAATAAAAAGATAGAAACCGTAGCTTTATTAGCCCAGCAATACTTTCTATTAATGTTGGTTTGGTTTTATTCCACTCATTAATCAAGTTAGTCTTTTATATTTTACGAAGCAGAGCATATTCTCCCCCATTTTAATACTGTTTGATAGAATTTTTGTATGTTCGTTTTAGACATGTTTACACACACACACACACACACACACACACACACACACAAAGTTTCACCACTACTGTTGGCCTGTCTCTCTCTCTCCCAGGTTTCGAAGATGGTCCATGCCATAAAGATGGGTTGGATCAAGCCCCGTAAGCCCAAAGAGACCACCCCTCAGTACTACGACCTGTGGGCCAAGGAGGACCTCAACGCCATCCTGGGGCGCCACAAGATGCACGTCCCCGCCCCCAAGATGAGGCTGCCCGGACACGAGGAGTCCTACAACCCTCCGCCTGAGTACCTTCTCACAGAGGAAGAGGTAAATGCTTAATTCATCCCAAAGTTCTTCATGTGAGTAACATGATGTTCATAGTCTTTGTAATAGTATAAGTCGTGATCAATAAACATCACAATACGGTGCAGAGCGTTCGATTTGACAAATATCTGCCATTTTCAAGGGATTGGTAAGTAGATGTTAGAACTATTTGATTTAAATATCATCACTTCTTGAAAATCAGTCAGAACTACACATTTCAGATTATTCCACATTTAGCTCTGTCAGAGTTATACAGCAAGTAACTGCATGCTTTTCATGATCAGTAAACATCAATTGATCATGTATTTTCAGATACGTGAGGGTAGCCTATCCATTTGGAATTAGCTTGCTAGTAACATGTAGCTAGATGGTGTCATTTAGCTTGCTTCATTAGAGATTAGGCTTTTTGAAAGTGCTTGACATCGGCAAGTCCTCGTCCTGGTGAAGTTGTCAGTCAGACATTAGGTGTACTTATCACTATGTTTAGCCAACTGTACAAAGTTTCTACCGGTAGCTTGTAAAGTAAACATTATCAGCAAATGTACCCTTCTGCTGCTTGACAGGCAGAGCCCACAAAGCATGGCAAATGAACCTAAACCACTCAGGTATAGTTCACTTTTATTAGATATCACTCATATCCAATATTGAGATGTATCGTGAGGCTACCCTGACGTATCTGAAATGACATGATCAATTGATTTTAACTGATCATGAAAAGCATGCAGTTACTTGCTGTATAACTGATATACACTACCTTTCAAACGTTTGGGGTCACTTAGAAATGTCCTTTAAAATAATTAGTGTCTAGTTTGAGAAACAGACGCCTCACAAGTCCTCAACTGGCAACTTCATTCAATAGTACCCTCAAAACACCAGTCTCAACATCAACAGTTAAGAGGCGACTCCGGGATGCTGGCCTTCTAGGCAGAGTTGCAAAGAAAAAGCCATATCTCAGACTGGCCAATAAAAAGAAAAGATTAAGATGGGCAAAAGAACAGACACTGGACAGAGGAAGTCTGCCTAGAAGGCCAGCATCCCAGAGTCGCCTCTTCACTGTTGATGTTGAGACTGGTGTTTTGCGGGCACTGTTTAATGAAGTTGCCAGTTGAGGACTTGTGAAGCATCTGTTTCTCAAATTAGACATTCTAATGTACTTGTCCTCTTGCTCAGTTGTGCACCGGGGCCTCCTGCTCCTCTTTCTATTCTGGTTAGAGCCAGTTTGCGCTGTTCTGTGAAGGGAGTAGTACACAGCGTTGTACGAGATCTTCAGTTTCTTTGGCAATTTCTCACATGGAACAGCCTTCATTTCTCAGAACAAGCATAGACTGACGAGTTTCAGAAGAAAGTTCTTTGTTTCTGGCCATTTTGAGCCTGTCATCGAACACACAGATGCTGATGCTCCAGATACTAAACTAGTCTAAAGAAGGCCTGTTTTATTGCTTCTTTAATCAGGACAACAGTTTTCAGCTGTACTAACATAATTGCAAAAGGGTTTTCTAATGATCAATTACACTTTTAAAATGGTTAACTTGGATTAGCCATCCAGGACCTCTACACCAGAGGAAGGCCCTAAAAATTGTCAAAGACCCCAGCCACCCCAGTCATAGACTGTTCCCTCTACTACCGCATGGCAAGCGGTACCAGAGTGCCAAGTCTAGGACAAAAAGGCTTCTCAACAGTTTTTACCCCCAAGCCATAAGACTCCTGAACATGTAATCAAATGGCTACCTGGACTATTTATATTGTGTGCCCCCCCAACCCCTCTTTTACGCTGCTGCTACTCTCTGTTTATCATATATGCATAGTCACTTTAACTATACATTCATGTACATACTACCTCAATTGGCCCGACCAACCAGTGCTCCCACACATTGGCTAACCGGGCTATCTGCACTGTGTCCCACCACCCATCACCCGCCAACCCCTCTTTTACGCTACTGCTACTCTCTGTTTATCATATATGCATAGTCACTTTAACCATATCTACATGTACATACTACCTCAATCAGCCTGACTAACCGGTGTCTGTATGTAGCCTCGCTACTTTTATAGCCTCGCTACTGTATATAGCCTCGCTACTGTATATAGCCTGTCTTTTTACTGTTTTATTTCTTTACTTACCTATTGTTCACTAACACCTTTTTTTGCACTATTGGTTAGAGCCTGTAAGTAAGCATTTCACTGTAAGGTCTACAACTGTTGTATTCGGCGCACTTGACAAATAAACTTTGATTTGAAACGTGCCATTGAAACACAGGAGTGATGGTTGCTGATAATGGGCCTCTGTACGCCTATGTAGATATTCCATAAAAAAATCTGCAGTTTCCAGCTACAATAGTCATTTACAACATTAACAAAGTCTACACTGTATTTCTGATCAATTTGATGTTATTTTAATGGACAGAATTAGCTTTTCTTTCAAAAACAAAGACATTTCTGAGTGACCCCAAACGTGACCCCAAACAGTAGTGTACATCATACAGTTGCCTGCATACATAAGTCCCACTCTTGAAATACCTTAACTTTGTCTATAGTAAATTGGCTTGGACCAAATACTGTAGGTATAGTACCTCAACTCTGTAGCATAGATCAACTTTAACATTTTGTTAATCCCTCATTAGCTACAGTAGGAAGACCAATCATTCATAACTAATCAGCCAGTCATTTGTATACAGACCAGTCGTTAGTATACAGACCAATCATTAACCAGTATACAGACCAGTCATCAGTATACAGTTAGACTAACCATTTGGTTCTTCCTCCTCCTGTCAGAGACTGGTGTGGGAGCAGCAGGATGCAGAAGACAGGAAGCTCCCGTTCCTCCCCCAGAAACACTCCTGTCTGAGGGCCGTGCCCGCCTTCTCCCGTTTCATCCACGAGCGCTTCGAACGCTGCCTTGACCTTTACCTGTGCCCCCGCCAGCGCAAGATGAGGGTGAGACTACAGACCCCGCCTAAATGTCTAGCTAAATAGTTCATAGTTAACCAGTTGCCGGAATCATTTTTATAATAGAGGGACTTTGTTGGTGTGCATTCTGAAATATTTGTTTTGAAGATACTCATAAGTGAAGCTATGTGGCTCATTTAGAAGGACCCCTATATTGTCAGATCAATTAGGTGATTCTCCACTCGTGACTCAACTCTATTCATCTCAATTGGTCTCCACAGGTGAATGTGAATCCAGAAGATCTGATCCCCAAGCTGCCCAAACCCAAGGACCTGCAGCCCTTCCCCACCACTATGTCTCTGGTAGGTCAACCACTGAATCTGAATTTCTGTGTGTGATTATTGGATTGGAAATGTACCTCATGGGCTGATGGGCCTGAAAATGTATGTTAAGTGGGCACCAATCATGACCTTAATGATGTGTCCTCTCAACAGGTGTACCGTGGCCACACCAGTCTGGTGCGCTGCGTCAGTGCATCTCCCACCGGCCAGTGGCTGGTCTCAGGTATGTAACAACTCACTATTCATCAATGTGGTGTAGTAACGTCTCTGACTCTGTTTGGCTGGCTCTTCAGTTCGCAATTTTCTCAGCCAGGAGCGAACTGTCTCCCTGGCACTCCTTTTCTTCATTTTGCCTGTTTGAGTCCGTAGCGAACTGTCTTGCTCTTTCTGAGTCAGTAGCTAACTGACTGCTTACATCATCCCCCAAAACTTGAGCCATGATGTCATTGTTCTCCAGGCAGTGCTGAGATGTGTAGCGTAAGATAGGTGACCCATACTGGGGCTGTCTGGCGCATCAGAGAGGGGGAGAGAGGCTGGAAAGAATCCATGGTTTACAGACCAGGAGATGAGCACAGATGCATTTAGGCTCTGCAGCTAGGCGGCCATACTTACTGGAACACGTCTAGGATGATAAATCAATCACAGATCTCCTAGTGTGTCTCCTTTCCCTTCATCCATCCAAGACGCAAATTGTCTTTGTGTCTTTTATAGGTTCTGGCTGCCTGTCTTTTCTCCACAGCCACAGTCAGGCAGAGAACTATAGGCTACGACTTTACTTAGGTTGTTAATGTTGGTGCTATGTAGAAAATCATCCCTAGTGGTTTGGATTTCTGTGACGAAGGGTAGCAGGCAAAACAGAAGCAGTGTAATTATGCACATCGCATTGACTAAAGATTCTTAGCAGGAAAATGATGTGTACCATTGAAAGCGGTAACTTGATATACATAGAAGTGAATTGAATAAGATGGAGGTGAGGTTAAGGAAGGAGCGTCTGTGGATTGCTCACTCAGTGTTGTATAGTTTCCATCAGTTTAATATGGTCTGGGCCTGGGGCACGCTGTCAGATATGAAGTAAAGGCCTTGCTCATATAAAACTAAGGTGGCTGTGTCTTTCCACAGGCATGCGGTATTACTGTATGTCTGGGAAAGTCTTTATTTCACACAGGCCTATCGTAGTCTGAATAGGTTGGATTATTGCTAGTATTTTAGACACTGTACAGTATGAAAAGAGCACAGCAGATTTGTCATTTGTGCGGAAAGAAATGAATAATGTAAAATGGTCACGTAAATTTTTATAACTTTTAATAACAATGTAACTTTTTTAAGTAGTGTTTGTTCCCTGGCCTTACTCTACGACGACAGGCATGGGAATCCTGTTCCCCAAGCCATGGAGATACTGTCCTGTTATTCATACTGTATGATATGTAGTTTCGTTTAAACACTGAAAGGCGGGTCAATAGCCTACAGATAGAACTCTAAAATGATGGCAGTTACACCTGATTTGATTCATTTTCCATTCACAGCTGTAACAGGCCCTTGGGGAGGAAGGGAGGTGACGTGGGCTAGTCAGAGAAAGATAGTGAGTGAGCGAGGCTGCGAGGCAGCAATTTAGTGTCAATATCTGTTAAGTCGTCCATAACAAAGGATTTCATAAAGGCCCATATGCAAAACCACTACAGTCAGTGCCACTCTTTTGTCTTGCTGTAAAATATATTAAACCAGTCGTAAAGCCCTCTTTCCCACAGTAAAAATGGCAGTTGACAACCTCCTAGGAATTGCAGCTGCCGCTCCCTACCACCCTCACCCCCCCACCACTTTGCTTTCCTGTTGTGTTAGGGTTCACAGATAATTCATTCCATATCAGTGTGTGGTGACTTTTAATAATGACTTTGACCCGCCGTGTCTGTAGATGGAGGACTGTCTGTCTGGGCACGTCCAAACCTGTAAAACATGATGAGGACCGACCCGACTCAGAGCATTCTCTCAGCACTGGAATTAGTTTTATAGCCTTGATAATGCTGCTTATTTTTCATTTTGTAGCATAGCGACAGTTAGAGACTACATCCCAAATGGCACCCATAGGGCTCTGGTCAAAAGTAGTGCACTACGTAGGGAATAGGGTGCCATTTGGGACACAGGTAGTACATTGTACTGAGCATCCTGGGTTGCACTGGGACTTGACTCTGTACGGTATATTCACACTCCCAGTAGTAAACAAACTGGGGTTCTGGTGTTCCCGGCTCCACATTCCCAGTGGCAGCTCCTCCAACTCTAGCCTCCCTGACAGGCAGCGTTCCCTCTGAAATCTGACTAGGGCTGAACCCTCAACCTTCAACCCTTCCCTGGTGGGGAGGACTGGGAAGGTTGGAATTCCTCCCTCCACACACCGGCCAGGATTGGAATGTCACCAGTTTTTTCTGGAAGTACAGAACAGGGATGTTTCTTAGAGATGTAGCCCACTGGGTCAGACCTGGGACATCACAAACACGCTAAGCTTAGGTGAACTCCACTAACTTCTCTCTCTCTCTCTCTCGTTCTCTCTCTCTCGCTCTCGTTCTCTCTCTCGTTCTTTCTTTCTTTGTCTCGCTCGCTCCACAACAGGAAACACAGCCCTGTAAACCAGAGAGCAACAACACTACCAAGAGGCTACCTACCATTAACTGAGGGACATGTTTTTGTGACAGCTGGTTGTCTGTGTCATTCGGTGCTTCCACAGATGGTCACCATTGTGTTGGGTTCCACTTCTACTACTGCCATTACAGGGTTAATACTTAGGCCATAACCTGCAATCATCAGTTGGATATTGAATTGCCGGTCGGTTTTTGTTTGACGCTAGAAAGAGGAGAGGAGTGTAATGTTGTTACTACCTGGGCTTTCAAACCAAGGTGTTTTAGAAAGAGGAGTGTAACTACCTGGGCTTTCAAACCAAGGTGTTTTAGAAAGAGGAGTGTTACTACCTGGGCTTTCAAACCAAGGTGTTTTAGAAAGAGGAGTGTAACTACCTGGGCTTTCAAACCAAGGTGTTTTAGAAAGAGGAGTGTAACTACCTGGGCTTTCAAACCAAGGTGTTTTAGAAAGAGGAGTGTAACTACCTGGGCTTTCAAACCAAGGTGTTTTAGAAAGAGGAGTGTAACTACCTGGGCTTTCAAACCAAGGTGTTTTAGAAAGAGGAGTGTTACTACCTGGGCTTTCAAACCAAGGTGTTTTAGAAAGAGGAGTGTAACTACCTGGGCTTTCAAACCAAGGTGTTTTAGAAAGAGGAGTGTTACTACCTGGGCTTTCAAACCAAGGTGTTTTAGAAAGAGGAGTGTAACTACCTGGGCTTTCAAACCAAGGTGTTTTAGAAAGAGGAGTGTAACTACCTGGGCTTTCAAACCAAGGTGTTTTAGAAAGAGGAGTGTAACTACCTGGGCTTTCAAACCAAGGTGTTTTAGAAAGAGGAGTGTTACTACCTGGGCTTTCAAACCAAGGTGTTTTAGAAAGAGGAGTGTAACTACCTGGGCTTTCAAACCAAGGTGTTTTAGAAAGAGGAGTGTAACTACCTGGGCTTTCAAACCAAGGTGTTTTAGAAAGTCCCCAGTCCATCAAAGTACCTCCCCCTGGAGCCTCAGTTGATCGTGCTGACCAATAGCGCTCCTCCCATCTGTTGACTTCCATTGTGGTTTGCCCTCGACCACTGAGCCTTGAACTGTGCTCTGAGGTTACAAACCACGCGCCCGTTTTAGTTTTATTCTCTACATTTGCTAAATGCTCTCATCCTGTCCAGTGACACAGCCTTGTATTTATGTCAGATTGACATAAATTGCATTTATGGAGCGTTCAGGTATAGAAGTTAAAATAAAACAATTTTACTACTACCTCTCACTCTTACGGCGGAGCGGTTGAGCGTCCGGGGTGGTGTTATTGAAGGTGGTTGGTTTGCGCGGAGTCTGAGTTCCCAGATGTCCGTATTCTGTGCCAGCAGTAAGGAGCGGTTGGCTCCTGTGGTTCTGATTAGGACCTGAATCTTTCTCAAACCAACCTTTACAGGAAAGGGAAGACCAACGGACGCTGAAGTTCTTTCATGCCAAAGTATTGTCCAAAAGAAATGTTGAGGAATCTCACTGCGCCATGGCTCCTAATAGAGCTGTGATGGCAAACCAAACTGCAAAATCAGACCAATACAGGAAGTTACTAGAAATATAAGCTCTCCATGTCTGTAATATATAGATGGAGCCAGTGGAGGTGTAGTGGCAGAGAAAAAGCCTGTCAAATGCAAATGATCTTTTGGCAGTGCTAGTCTGTGATACTGCATGCGCTCCCAGAAGGCATTAGTGAGTTAGTGTGTGCAGAGAGGCCCGTGATGTGTCATTGGCTGTGTCCCACGAGGCCCTATGGACTCTGGTCCAAAGTAGTTCACTATATAGGGAATAGGGTGCCATTTGGGGATGCACACATTGTGTGAGCGGCAGTTGGAGAGGCAGAGATGGCGTCTGTTTTCACTCAGCTGATGAGCAGTGGGCTGGCCAGGAAATCTGTCCCGACCCGCCATGTCTGGCTACTTATGACGTGTATTATACACACTCACACAGATAACTTTTAATGTATGTGAACCACACACAAGGTATTGATAATGTAGTGAAGAGGTCTATATTCTATTTTTGAGATATAAAGATATGCTACATTACCTTTAGGTTTTATCTGCACTTTCCCACTGTTACTGTATATCACATTATTATTCATAAACACAGCCTCCCCATCAACTAACCCCTAAACCCCTGTCTAGTAGTGACAAGAACCAGGCCTGCTCCCCTCCTCCGCTCCCCTCTCCGCTCCCCTCCTCCGCTCCCCTCCTCCGCTCCCTCCTCCGCTCCCCTCCTCCGCTCCCCTCCTCCGCTCCCCTCCTCCGCTCCCTCCTCCGCTCCCTCCTCCGCTCCCTCCTCCGCTCCCTCCTCCGCTCCCTCCTCCGCTCCCCTCCTCCGCTCCCCTCCTCCGCTCCCTCCTCCGCTCCCTCCTCCGCTCCCTCCTCCGCTCCCTCCTCCGCTCCCCTCCTCCGCTCCCTCCTCCGCTCCCCTCCTCCGCTCCCTCCTCCGCTCCCCTCCTCCGCTCCCCTCCTCCGCTCCCTCCTCCGCTCCCCTCCTCCGCTCCCCTCCTCCGCTCCCTCCTCCGCTCCCTCCTCCGCTCCCCTCCTCCGCTCCCTCCTCCGCTCCCTCCTCCGCTCCCCTCCTCCGCTCCCCTCCTCCGCTCCCTCCTCCGCTCCGTTCTAATCCTCCTCCTCTACTCTGCTCTACTCTACTCTCCTCCTCTACTCTACTCTCCTCCTCTACTCTACTCTCCTCCTCCTCCTCTACTACTCTCCTCCTCCTCTCCTCTACTCTCCTCCTCTACTCTCCTCCTCTAATCTCCTCCTACTCTACTCTCCTCCTCTAATCTCCTCTACTCTACTCTACTCTCCTCCTCCTCTACTCTCCTCCTCCTCTACTCTACTCTCCTCCTCCTCTACTACTCTCCTCCTCCTCTACTACTCTCCTCCTCCTCTACTCTCCTCCTCTACTCTACTCTACTCTCCTCCTCCTCTACTCTACTCTCCTCCTCCTCTACTACTCTCCTCCTCCTCTACTACTCTCCTCCTCCTCTACTACTCTCCTCCTCCTCTACTACTCTCCTCCTCCTCTACTCTACTCCTCCTCTACTCTACTCTCCTCCTACTCTACTCTCCTCCTCCTCTACTACTCTCCTCTATTCTACTCTCCTCCTCCTCTTCTACTCTCCTCCTCCTCTACTCTACTCTCCTCCTCCTCTACTACTCTCCTCCTCCTCTACTACTCTCTTCCTCCTCTAATCTACTCTCCTCCTCCTCTACTACTCTCCTCCTCCTCTAATCTACTCTCCTCCTCCTCTACTACTCTCCTCCTCCTCTACTACTCTCCTCCTCCTCTACTACTCTCCTCCTCCTCTACTACTCTCTTCCTCCTCTACTACTCTCCTCCTACTCTCCTACTCTACTCTACTCTCCTACTCTACTCTACTCTACTCTCCTCCTCCTCTACTACTCTCTTCCTCCTCTACTCTCCCCCTCCTCTACTCTACTCTCCCCTCCTCTACTCTACTCCCCCCTCCTCTATCTACTCTCCCCCTCCTCTACTCTACTCTCCCCCTCCTCTACTCTACTCTCCCCCTCCTCTACTCTACTCTCCCCCTCCTCTACTCTACTCTCCCCTCCTCTACTCTACTCTCCCCCTCCTCACTCTACCTCCTCCTACTCTACTCTCCCCTCCTCTAATCTACTCTCCCCCTCCTCTACTCTACTCTCCTCCTCCTCTACTCTACTCTCCTCCTCCTCTACTACTCTCCTCCTCTACTCTACTCTCTTCCTCCTCTACTACTCTCTTCCTCCTCTACTACTCTCTTCCTCCTCTACTACTCTCCTCCTCCTCTACTACTCTCCTCCTCCTCTACTACTCTCTTCCTCCTCTACTCTACTCTCCTCCTCTCCTCCTACTCTCCTACTCTACTCTACTCTCCTACTCTACTCTACTCTCCGCCTCCTCTACTACTCTCTTCCTCCTCTACTACTCTCCTCCTCCTCTACTACTCTCCTCCTCCTCTACTACTCTCCTCCTCCTCTACTACTCTCCTCCTCCTCTACTACTCTCCTCCTCCTCTACTACTCTCCTCCTCCTCTACTACTCTCTTCCTCCTCTACTCTACTCTCCTCCTCCTCTACTCTACTCTCCCTCCTCTACTCTACTCCCCTACTCTACTCTCCTCCTCCTCTACTACTCTCCTCCTCCTCTACTACTCTCCTCCTCCTCTACTACTCTCCTCCTCCTCTACTCTACTCTCCTCCTCCTCTACTCTACTCTCCCCTCCTCTACTCTACTCTCCCCTCCTCTACTCTACTCTCCTCCTCCTCTACTACTCTCCTCCTCCTCTACTACTCTCCTCCTCCTCTACTACTCTCCTCCTCCTCTACTACTCTCTTCCTCCTCTACTACTCTCCTCCTCCTCTACTACTCTCCTCCTCCTCTACTACTCTCCTCCTCCTCTACTACTCTCCTCCTCCTCTACTACTCTCCTCCTCCTCTACTACTCTCTTCCTCCTCTACTACTCTCCTCCTCTACTCTACTCTCTTCCTCCTCTACTACTCTCCTCCACCTCTACTACTCTCCTCCTCACTCTACTCTACTCTCCTCCTCCTCTACTCTACTCTCCTCCTCCTCTACTACTCTCCTCTACTCTACTCTCCTCCTCCTCTACTACTCTCCTCCTCCTCTACTCTACTCTCCTCCTACTCTACTCTCCTCCTCCTCTACTACTCTCCTCTATCTACTCTCCTCCTCCTCTTCTACTCTCCTCCTCCTCTACTACTCTCTTCCTCCTCTACTACTCTCTTCCTCCTCTACTACTCTCTTCCTCCTCTACTACTCTCTTCCTCCTCTACTACTCTCTTCCTCCTCTACTACTCTCCTCCTCCTCTACTACTCTCCTCCTCCTCTACTACTCTCCTCCTCCTCTACTACTCTCCTCCTCCTCTCCTACTCTCCTCCTCCTCTACTACCTCTCCTCCTCTACTCTCCTCCTCCTCTACTACTCTCTTCCTCCTCTACTACTCTCCTCCTCCTCTTCTACTCTCCTCCTCCTCTACTACTCTCCTCCTCCTCTTCTACTCTCCTCCTCCTCTACTACTCTCTTCCTCCTCTACTACTCTCTTCCTCCTCTACTACTCTCTTCCTCCTCTACTACTCTCCTCCTCCTCTACTACTCTCCTCTCCTCTACTCTACTCTCCTCCTACTCTACTCTCCTCCTCCTCTACTACTCTCCTCTATTCTACTCTCCTCCTCCTCTTCTACTCTCCTCCTCCTCTACTACTCTCTTCCTCCTCTACTACTCTCTTCCTCCTCTACTACTCTCTTCCTCCTCTACTACTCTCCTCCTCCTCTACTCTACTCTCCTCCTACTCTACTCTCCTCCTCCTCTACTACTCTCCTCTATTCTACTCTCCTCCTCCTCTTCTACTCTCCTCCTCCTCTACTACTCTCTTCCTCCTCTACTACTCTCTTCCTCCTCTACTACTCTCTTCCTCCTCTACTCCTCTCCTCCTCCTCTACTACTCTCCTCCTCCTCTAATCTACTCTCCTCCTCCTCTACTACTCTCCTCCTCCTCTACTACTCTCCTCCTCCTCTACTACTCTCTTCCTCCTCTACTACTCTCCTCCTCCTCTACTCCTCTCCTCCTACTCTCCTACTCTACTCTACTCTACTCTCCTCCTCCTCTACTACTCTCTTCCTCCTCTACTACTCTCTTCCTCCTCTACTACTCTCCTCCTCCTCTACTACTCTCCCCCTCCTCTACTCTACTCTCCCCCTCCTCTACTCTACTCTCCCCCTCCTCTACTCTACTCTCCTCCTCCTCTACTACTCTCCTCCTCCTCTACTCTACTCTCCTCCTCCTCTACTCTACTCTCCCCCTCCTCTACTCTACTCTCCCCCTCCTCTACTCTACTCTCCCCCTCCTCTACTCTACTCTCCTCCTCCTCTACTACTCTCCTCCTCCTCTACTCTACTCTCCTCCTCCTCTACTCTACTCTCCTCCTCCTCTACTACTCTCCTCCTCTACTCTACTCTCTTCCTCCTCTACTACTCTCCTCCTCCTCTACTACTCTCTTCCTCCTCTACTACTCTCCTCCTCCTCTACTACTCTCCTCCTCCTCTACTACTCTCCTCCTCCTCTACTACTCTCCTCCTCCTCTTCTACTCTCCTCCTCCTCTACTACTCTCCTCCTCTACTCTACTCTCTTCCTCCTCTACTCTACTCTCTTCCTCCTCTACTACTCTCTTCCTCCTCTACTACTCTCCTCCTCCTCTACTACTCTCCTCCTCCTCTACTACTCTCCTCCTCCTCTACTACTCTCTTCCTCCTCTACTACTCTCCTCCTCCTCTACTACTCTCTTCCTCCTCTACTACTCTCTTCCTCCTCTACTACTCTCCTCCTCCTCTACTACTCTCCTCCTCCTCTACTACTCTCTTCCTCCTCTACTACTCTCCTCCTCCTCTACTACTCTCCTCCTCCTCCTCTACTCTACTCTCCTCCTCCTCTACTACTCTCCTACTCTACTACTCTCCTCCTCCACTACTACTCTCCTCCTACTCTACTCTCCTCCTCCTACTACTCTACTCTACTCTACTCTACTCTACTCTACTCTACTCTCCTCCTCCTACTCTACTCTCCTCTACTCTACTCTCCTCCTCTACTACTCTCTACTCTACTCTACTCTACTCTCCTCCCCCTCTTCTACTCTCCTCCCCCTCCTCTTCTACTCTCCTCCCCCTCCTCTTCTACTCTCCTCCCCCTCCTCTTCTACTCTCCTCTTCCTCCTCTTCTACTCTCCTCTTCCTCCTCTTCTACTCTCCTCTTCCTCCTCTTCTACTCTCCTCTTCCTCCTCTTCTACTCTCCTCTTCCTCCTCTTCTACTCTCCTCTTCCTCCTCTTCTACTCTCCTCTTCCTCCTCCTCTACTCTCCTCTTCCTCCTCTTCTACTCTCCTCTTCCTCCTCTTCTACTCTCCTCTTCCTCCTCTTCTACTCTCCTCTTCCTCCTCTTCTACTCTCCTCTTCCTCCTCCTCTACTCTCCTTCTCCTCTACTCTTCCTCCTATTCTACTCTCCTCTTCCTCCTCCTCTACTCTCCTTCTCCTCTACTCTCCTCTTCTCTTCTACTCTCCTCTCCTCTCTTCTACTCTCCTCTTCTCTTCTACTCTCCTCCTCTGTTCTACTCCCCTCTCATATAGGTTAGTCTGCCTGCTAGCTCAGAGCATTCCCAGTTTATTTATGAGCCACTTTAAGACTTTCACGCTGTGGTAATTCAACGACGTGCGGTGTCCAGAGACCACACCCGCTGGGGCTGAGCTGACCAGCTTACTGACTGGCGTAAGTGTGACTGTGATGCATGTACGAGCACACGCACAGTCACACACACTTACGCTTGCGCACGCTCGCATACACATTCTCTCACACAATCACACACACACATTGCTGTTAAGGGCCCCATGTTAACCCTGTAGTCTGACCTTTGACCCTCTCTCTCCCTCCAGGCTCAGACGATTTCACGGTGCGCTTCTGGGAGGTGAACACGGGGCGCTGCATGAAGACGCTGGAGGTGGGCGGAGCTGTGAAGAGCGTGGCGTGGAACCCAAACCCGGCCGTCTGCCTGGTGGCTGTGTGCTTGTAAGTCTCCTCCTCCAACAGTCTCTTTCCTCCTAATGGGTGCTCTCTTAAATCCCCCCCTGTTCAGAGGTATCTTCATCACTGAACATACTGTATGTGTTGACGGACAGAATGGGGTTAACCAATAACCACTGTAACCAGTTTAGAATTAAGCAAAAAGACACGAGGGGTTGTGGTATATGGCCAATATACCACGTCTTAAGGCTGTTCTCAGGCACGACGCAAAGCCACACTATAAACTCTCAAATTCAATCTGCTTCATTGGCATGAACAACATTGTGTCAATATTGCCAAGGCAACAATGTATGCAATATACATTGTAATGCAATGATAAACAATAACAAATAATAATATAAAATGTTAGTAAATAACAATACAAAATTAAATACATAAATAACTACAATATAGTAGAAATGTAATAAATATAAACAGCTAAACATGGAAAATGAAACTATAATGAAATAACGGTCATCTTCACCATTACATCAGTACTACAACTACCATCATCATTACTACTACTACCATCATCATCATTACTACTACCACCACCATTACATCAGTACTACAACTACCATCATCATTACTACTACTACTACTACCATCACCATTACATCAGTATTACAACTACCATCATCATTACTACTACTACTACTACCATCACCATTACATCAGTATTACAACTACCATCATCATTACTACTACTACTACTACCATCACCATTACATCAGTACTACAACTACCATCATCATTACTACTACTACTACAATTACATCAGTACTACAACTACCATCATCATTACTACTACTACTACTACCATCACCATTACATCAGTATTACAACTACCATCATCATTACTACTACTACTACTACCATCACCATTACATCAGTACTACAACTACCATCATCATTACTACTACTACTACAATTACATCAGTACTACAACTACCATCATCATTACTACTACTACTACTACCATCACCATTACATCAGTACTACAACTACCATCATCATTACTACTACTACTACAATTACATCAGTACTACAACTACCATCATCATTACTACCACTACTACTACCACCACCACCATTACATCAGTACTACAACTACCATCATCATTACTACTACTACTACAATTACATCAGTACTACAACTACCATCATCATTACTACCACTACTACTACCATCACCATTACATCAGTACTACAACTACCATCATCATTACTACTACTACTACCACTACCATTACATCAGTACTACAACTACCATCATCATTACTACTACTACCATTACATCAGTACTACAACTACAACTACCATCATCATCATCATCATTACTACTACTACTACCACTACCATTACATCAGTACTACAACTACCATCATCATTACTACTACTACTACCACTACCATTACATCAGTACTACAACTACCATCATCATTACTACTACTACCATCATCATCATTACTACTACTACTACTTACTACTACTACTACCACCACCACCACCATTACATCGGTACTACAACTACCATCATCATTACTACTCACTACCACACACTACCATCATCATTACTACTACTACTACCACCACCATTACATCAGTACTACAACTACCATCATCATTACTACTACTACCATCATCATCATTACTACTACCACCACCATTACATCAGTACTACAACTACCATCATCATTACTACTACTACCACCATCATCATCATTACTACTACTACTACTACCACCACATTACATCAGTACTACAACTATGTTGTCTAGACCACAAGCCTTCTTTGATTTAATAGATTAGAGCTTTTCATGTAGTTATTGTTGGGTTATTGGGTCTAATGGATTTAGTTATTGTTGGGTTATTGGGTCTAATGGATGTAGTTATTGTTGGGTTATTGGGTCTAATGGATGTAGTTATTGTTGGGTTATTGGGTCTAATGGATGTAGTTATTGTTGGGTTATTGGGTCTAATGGATGTAGTTATTGTTGGGTTATTGGGTCTAATGGATGTAGTTATTGTTGGGTTATTGGGTCTAATGGATTTAGTTATTGTTGGGTTATTGGGTCTAATGGATGTAGTTATTGTTGGGTTATTGGGTCTAATGGATTTAGTTATTGTTGGGTTATTGGGTCTAATGGATTTAGTTATTGTTGGGTTATTGGGTCTAATGGATGTAGTTATTGTTGGGTTATTGGGTCTAATGGATGTAGTTATTGTTGGGTTATTGGGTCTAATGGATGTAGTTATTGTTGGGTTATTGGGTCTAATGGATTTAGTTATTGTTGGGTTATTGGGTCTAATGGATGTAGTTATTGTTGGGTTATTGGTCTAATGGATGTAGTTATTGTTGGGTTATTGGGTCTAATGGATGTAGTTATTGTTGGATTATTGGGTCTAATGGATGTAGTTATTGTTGGGTTATTGGGTCTAATGGATGTAGTTATTGTTGGGTTATTGGGTCTAATGGATGT